>NW_026892602.1:3180000-3540000 GCF_033815535.1 Pezoporus flaviventris
AATTGTCAAGCTAATTTCCCAGATTCCTGAGGGGCAGTATTTCAGTGATGAATCAGCTTTCTACAAATAATATTTGTAAGATGATTGCATTGGGAGACCATATGTAGACTTCTGAAATCAGTGAAAACGATGCTAAGAATCAAGGACAATAAATAGGATCATTAAGACTGATAGGTTCTATGGCTGCATATAAAAATGAAATATAAAACAAAATTGCTAGCGTTTTTAATTTAAAAAGAGCTTTGGTAGATGAACAGGAAGCAAAATTGAAATATCTGCTGCTTGCAGGTAAGGTCAAAATAATCAAATTTCACCCTCGCACTGAAGCTAAAAATTACCTTTGCCGGTTGTCATTTTGGCACTCTAAATCTGCCAGTTTATGTTCCCTGTTAAATCTCTTTCTTTCCATGCACTTTGAGGGTGGAAAGATACACCCTTGAATACAGGTAGAAAAAAGCAGATGATGACACTGCTCCTAGGTGCTACCTGCAGGCTTAGAAGAATTTTCTACTGAAATAAGAGAAGGCATTTCTGAAATCTCCATGGGTGAAATTCACGCCCCAGAGGAAGCACAAGGCCGTTGCATGATGTGCATAGCTCATGATGCTGTCTGGGGATGCTCAGGTGCCTGGATTTGTGCTTGCATTTCATGAAGGGGGAACATCAGCCTCACCAAAAAATACAGCTCAAATATGTCCATGTAGAGTTCTGTGTTGAGGTGCTGGTACCTGAATCTCACATGAAGCAAAGTAACTTCTAGCTTTTAAAAACAGAAACAGAATAAAAGTTTGACCTATTTAAAAAAAGATTCCCTGAAAATAAAAGCAATTGTCATGTTATATTAAACACCATTAGAGTACAGAATGAGGGAATTAGGGGGCTGGGGAGTTTTACTTCTTCCCAACACTGATTTTTCCAGTCATTTTACTGGGGGTTCAGGAAGCAAATGAAGACGGGGAACATGTGAGGTTCAGGGGACCATGTGGCAGGAGCACTGTTCTGATCCCTATAAAAGTGAGTTGTGCATGGAGAGGACAACAATAGCAAAGGGTCCTGTGCTGTCCACCTTCAACAGCCTGTCATTTTGATTTGCCCATCCACCTCGGGTAATGCTTGTCATCTCCAGGCACTTTATGCCTCAGCCACACAGAAAACCCCATCTGCTCCATTTAATGATTTCTGTTTGATGTATTTTTCTGTATTCATAAAGGGAGATGCTGTCACAAGGGACAGCCTCAAGCACACCCACCCCTACAATCCTTATCAAGCTCCCAGCCATAATCATTCAGGTTTTGCTCCTAATATAGCACAAGCCCTGCAGAATCGGGGGTTTACTGGCAGCCGGCTTCTGGTTCCTTCATAAACTGTAATTTTGATGCTGCAGGTTTAATTAAGTATGTGGCAGTTAATCAGCCACTGAAAACAGGGGTCCCCACTGGGGAATTACCTGAGTGGAAACAGACGTAAACATGAAGGAGCTCCCTTGAAACTCTAGCACTAGTGCTTCAGCAGGGAAATGGAAAGAAAGTTATCAAATCTGTTTGCTTGTGGCTGTACTGTGACAGCTTTGTTAGTCCTAACAGATGACAAGGATTATTCAATCAATATAGATTTACCCAGAGAGTTTTGCTGTTTTCAGGCACCTTGAGGAAAATGACAGCCATTAAATATGTACAAAGGCCAGTCCAGGGCCTATGGCCTCTAGCTTTAAGCTGCTGCCTTTTCTGAGTTATGTCAGGATCAATTTTTTCTAATAGATATCACTTATCCTACATGATAATCAGCCTATCATAGTCCATTGATTACATGACAGCCTGATTTAGGTCTGGTCTAGAAGATAAGAAACACAGGGAAATCTCTTGCCTGGATTGTCAGGGAATTAAAATCCTTTTTCAGAACTTTTCCCTGAAGTTATTTTGTACACACAAAAGCCAAGGGAGCTTTTTTTTTCTCCCAGTTCTCCTCTTTCACACATCAGGCTCACTCATGTAGCACTCTGGAATTGCAGGAAGCCATAGCCAAAGACTTTGGCCCGCTATGTTTATGTCACCTAGGTTGTGGGAAGGTAATCTGAGGCTAGTCCAGCTGATAGCACTGATTGTTGTTCCACTAAGAACAATATTTCATTTGTAAGAACAAAGTTTCGTTTTGAAGCTTTCCCTAGACTTGATCACATGATATTTGAGGAGATCCACAGTTTGGGATCTGAGTCAAGTGAACACTAGACCTTATCAAACAGAAACCTGTGCAACTACAGAGGCAGCTGCTGTTACCATCTGAGCATGAGATGACATCCTAGTTTTATATGACTCCAAATATATTTTATCTATTCACAATGTTTTCTTGAGATATCTTGCTGTTAGTGCTATTGTGGTTATTGTGGTGCTGTGGTTGAGGTTCCCAGTTTCTCATGGAGTTCAAGAAGGCTTAAGGAGTGCTTTTGTGTCTGAAATGTCTAGAAAGCCATTCCAGCGCTCTTTGCTGAATGAGAAAAAGATTGCTGGAGTCATACTGATGAAAGCTAAGGAAATGCCCTCCTCAGTGTGCATGAGAGAGTGTTTAAACTGTCATCTAGGTATTTATACACATGCTTTTATTTCCTATCATGGTTGGAATTAATCCTGTGTATCTTCTATAGAGCAGTCTTCTCTCTCCTCAGTCTGTGGATCTTATTGGAAATCGTACACAGACTCGGCAGAATTCTTCATGTAGATATGATGTAGATTTGGCTGAACATATGATGGTGTGTTTCCTTGCTTTGTTCTGCAAATTGCAGATAGATATCTGAAACTAGACCAAGTGGCCTAACATTGTTTTTTTGAATAAGTAATGGCTATGGTTGCCACATGACATGAATCCCACAAGAGACGCAAAATGTCTATACATGATCTCTTTTCAAATATGGTTTACTCTGTGATATCTACTGACAAAGATGTAACATTAAAACATTTCAGCTCATGAACATACGTGGCTTTGGAGGTTTTCTTGGTCAAGTATACAATTCCTTCATCTAGCAATATTTTTTTTTCCTAACTTACATCAAGAGGAATATTTAGAAGTTCCCTTAACATAAACAGTAGTAGACTCAAACTGCAGATACAGTGGTTTATGTCCTGGCTTTTCTGTTTCATTTAGAATGTGATCTGCTACAGTTATACTTCAATGTATTATAAAATCTTGACTTTCCTGTATAGGGCTTTGTATTCTTGACTTTTCAAAGGCAACCACAAAAGCAGTACCATGTGCATTTGAGATATTTCTGGCTACCAACTCTTGTAACATAGTGAGATACCAAAGCAATCTCCTACTTCCTGAACATGTCAAAAAACAACAAAAAGAGAAAAAATAATAGGCCTGTCTGCTTACATTTCAGTATGCTTCTATTCAGATTTTTAACTCATTGCTCATTCAGATTCCAAACTGACAGTACAGAAATTTTCAGAGCAAAATAAAAAGTTCTGTATCCAGATGTGTGATTGGAATAGCTACCAGATTCATTTGTCATTATTGCTTTTTGCATACAGGCTGGTCTTGCAATTCCTTCATCTTTTAATCTGTGCTTCTAATCCAGAGTGTAATAATTCTCAGCCTTTACTAACAATTTTATCATAACTATAGATCAAATATATATTGGAGGTTTGGCTTTTTTTAAGTAGTTTGTTTTCACCATGAAACAATATGTAAACATATCAGAGCTCTGATTTCAAAAAAGAAAAGGGTGAATTTATTTTACAATGTTAAAGAGCATACTGATATTCACTGGGGAACCTCTGGTTTCTCTTTTAAAGCCCAGTTAAATTCATTTTTTGTAGCTTTTAACATCTTTTGTTATGGTTTATTTTGAGATTTAAAAAAAGAGCAAGGCGTTGCAGATCACATCAGTGTATGGGAGCAGACAAAACTGCACTACATTAAACTCTATTAATATATAAATAGAAATACTAAAGAAAATTATGCTACTATATGTTCTGACTATCAAACAAATCAAATCTATGTTTCATGTGAGAAAATACAATGAAGTCCAAATATTATGGGGAAAAAAGGCATTTCTGTTTCACTAAGGTGTACATGTTAAATAATCAAAGGATTCAACATGACAATATGGTTATAGATAGTTATCTTAAGTGCCTTCTGTGGTGAGGAACCGAAATTAAGAACTTGAACAAAACATGATACATGAAAGTGCAGGTTCTACAAACACTGGGTTGCTTATTAAAACTACTTTGATCCCTCGTTTCTTTGATATCCAAGGTCTTATAAAGAATTCACTTTCAGGGGCAAATATAGGTAGTTCAGAGAGACTTTATGACATACTGTACATACTGCGTTTCCAGAGACACTTTTTAATTACTTAAGTAAAAAAAAAATCCAGCAAGAGAAAAATGCTGATGGAGTCACTATCAACTTCTGTTCATTTCGAGCTGCTGATTATTTTGGTGTAACCTATTTGAATAACGCTTTTCTCAGAAGCGGGTCATGCTTGGAAATCTGAACAGATCTGCTAACATTCCAGATTAGCAGGATGAGAGGTGGGTTCAGGCAGCAGATGGGGTATATGCTTGTCCCTAAAGGGATCACATATTTGCTTGCTTCTCTGAATACTACCCAGACACCTGCTGAAAAACCGGTTTTTTGCTTCTGCTCACTGACTTGGTTCCCTGAGCAGGACTGCAGAGAATTCTCAAGAAGAAGAATCAATATTAATAACATTTATTCTTTTTTTCAAATCACTTTGAGATCCTTTTTTCTAGTCACTGAAGCCTGCATGAGACTGGAGGTAGTTCTGATAAAAATAGATAGTCCTATTTTCAAATACAATCCTCCAGTTTTTACCCGTATTTTTAAAACCACTGTCAGCAAATCCAGGGCAATATGATAGCTCCTGCACATATTCTTGTGCTTCAGAAATGTGGGTTTGGATCGTGACTTTTGAGGGCTTTCTGCATAATGGGCATATGCTAAATCTGGTGCTGTGATGTGAGGCTGCAGGGTGGGAAAGATCAAGGTCAGGTAGTAGACTATGGTTTCTTTGTAATAGGTAACTGCATTGTAGGCCAAGCCTTTATTTTATAACCTTCAGTGGGATTATCTTCTAACAGACTTAAAATTTCAATGTACAGTTTTAGGCCCAGGAATATGAAAGCATTGCTTCTAGTAAACCCTATCCCACGAATTTATGAATGCTAGGTGGACAAACGTATGGCTTATGCATTAGGAGTGTAACGACCATCAGGTAACACAAAATCCAGATTTGAAATGAACCAGTGAAATATAATCTTGACATGCTTTTGGTATTCAGGGGAAAGGGGTTTTTGTGTCAGTTTGATCAAACATGCTCTAAACACAAATATAATGTATGTGACCTGAAGCTGGGTGCTGAAAATACACCGCAGTCAGACCCAGGCTCTGCTACAAAGTGCACTCGTATTTTTGACCTGCATGTTTTCAGCTTTGAAATATGGCAGGGATGCTCACTGTTTTCACTGTTTCCTACCAAATGAAAATTAGAGATCAGTAGAATGTATGCAAGTGAAAATCCCTGAGCAGTTTTACTAGGTCATTTCTGGTTTTTTAATGACTTCTCTTTTGTTTCAACAAGCAACTTAGAAACGTAAAGCAACTCCAGATTCCAGGCTAAAGTACTTTTTACTGTTAGGCAGACTCTCACTGTCAGAAAATGGCCACATTATCAGAGCGGGTTCATTCTGGAAATGGGACTGTTGCACTTCTGAATGCTTATTTCCTCCCTCTTAATATAGGTACCTTACTAAATGAGTCTTTTTCTACCAAAATTTACAGTTATAAATTAACATTTTTTAAATTAAAAATGTTTAATGAAGAGATATTGAACATGGTCTGGAGGCATTTTCATGTTTTCAAAACCCCAACAGACCCATTCATATGGGTTCACTTGTAATTTCTTTCCAAGCCAGATCTCCAGCTCCTTTGCTGTGAATGCCATTTTAAATCTTTGCTGCAAAAAAGTCTCTGGCAGGAGCAGAGCACCTATGACACCCAATTAACCAGTTCTAATTCAATCCATCGGTGCACACCAACTACACACAGAGGTGCATGGTGAGAGTGCAAATCTCCACACAGACCCTTGGCAAGTCAGGTGTCTGTATATCAAATATCAGTTCCAAGAGACAGCAGCATCTTTGTGAAATGCCTACATATGCAAGCGCAGTTCTGTAGAAGACAAGATTGTCCTTAGCCTTAATCCATGCTTGAAAAATAAGGTAGAAATTTCCCCTCTTTTCTGCATTTGCTCATGTTCCCATTCACTAGATCACGGTTCCTTTCATTAATGAATTACTTGTCCAATAAACTACTGCACTTTAAATAATCTATTAATCTAACAGATAACTATGACTCAGTATTATTTTGAAATCTATGGTAAAATAGATTTTGTCAAAGTTTTGTGAATTTGCAAATTGTTTCTGTAATCAACCAATATTATTTAAAGCAATTTCTATAATAATATAAGTTTATAATTTCCATATTCAGGGACTTTAAAACTAGCTAATGAAACTCCTTTTGGAGATGATTTATAGATTCATATTTAGGTCTATTTAATTCTTCATTATAATTCTTAGAATACTATTAAACAGTTGTCTGTGTTCTCTCCTTAAATCCTCCAATATTTTGGTGGTTAATGGATGATGGACAGCTAGAAAAAAAAGAGTATTGAACTAGGAAAAGATTTTTTACTTTTAAATTATAAACTGTACTTTCTGTCTTGAGTATCTCACTGTGATCAAGAATTTAAGATCTCCCTTTGAAAGACCTTTATATTAATAAACCATTTCAGACATGTTTAACTACCTCACATGTGATAGAATTCCTCTAGACACTGAAGACATAAAAGTAATGTAATTTTCCCTGAGTTGTTATATCACCATTTGTGTACACAAGCTCCCAGTTAATTGATACTTGGAAACACAGGTAATTTGTCATCTCCATATAGAGGGGAACCAAAACAAGCTGCCTGTAAATGCAGTCCTGTTTGGGGTAGGTCTTTGGAGCATGCTTCATGCTTTTTTCCCTCTTTTATTTAAGTGACTTAGATCAAACATTCAAGCACCATCTGTAACTAATATTGTTTCCTGGCCTAAACAGATAATTGCCCTTCTGGATGTATAAAAGATGTCTCACGGAGCAAAGTGAAGTATCATTAATAAAGGAGAATGATTTACTCACGAATTCTTCAAGAAGTAAGATTAATAAGCCATCCCCTGGTGTTAGATATAATCTTCAGATCTCTCTTCACTGCATGACTTATTTTTGCAACAACTGCACTATTCAATCATTAATCATTACACTCAGTGAGCAGTTTATCTGTGCTAATGTGCATGCTATACACAAACAACAACTCTCTTTTACATTTGATGAAGGAGGAGGAGGAAAATGTAGGCTCTACAGTGTGATGTGAATGAAATAAAATGAGGTTGCCATATGATACATAAGTTTTCATTCCAGATATAGCAACTTCAGTTAAAAGCTATCTCTTTTTTAATGAAAGTAAGATTGCATTTCAGTGGGGAGTAGTGGCTGTAAGGGAGAAAGCATGCATGTGGGCCTTAAAAATATGTTGCGGTCTTACCTATTCTTGTGAGAAAAGGAGACACAGCTTTGGCTCCTACCAGTGTGCTGATAAGGCAACCTGCATTATTCAAAGCAGTTTAGCTCTGCTAGCACAGAACTCTATGTGGGCTAATTTAGCTTGAATTTAAAGCTATTTTTACATGGTGCAAGCCTGAGCATAGACCACTCACTCCAGTGATGAGGTGGGGAGCAGATGAGAGAACTGCTTTGTTTAGCAGTTGTTGGCTGATCTGAAGCATACAGGAACCCTGTGGGTGTTGGCAATTTGTGTGAGGTGGGTGCATAGCAGATCTCCTTTTGGTTTCATTGCTAAAAGTGGTATGGCAGCAAACTGAGCATTTTACATACCAGAGAATTTTGTCACAAACAGTAGAGCTTAACTCCATTAGCAGTGACAGAACAGCGCATACCACCTAGTCCAGTTTGGAGTTTGTCTTCCAGCAAATTCTACTCACTTTCTTCATCTTTAGAAAACTGACTTGTCAGACAACTAATGAACTAAAGTAGTAAAACTGTCATCAAAGGGGAGACTCCTAAGTTCAGGATATAATACTTCTGAGGGACCTGAACCCATAATTATAATAAAATAATAATGATTATTAGCTTCATACAATCTGATATAAATGTAAAATTAATCTCTTATTTTAAAATCCAGTTAGTTTTCATCTGCAGATATCCACCACTATTCCCAGATACACAGATCAGTTCTGTTTCTTTTGTTTCTTCTAAGGACTAGCAATAGTATTTCTAATATTTTTTTCCTTATTGTGTATGCTTGCACACATCTGACAATTCAATTACAGCTGCATGCTCATGTACATTAATAAAGTGCTCATGATTAGGAGTTCATTGTTCCTCCATTGCTCTCTAACAAGGAAGCAACTGAGGGAGAACGGAGCAGGGAAGCCTGAATACAATCTCTAGAGTAAGCTGGCTATTCTGCCGGTAATCCTGCATCTGCCCTGAGTGGAAAAGATGTGGGATGAGATGAGACAAGATGAATCCTGTCTGGCAAAGCCAGCGGATGAAAAAAAAAAAAAGCAGTAGAGGAAATGTCAAGTTTTGTTTGGCTCTCCTCTGCCCTGTGTAAGCCTTTTGATGAGCAAAAGAGCTCAAGACTTCTATAATGGAGAAAGGTGGTCTGGTGGTGATCTTAAGAGATGGGGGGAAAGTGAAAACACATGGGTTTAAGTGATCGTTAGCATTTTAGAGAGGTAGCATGAAACAGGGAGGGGAAAAATTAAGCGTAGGAGATAGCTGTTGCATTTCCACATTACGTTGTTTTGAAGTAACTGAAAATGTTCCATTGATCTTGTTTTTTTATAGTTGAGGACTTGGTTTTCAGAAACATTGTTATTCAAGACAATATCTATATATAGGGGATCTTTCCTAATGACTGGATATTGTTTAGTAACTGGAAGGGAAATTTTGTGATTTTTGTTGCCTTAAGTGGCAGGCATGCCTTTCACAAAGAGCCTTCAAGTGCTTTATAAATATTAATTAATATATTAGTAGAGTAGCATGCTCATTCTGAAGAAAGCAAGGCACAGCGTGTAAGTAAATCTGAACTGGCTCTGATGAAACCCCTCTATTGTATGCTAAGGTCCCACAGATGAGAGGGTTTAAGCTGTTTTTTTATCCATTGGCTTTTTAGGGAGGGCATGCCTAGTCCTTCCATTGGTTTGGAGGGCTGCTCAGTCACCCACAAGTGCTTCAGAGCCAGCACAATCAGTGCTTTGTGCTGGTGCAGAAGGTCTCTGAAAGCCAAAAACCTTTGCAACACTGCTGTTGTCTGCTGGGCACTTCTGGTCTAGCTATCACTAGAAGGACAGGGCAGAAATCAAAGCTTGGGCATCTAGCATAGGTGGCTGCAGTTTTGAGCTGGAGAGCACATACTTATTTCAGCCATTTTCATTTCTTCTGCTAATTAAATTAATGAGAATATGTTCCCTCTCTTTCCTTGATTTCTTAATCTGAGAGGATTCCTGAAGGTTTTTTTTACTGGCTAAATACCTGAGGAAACTTTACATGAGCATGATGAAGTGTTCTCGAAAGACATGACTCTTTCCTGACCCCACTAGCAAAGTACTGAGCAAAAAGGAAAATGGTCACACATTGTTAGTAGGAGTGGTCATACTGACTGCTTCTCCCTTCTGATGGATGCAATTGCCATATAATTGTTGTACAATGTTATTGTCCACCTTCTACCAACATCCACCCCAAAAGTGTGATCATTAAATGTGTACTGCAGCTATTGAATGACTTTTCAGTTACAGAGGAACTTGCCCTAATTTGGATCAAGGGCCACATTCAGATCCATAAGTTTTATGGTGGGTTCCCACAGTAATACCAGATCCCTGTTTGTGAACGAGAGAATCCTGGTTAGGGTTGTGTTTACAAACCACACTGTCATTCCCACTGATGCAGTATCAGCTATGATAATTATCACTGTGCCTTCAGCTTCAACAGAACAGGCATTTGTCTGATCCACGTGGAGGGTTGCCAAGTTGGCTTGTGGTATCCTTGCTGAAATTAGATGGCTTTTTTCAGCTTGGATTGCACCAACACCCACTCACATTAACTGTGAGGGAATTAATGTGGTTAACATGACGTTTCTGATGTTGTCTCATGAAATTTGAGTTCTGAATTATGAATTACAGTAATAGGACTTCTGTTCCATTTAGTGACTGGGTGGAATGTAACGTTAAGATATTTTGACCTTTTTTGGCAATTGCAACTTGGGGAAGGTGGCAGCTGTAGATAAAATTAGAGGATACTCTCATGTTAACAAACTGAAAGTTGCGAAGTTTGGTTTTACAAAGTAAACTTTTACTCTTCCAAGCCGCCCAGTGGTCTGAGCAGGTTTGTAGGTTTTTTCCAGTATGCTACCTAAAAATCCTTTCCCTTAATTTGCCTGGGGAAAGCCCTCTTCACAAAGTTTTTGCCATGGTTTAATTTTTATTCAACTGGAGAAAGGAGAATATACCTGATATTCGGAAGAGCTGATAAGATTAGTTTATGTGAATGTTTGTCAACAATAAGTCTTCAGCACTGCCATCTTTTCTTCCAACTGCAGATTCATGGGTGTTTTTACCAGTGGTTTTAGTGGGAGGAGGATTAAGTCAATGCTTCTGCAAATCCCAGCTGGGACATTTTTCCATGTAATAGCCTAGGACTGAGCCACATGGAGAAATGAAGTCTCTTTTCTCTGTATAATTGAGAATACCTCTCAGGAGCCAAAGATACAGATGAGAGGGGAAAAAAATTCTGGTTGCATGCAGTCTAAAGAACTAGGTTTGTTGGTCTATAAATTTGGAAAGATAGCTTTATTTCTCTAAGCCAACTCAAAATACAGATGTTAGGTGCTGCCTCTCCAACCCCACCCCTAGAGTGGGGATAACAGCTCCCTGCTGCAGTGGTGAAACTCGGGCAGGGTAAATACATGCACGGACTTGACCTCATGAGTTCCTTTTATGGTTCATTTTCATCACTGTCCTTTATGCTGGTCTCTGTGGGATCGTGGAGCAGATCCAGCCTAAGTAGCAGAAGAAGGGCAGGATCTCCCTTGTGGGGCTGTTACGGCTGCATCCAAGCAAAGCCCAGTAATGATTCTGATAGATTCGCTTGGGCTTACAGTGGGAGAAAAAAATCACCCTGCAAATAAAGAGCAATGACTGGTGGAGCTCCCAGCAATACACTGAGCAACTTAATTATGTTGAGCTCAAGTTTAAGCAGTCTCTATGGGTAACATATGTGACTTCAGAGGCGGAGGTTCACAAAAGTGGGTGCTATATTTTGGTAGACTGTAAACTGGCAGATGGTAGCAGGCATTAATCTTGTTAACACGAAGAGCAAATATATCAGTTATCCCATGGAAAATAGAGTTGTGTCCTATAGTTGACATCAATCACTGGAATGGATCAATGTTTTTCAATAACAAAATGAACAAAGATATCATTTCTTGCCAAAAGGATGTTTCTGCTGGAAGTGGTTGTTACTGGCAACTTTTTTGATTTTGTTGAAAACCCCAAGACTGAAAATTCTTGATTTTCAGCCTGTCAGTTAAAACACAAAAACTTTTCCAGAAAAACTTTTGCAGACACATTGTTCTCATTAATATCTTTTGTGAAAATAAATAAAAAAGAAATAATAATCCCTCTTGACTAAATGGTTTTTAAATTAAGAACATTCCCTTGTGTCTGTGCCCTCGGCAGGTTGTGCTCGCTGGTAGGGAGCAAGCTGCAATATGGGCGGCTGTTCAAGGACCTGCCGAGCTGGTCATGCTGTCTCATATTGCCAACAAAAAGGTTTTGCAAGTGCAGGAGGACAAATTCAGATTCAGTTGCATGAAACTTCAATGAATTAACTTCACTGTTGTTTCACTGGATTCATGAAGTGTAATGGGCCATGAATCAGTAATTTTCATTCACAAAAGAACTTGTATATATTGAGGTCCTCCTAACTGTGCTGTAAGCAGCAATGCCTATTAAGCTTTCTAAACTACTTAAACTAGGTCAGAGTGAGGGAAAACTGTACCAACACTATGATTAAAAGGCAGCAGTATAACGATCCTAGATAACATTGTTGTCTTTGCTCCCATGAGTCACTGCCTAACAATATGGTTATTTTAGCTCTGTGACTTCTTAAAAAAAGCTTTGTCCACATCTTTAAGAAAAAAAATCAGCCCTCTCTTCCCCATTTCCTGCTAGATTATATGCTGTTGCTGGCTTGCTAGAAAATAATTGCATGCTTTTTAATTTTATTCTGTCTCTTTTGCCCCTTATTTGAATTACTAATGTCCCTTCCATTTCCTTCTAAGGGTCTGTGTATCGACTGGTAAGGACTACATCCTTACCAAATGCAAAATAGTAACTCCCCTGAAATGTTGCCAGGAAAATGTTTGCCAGGTTCTTTCTTAATTGGGTTGATTTTTTTTTCCCGCTTTTCTGCTGCGGGAAGTGAGTAAATGAAGCACCCAAGATTTTATGGTGGGCCCTTATCAGTTTTCATAAAAATGAAGAGTCCCTATTGCATGAATATTAAATTTTGATGAAGCTTTTTTTCTTTTTTTTTGAGACTGCAGATTTAAGACAGCTTGGTTACCAGAAGCCCTCTGCTCTATGTCATCTCTCTGTGAGATACTCAATATTATCATTTCTATATTTGCTCTAACATGTCATTTAATATTAATATGTAAAATACTCGTTGCCTTTAAAAATAATGTTCTTATTGTATGATTTATTTGATGTGAAGCTTGGAGTTTTGTCTTTTCTCACATAAAATAAAACACCTTTCAGCTGGAGATAATCTATGTCTTCCCGTACATGTGGCACAAAATGTCAACATTCTTCCTGTCATTCTCAGATTCAGTGAAGGGTGAAGCAAGCATCAGGCACTAGTTGTGCTAAGAGCAGTGGGGAACTATTGAGGTTTTGTTTTCAGAAATGTGTACTAGGAACCTTAAATGTTCAAGGATTTGCAGCCACTGCAACATTTTCTTATTCATCCTCCTGTGGCTCATGAATTCTTGAACTTTAATCTGTAGTTTTTGCCCCTCAGATTTGGATCTTGTGACTTTAGTCCTCATGCTTGCAAAATATACAGGGTCAGACTGCTGGTGTTATTCCTGTGTTCAGCTCTTCATTTTTCTTTTAGCTCTAGACAGAACTTGCTTTTTATATGGTTCAAATCTCTAGGTCTAATCCTACAAACACTTAGATACTGCATTGCTTAATTGTAACCATCTATATAATCCCTTGATGGATTTGATGAATCTGCTTACATGCACAAATGTTGGAATATATATATAAATGGTAACATGTGTTAGTCTGCTTTATGAAAACTGGTGCAAAAATCTCATCCACTTCACCAAGAAACAAGTTGTTGTCCATAGAGACATATGCAAGTTTAGCTTCCTCAGGAATTAATTTAATTTAGAGCACTGCTTTTCTTGCAGAAGCTAACTGAAA
Organism: Pezoporus flaviventris; assembly: GCF_033815535.1. Classification (NCBI taxonomy): domain Eukaryota; kingdom Metazoa; phylum Chordata; class Aves; order Psittaciformes; family Psittacidae; genus Pezoporus; species Pezoporus flaviventris. The sequence continues at coordinate 3,193,575 of NW_026892602.1, forward strand.
CACATGGAAATCTGACAAGGGACTGGTGGGGGTGAATAACTCTGCACCGACTTTGAGTATTTGGGAAAAAGTGGGTTTATGGAAGAATCTGAATGATTAGATTGTGACAAAGCACAAAGGCACTCTCAGCTCTAACAATTGGGAACACCCTGAACTGCAGCACTGTTGGAGGGAGCACTGGGACTCAGGGATTGTTGAGAAGCTTCCCTCAGTCATCAGCCTCCCAAAGCTGGGAATTATTTGGACAATTCTCCATGTCACTGAAATCCAGGATCTGTTATCTATTAATAACAGTATTAACTGTAGATCATATTTATGTACATTTTGGAGGATTTCCATGTTCTTGAAGTTTGGAAGCCAGACCTGGACAGCTTTTCCTAATAATTCCTATCAGTGTTATGCATAGGTACATTATTTCAAACACACATTTTTCATCCTTGATTCCTTTTGTTGGGTTTGAATCAAATCCCATTGACCCTGCAAGAAAAACACACAGTATTTGATTTTGTAACTATTAATAATCTTATTCATAAATCCTACTTTAAGATTTACAGGTTAAATACCTGGAATTGTTGCTGTTTTCCCTAATGCTGATAAATCGGGTTCTCCTTTTTTTAAAAAAGTAAGATAAGGGCTCAGGGTAGAATTTAAAGGTTTTAAATATTCTTGTATCCTGTTATGAATTTGAAATTTGCATCTATAGGCTGCATTGACATCTACAATGCTGTATGTTTATTTCAAGCCAAAGCAGTTTTTCTTGTAGTACAGCAGCCAAAGGTTTTTTTTCCCTTACTTGGACATGTTTTACAGTTGTTTCCTTTTAATATATCATTATGCCAATAAATTTGAGACACTTAGTTCTTAACACAAACCCTAAGTATGGTGGGAGGGATGTATTATTATTATTATTATTATTATTATTTGGAAATCATACAAAGATTATGGCTAGCACTTTTATAATGCAAGGGAACACATTGGATTTAACAATGCAAATTACACATTTGGGGAAGGATTCCTTATTATTCCCTAAAGGAAGAATTCAGAATTCTAATGCTATTGTTCAGCACCTCTCTATGGTCAAGGGGAATAAACAAAACAAATTAAATGTTGGGTTTGTTGTTTGACATGCTAGTAATCTGCCTCCAACATGAGTTTATGGTTTAATACGTAGTGTGAGTGGACAGCTATCTGGACAATTGTCTAAGGTCCAGTATGTCACATCAAGTTTTTGTCATGTCTCAGCCATCTAGACCAGTTTGTGTTTTGGGTTTTTTTTTTTACTGTGACGTACCCTATTTGTCAGGCTTTACAAGAAGGCTGTGAGCCAGGAGTTAACATTCTGAAGGAGAACATAGAAGCAAGTTAATGAGGAGAAACAAAATGACAAGCAAAGTGAGGAAAGTGATAGACCTGTCATAGGAAGTTCCTGTTTCTTGAGAAGATAGAAAGTTTGACTTACGAGGTAAGGAGAGATAAATGGAAAGAAATAGAGAGGAGCTCAGCTGGAAGGAAAGGAAGAGGAAAAGAAAAGGAAAGCAAGCCTGGAATGAAGTCCAGATGAAGAGATCTTGTGCACTTGGCACTGTTGTCTACAAGTTGTGGTTGATCGAATAAACAGCTCAGAAGGAGTTTATTTAAAGCAGCAAGGTGGTGTGGCTAGGCAGGTCCTGCTGAAGGACCAGACTTATTCTAGCACAGAGTTACTGGAAGAGAAGCAAGGTCTTAGCCCTTCTTCCTCTCCCATTTCTGATTGAGACTGCCCATTGTGGCACATATTTCCACTGCTTGTGGTCAGATTGCATAGCTGTGTAACTGTCCTACATTTAGGACTGCTTTGTGTCCGGTCCTGTTAGTTTAAAACAATTGTAAGCCTCTTTCTAGACCAGAATACTATCTCAACCCATTAATGTACCAGATCCTTTGGCACAATTCCCTGAAACTACTTGCTGTCCCAGATGGAGAAATGTAGGTAAGGAATAAGTTTGATGGGGGCAGCACACAGTAGAGGAAAGCCCTCTGGTTGCCTGAATGGCCTTGCTTTGCCTGACAGCCCTATTTTAATCATAATGTGAAAAAGTTGTTTGTTAATTGCTTTTGATTATAAATGAAACAGGAGGTGAAAGGGAACATGATTCTCTGTGTTTGCGGTTGGAGAGAAGAGCTACGGGAACAATGACATCCAGGCTCATTTGTGGCAAGTCCAAGAATTGAATACAAGTCCTAAGTCCCCAGTTGCTGCTTTAACCTCAAGAATCCTGTCATTCTACAGATAAGCTCTAAATATATAGCAATAGGATGTTTATTTTAAATTCTAAAACATCCCTCATTGAGAGACCTCTTTGTCCTTGGCAAATATTTACTCAAATAAATACTCCTTAGGAATTTCTGGCATAAGGGAAAGAACTCAGTCAGTTCTTTAAGTTCAGTGCCCTAATCACATATTCTTAATTTTTTTTTTTTTGCACATCAGAAATCTTACAAATACGTGACTGTGTGAAGACTTTTAGATTTGTATGTCTGATCCTCATAGCTGACTGACTACACTAGTTAGACCTGCATGACTGCACTCCAGAAGTGCATACAAAATCATCTCCACTCCTTTCTCCAGCCCTAGGAGGAAAGACACTGATTTTGTAATGTACTTCAGTTTTCTCCAGGTGAACTCAGTGAGATAAGGATACGTAAAAGCAAATGGTGCTTCCCATACTACATGGTTTTAAAGTCTACATGTTTAAAGTCTACATGCGACAAGTTTAAAGTCATTAAAATCACATTTGCTTACATTTATTGAGCCATACTATATAATGGGAGCAAAAAACTCGTGCATTTGGATCTGAGTATGCCCACATAAATGGGACAAATATGATCTTCCTAGACGCCTGTTACTGTGGTTGAAGGAGTTTTCTAAACCATGCTCTATCAAGAGCTGGGTAAGGGCAGTTAGTCATTCTGTTTGTAAAAGATACAGCCGTGTTCTGTTCATGCTTCAGTTGAAACAGAATTGTTACCCTCCTCTACTGTATGCCGATGAGGCTGCACCTACAATAGTGAGTCCAGGTATGCCTTTTCTGTCCCCTTATCCTATCCTTATTCAGGAGTGACCTGGAAGAGAACACAAAGCCATAGCCAACCTGTTCTGGCACTGGCAATGGTCACTCGTGGAGTGGGAGGTTGGACCTGAGAGCTCCAAAGGTCTCTTCTAACCAACGTTTCTTTTATTCTGTGACAGTGCATGAATATTCAGTTCATTAAGTACTTTTTGTAATTTATATTCTGAGGGTTTAGTGTGATTTTACTCAAGGCCAGAGTCTAGTGTGTCTATGTTAAGACATAATTTTAATCCCCTGTAATCAATAGGACTATTTTTGGCACAAAGTTCTGGACTGAAAAATCTACAGATGTCAGTATTGCAGATCCTAAAGGGGTTTAATGTCTTTCTTTTTTTCCTTTTTTTTTTTTCTGTAAAACATTTCTAAGTTTTGAATGTCCAAATAAGAAAATTACTAAAGTTGAAGGAGCTTGATGAAACCTGATTAAGACTCATCTTTTAAAATTCACATACTACTTTCTTTGAACACAGTTTGTTTCTCTAAGAAAGTGTCAGTTGTGTGTATATTCATTTATCCTCTCTTTGCCCCTTCTTGTGACCTTTTACTTAAGTAACCTGATTGAAACCTCACTTTATTAACTTTAATTGACACTGAAAGAAAATCTGTTTTTCCAGAAGCCAGGCAGATCAATACAAATTTTCACTCTGCTAAGTTTACTTCTTGGACTTGTCTTGAAAACTGTAAGAAAGCATCATACATGATGGAAAGCATCAAGTCTCTCTTATTACTCCACATTTGCTGTGTTACGTGGGCTACCAAAAACATTTCAAAATAAGCTGATAAATGATAGTACAGCCATTACAGATGAAAGCAGCTCCTTTAAAGCACTTCAATTTGCACTGAAGAGATGTATGAGCTCCTCCTTTTGTGCTTGATTCAGAATTGAATGGGATAATCAAGTTTGGACTGTGATTGTTATTCCAAACATTTTAGGCTGTCCAATAAAATCATTGCTTTAATTAAACCAGAGGGTAAATTATGGCTTTGAAGCACCTAGATCCCCCAGTATACAAGGTGGCATTAAGTGCAGCTTCAAAAGAAGGTGTAAATAAGTTAGCAGCAAATCTAAAGGGATCAGTTCTATCATGGTTTAATAAGACAGTAAGAATTATGGCCAGAAAGAGCAACATGTCGTTAAAAGTAGTAAGGTCCATTGTTTTTCTGAATGGATAACATTTGCCTGAATAGTGTGGCCTGACACTGGATTTCGTTAGGTATAAATAACATTGCAGAGCCTCAGGCTTTAAAGTGACTTGAGGAGGTACAGGAAGGGTATTTTTCTTTCACCTGTCACCACTTATTTTCCTGAGCTGCTGGCCAGTAGCCTGGCATTTTCAGCTAATGGGAATTAAATAATAAAGCTGTAATACAAATGTTGTTTCTTGTTGCTTGATCTTATGTGGCAGTCATTAAAGTTTAAATAAAAATCTGGAAAGAGAGCCATATTTAGAATGGTTAAGGACCCTCATCTAACTTTGGACTTTTATGGCCTTCTCATTATAGCTATAATACACTAACACAACCACTAATGAAGGGCTTGGAAACTTTGTGTGGGATGAGGAACATTTCAGGCAGGAGGAGGAAGTGACCATCTGCTTGGAAATAGCTGTGTGTGCCAACCCAGCTCAGCCCCGCCTGTGGCTCTGCTCACTTTCCTAAATTAACGTACAGCTACCTCCACCTCAGTTTTGTACCGGGCTGCAGAAGAGGCCACCCTTGTTACTGGTGTGTGCCATATACAGCCTGTGCTCTAGGAGCTCTCACAGCCTTCGCTCACATCCCAACCCTCCGGACACACACCTCTCCCCCCAGGACGGCTGGTCCAAGCAGGGGTATTACCACAGCAAAAGGCCTGTAGAGTCCTTACTTGAATCCTTCCTAGCAAGAGCTTCTGGTTTCATGGTAATGTGCTCTCAATTATGCGACTGGTATTATTTAGGTGTTATTTTTGTAGCCTTCCCTAAAAAAGACATTTGCTCAGTACAACAGCTTTTGATTCTCATACTTCAATTTAGTTGCTTGCTGTATGAAAATTGTACATCCCACAGGTAACAACTGTTGCTGTTCCTGGTGAGGAATTTTCTAGGCTATCCAAAAGAAAGGAGTTTGAGTTCCAGGGAGGCACTGCACAACTTATTTCTGCCTGCAGTGGTAGTAAAATAAACCTTCTTAGATGTAGGGAGGATTTTTAGCATCTCTTTCTGGGCCCCTTTTTCTGTTTCCAAGGTACTCTCTGAGGCTTCCACTGCTGCCTTCCACTGGCCTGCAAGGAGCCACACTGCTGCTTTGTGCCTCCATCTTCCTGTCTGTCAAAGAGGCATCGCAATGCCTACCTCCCCAGTCAAGTACTTTGAAGATTATTGATGTTGCAGCAAAGCTTTTATATGAGCATTTGATTCTAATATTTCTTCCTTCCACAGTATGTTTTATTCAGGCCAAACTCCTACTCACTTTCTTTATAGCTAACAGTGAGGAGAATCCTTTATTGTGGCTGCTCCTTATTGTGGCCTGAGAAACCTGTTTTGATATGTCAGCACAAGAAACTTTCCTTTTAATAATTACAGATTTTGTCAAACATTTTGACTACTAATCGAGCTGCAATATGGATTATTGCCTTATTAGTAACACAAGCAATTCTCTGAAACACACAGCCTGAGGCAGAGCCTTGTTATAGAAGACTGCAGGCCAGTTTATTTAGCAAAGCTGTAAAGAACTGGAAATAAGATCTTATACTGGGAAATGTTGAGTAACCTTAACTGTAGGCATAAAGCCCTGCTTCTCTTAGGGATTCACCCTATCCATAAGTATTTTTCTGTTCCTATTAGTGGTTGTATATTAGGAGGGAATCCACTAGCTGGTATTAAACCAGTGGATGAGGCTGCCCTAGGGTCAGCCAGTGTGTTTAGGAAAAGGACTGTGAGGTATCCATCCTAAAAAATGCCTTTGAGGAAGACATTTGCCTCAAGAGGAAAGAGTAAAGTGGTCAGTGACATAATTTGAATGCAAAATTAAAGACTACTGCTGAACATTAAAATATTTATTTCAGTTCCCCTGGGATTCTGCATGGAATTCACTGCGCTCACTGTGAATGGCAGAGGGACTATATTTATACTTGGTAAATTGGCTGGATGGTCTCCTGAGATTTGAATTGTTTAACACAGAAAGCTCTTGATTTGGGGATATTTTGTAGCATCCAGTGGCAAGATCCACCCAGAACCCCTCAAGGGATGTATTCAAAAGAATATGTCTAATTTTGCATCATGACTAGCTGGAGAAGAATACAAGCCAGGCATTCAAGCTGCATGATTTAAAGAGCAATAAAAAATATGAGATATGAATAAAAAATTTTCAGAAAGAAAGTCTTATCTTAAAAGCATACAGAATTGGACTAAATATTCTGATTGGTACTTCCTTCCCCCTTTCCTGAAATAATTCTCTTCAGGTCAACTGAAACATTTCTTGAATTATGTTGGGTTTAGTAAACATTTTCAGAGGGAAGGAAAGCTGACCACCATTCCCTGCCTTCCAAATGAAATATTTTGACTTCATCAAAATGGCATAATTCAATGGCATATTTTCCTTATGACTATTGCTCCCTAAAATATTTTAAATGGTACCTGTGATTTACAGATGTAAGTAAAAAAATTTTGTTATATCCAAAATGATTATGTATTTGCTGCAAATGCTTCATTTTTAACCAAATTAAAGTAGAAAATTTTTTTGTTTTACTCTCCCTAATGAACTGGTGTAACCGATACAGCTTTGGCCCCCACCATTAGGGGATCAATTTGATTCCCCAGATTTAGTAGCCTCCAAATTTCTTTAATAGCACCACAGCATAGTTAGACTTCTTAGGCACTGGGAGGAAGCACATGTACCTTTGAAGGTCTTACTCTGAATTCAGCCAGAACTGAGTCTTATTTTTGCATATTTATTTAACTACCTGGGCAGGATTTTTGTTTTTTTCCTTGAAAATGTTGTCTATATCTAAGGCACAAACAAACACTAAGCCACTTCTTTGTTATTTGTCTACTGTAAATGAAAGTGTTGTGTTGGTATAGAATCATTCTTGAAATATTCTTTATCTTCTGAAAATATTTCCAAGCAGAAATACTTCCAAAGAACATTTTCCATCCACTAAAGAAAACATGTTCACAAAATGAAACACTTCTAAATGCCTATGCTAGCAGGTGAAGGAAATGACTATATTATAAGAAGTCATGGGAAAAGAGCTCAGGAACAGTCTCATTCTGTGAGACTATCATTTGCTCTGAAGCTACACTGAGCTTTGAAAACCTGAGAATTGAAGTAGTGATAGACTGGGGACCAGGGTGGTATGTGATTTTTAGAGGTCAACTTCAGGTGCTTTGAAGGAGACAAGGATTCAGGGTGGCTTACTTGAAAGTCAAACCCATCAAGGCTGTCCTGTGGCTGACACCTGAGCAGAGAGGCAAGTGTCATTAGCTGTGGAATAAAAAATAGGTCCAGCCTGTCTCTCTTTGGAGTAAGGACCAAAGGGAATAAAGAAGAGGAGTGATGGAAGGCTTTTGTAGTCAGTGTTTTGTCTTCAGTAATTAAGGTTTACTCTAAAAAGAAACTTTGTTGCTTCTTTGCCTTGATTGCTGTCAATACTGACTTCTGGTTCACAGTGTATGGTCATGTTCTTGTATCTATTTCTGTAAGAACTGCCAGACTGTCAAAAGCAGCAGCCTTCTTTTTGACTGTGTAAGGTAGTCAGTCTGCAGGAAGAGGCAAGGGTGTAGGACATATACATAGCAGTGCTTCTCCCAACATATTCTGCGGGTTTCAGATACTAGTGCTTAGTGATCATCCACTGGTGGACCTTTATCCTGCATTGATTTGTCTAATTCTACTTTGAACCTGTTAATACTCTTAGCCTCTACAATATCCTCAGGCAACAAGTCTCGCATGCTAATAGAGTATGGTATGATGTTTAAACTGTGAAGAGGGATGTGTCTAGAGCATAAGTAGGTCCAGCCTGCTTTGGGAGAATGATGGCATGATCCATTTCTGTAACTGGAGGACCTGAGCCTAATAAATGAAATGAAGCATATTTCAAATTCAACCCTGAGCAGATAATAAGGTGCAACAGTAAGAATTCCTGCCGTGGTTGCGTGAAAATGTGTGGAAGCTCAGGGGACATACACAGTTATAACACTGACTTGTTGTGTATCAAGAAAGTTTAGTCACCAAACTCGGTCTGAAAACTTTTGCAGTTAGTGTTGTTCTTCAAATGGTGATGCTGTGCAGTGCAGATGACGAAATTTATCTGCATGTTTTGTGCTTCTCTATTTGCCAACATGTGCAGGCATCAGAGAGTAAATGTTCAAGGGTGCTTGGCTGCTCTGGTAGCAAGATGATGAGGAAAATACAGCCATTTTTAACTGCTCTGACTTAGTTTTCAAATTCACTGTTTCATGTGTCATTCGTCAGTTCCACAGATTATCCCAGGGAAGCAGGAAAACTACCCACCTTGTTTCGTTCTGTATCTGACTAGGCTTATGGATATTTCTGGTTCTTTATACTCTGTTTGACCATCAGCCAATGTGCAGAGAGAAAGGGAGATTTCTGTTGTAGTTCCAGCTGCTACTTCATAAGAAAGTGAAAACAAAGGCTGGTGGCATGCAACATCTTGGGAGTCTTGTTCCTCATTTGATTGCAGGAGAGGTTCAAATTTCTCTGTGTAGGTTTTACATATAGTATGTCTGTGTTCCTCTCTAGATACCTGCACAGGGCTTATAACCCTTGTGTCTGTTTATCCTAAAGTGGATGTCAATGCTATCCCAAGAAAAACTCTGGATTAGGATTTCGGCATGAGTGATGAGTGGAGGCTCTCCTCTCTGCCACTGTATGTGCAGCACTGATCTTGTGGAAGGAGAAAATTTGAGTTTCCCAAGAAAAGGGGAATCCAGCTGAGACAGAGGGATCTAAATCCTGCCAGGAGGGATTTCTCCCTACTCTTTCCATGCCTCATCTACAGCCAAGGGAGCAGCAGGTGGGTAGGATGCACACTGGGTGCAAGCCTTAAGCAGCAAATACAGAGCATTGCAGAGGTACCGGTGCTAGCTCTGCATCAGGGATTGCAGCGACCAGCAGCCATGGGTTTAAAGCAAGAGTTGTGCAATGCAGGCATACCCTAAGGCAGTGGCACCTCTGCATCTGTCATGTTGACATGAAGCTTCTTATAGTAATGCTGAGCAGTAAATAGATGGCTTTTTGTCCCCTACCAAAGACTAAAAATGAGAGGTACTTTTGTCCCTTGATCCTTTTAGCTGCGGAGAACCTGATTTTAACACAGTAGAGGTTATATGTATATGTCTGTGTATGCACACACGTGTATATATATACACATGCAAGCTAAAATTTAAAATCATTGAAAAACCACAAAGTCTTGAATTAGAAGAGAGGTCAGGGGAAAGTTCATGAACTTCAGCTAGTGCTGCAAACATGAGCAGCAGCTGATTCACCTCTCCCAACGTCTGTCAGCGTGGTGTGGCTCAGCAGGACCTGTAGTGTAACCATAATGGCAGGCTTCTGCTAATGGAGTTTCATCTCACCCATATGCTTGGTGTGTAGTGTCTATGGCCAGCCACTCTAACCCTGGCAGAACTCTCATGTTTTACTCAAAAGAGTGCTTTGTAATTTAAAGAATTTTGAATTGTGGCTTATTAGCAATAGTTCCTTCCTGAGTAGTGTCTAATGTTGCTGCACTTGATGCCATTCCTGTACCATACCTAGATGTGCCTGACTTGGCCCAGCCTGTAGGATGCTGAGGCAATATTTTCATGAGATGAGTAAGGGAGCTATGATTTTTTATATCTGTAATACCTAAATATTTCTTAAAGTTTGGTTCTGATCCTTGCCCACCAACTAGAGGATATTTGCTTCAGCTAGCATCATCTCATAGGATCAATACATAAATATTGATGCTTTTATTTTATTGAAACCAATTCTGAGGAAAACAACAACTGTTTGAAATTGACTTCAGTGACTGATGGCAAGGCAATTATTTCAGAGTTCAGGTTTCAGAGGACTGATGTGTGAGTAGTTAGATTATTTTTATCTCATGAATTTAAACAGACTGTGGTCTTTTAATTTTATATTTCTTTATTTTCCTGAAATACAGTGTCATTGTATGTTAAAAAACTCAACATTATGGCAACTAGCTCTTTTCCAGAGATTACAAAACATCTCTTTATAAAGGCTTTTTGAAGACCAACATTAGGTGCATCACAGTAGATGTATAGAAACTGAGGCCCATGGAGGTGAAATTACTTTCCTAACTTTGCACGGTAAGCCACTAAAATGTTGGGCTAGAACAAAATTCCGGGTAGACCTAGCTTTGTGACAAGGGTTGCCATTATTCTTTCTCCAGTCAACTGTTGCTATCATCTTTGCTTTTGGATGCCTCTGGTTCAAGTGTCTTAAAAGATGTTCTGGTGGAGGGGTGGTAACAAAACCAGGGCAGAGTCAGGGAAAAGGCTGAGAAGGGAGCATGTTTGGGAGAGCCCTTGGTGCTCTTCATCAAGCTTGAGAATAGAAGAGATGTCAGATGAATTCTCTGCTTGAAATACCTCATTAAATGGCTGCATTTGTTGCCAACATGTACACTATAAATGCAGTACATTTTTTTCTTCTAGGGACCTTCAGAGCTGCTTTAACCTGGTCCTGGTAAAATTATTGTGGTACTCTTTCAATTGCCAGGAACAAAACATGCCAATTTTCTATTTCTTATTTTTAGGCTTCCAGCTGGGCCTAAAAATTGAAAAGTTATTAAAGAAAGCCACAATCTGAGGAAATGTGCCTGTTATAAATTGTAATATAAACCACTTATAAGTATAGGCTTTATCATCCTAGAGTTATTTCTTAATTTAAATGTTTCATGTGCATATCTTAGAGATGGGGATGTATTTGAGTGAGGAGTGTCATTATAAAAGCTATTTCTTTGTATGCCTGACTGTGATTATTCCAGATTGTAAAAATAAAAGTATTACACATCTGTGACATACCTGACAAAGTTCTTGAGCAACCAGATGTTAGACCATCTAATACCTACATGAAAGATAGGCACACAAATGCATGCAAACTTACTCTCTTTCGATGATAATGTTAGTGCTGTAACATTAATTTTTTTTGCTTTTCATGTCTCCCTCAGCAAGGGCATTGTGAGTATGAGAGTCTCGTTCCCATTTGTTTTGGAATGTCCTTAATATCTTCCATCATTCTATGGATGGTCCATGAGCAATAGCTCTCTCGATGTAGTGTGCAGAGACATGCTGTAGGTATATAATGTAATTAACTGCACAGTTACTCAGGAGCAGCTGTTCCCCATTGTTATTGCTTAATGTTGTACAGCACAACAAAGCCTTAAGGCAGCACTCGTTAGTATTTATGGAAACCCATTAGCCAGTCTGTGAATTAGCCTGCAAAAAGGAGGAAATTCTGATAATAACAAACATGGGTTCTTGTTAAAGCTTTACCTATCACTGGTAAAGGCTCTTGGCCCTTTGATTTTTACCACAGAGTGGGCCTGAATTCTTTCATGGAATCAGCAACTGAATGCTCAAATGGGTGAACTCCTTTCCAAGGCAGTGCTTTGCCTTCCCAGCCTGTGGCATTTTTTAAAGGATATCAGAGACTCTTCCTACTTCAGTCTAGTTTTGGTGCCAGGATGTATGTAGGAAATACTATTTCCTGCCTGTGCTGGCAAGTTTAGTTATTAAACCACTTCCTCCAAAAGCCAAACTTCTTTGAAGAAGAAATAAAGTTCAAAGCCTTTTTAAGAGACCATTTGTTCTTCTGATGTTCCTAACCTGAATGTTACACTGTGTGCCATATAAACAAAAACAGCTTAATTTCTTGAAGATGGACTGGCTGTTGTTCTAGGTCACAATTTTGAGAGAAGCAGGAGCAGTTTACAACTGAGGTTTTAGGAAGCTGCTTTCTGAAGCTGAGGGGTTTGTTGCGCTGTTGCTGGAGAAGTGAGCGGCACCAAGTAGCCATGCGGCCATCGAGCAGCTTCTTGCAGGACAGGCAGCAGCCCTGCACACATAAGTTTAGTTGGATATTGGGTAGCTCTGAATCCAAAAAGATGGAGCAAATGTAAGGCAGATATCTCAGAGCACTTTATTCTTTCTGTCAAAGTCACCTCACTTACTGGCATTCCAGGTTAGGTTTTAATGGGCAGAACAGACTGTAATGATGAGAGTTACCCATCCTGTTCTGGATCAAAAATGATGCTGTGTGTCTGGTAGCCAGTCAAACCCAAGGAAGGGAACTGGGACAATAATCATCAAATGATCTACAGGACAACAATTATTCAGAAGTGAAAATGTTTCCAGACATCATCTGCTGTTACTTCTTGTGCTCCAGCTTTGCCGTAAACAGTACAGAGAGAACTGGTTTGGAAAAAAGGTTTTGGTAAAAAGTTCCCCACTCTGAATCTAATGAAAATAATAAGGGATGTTTGCCAAGTGTTGCAGGCGTATTCTAACCTTGGAGCATATTAGCAATAAGGTACATTTGTGAGGAACAGCAGCAGTGAAATGTTGATTATTGTGCGCCTCTATCTTTTTTTGTGAGTCTTATTCTGTGAGGATGGGGCTGCTTTTCATCTGATCTGCACTGCCAAGGCAGATAAGAGAGGTTTATGTGATGTCAGATCTGAAACCAAGAAACCTGTAGACAGGTTCTGAGCAGTGATGCCTCTGGCAACTGGTTTCAAGGCAGAGCTTATGTAGAGTGCCTGAGGTTTTAATAAGCGTATAGATGTCTGAGCAGCACATAAAGAGCATGGGAGGTGACAGGCTGACCCAATCACTTTCATTAATTGGGATCAAGTTATATTTTTGCATCCGGGCAGAACACTGTGCTGGAGATTTAGGAAGCCCACAGTCCATTGCCATTTTCTCTGTGCACCGGGTCCACGGTAGCTAGTAAACTGGGACACGAGAATTAAGTTCGTAGTAATAGGGGATGTTCATGGTTGAGGCAATTCCAACCTGCATAAATCATGCTTGCAAAAGTGGAAGCATAAATTACTGAGATCTTTGCAACATGTGCTTGTCAAAGGCTTCTGTTCATGTTTAAGCTCTACTCAGGCCAAATCAAATATCGTATCATAGTTTTTAATGGGTTTTATTTTATGCTGGTCAGAGTTTAGGGCTAGGTTTTCAGGTGGCTTTATCAAATACTTCAGTTAGTGATTGAACAGCATACAGGTGTCTACAGGATTAACAACTCAATTGTAAGAATGTTGAGTTCACTTTAGGGTTATTTAAAAAAGACAAAATAGCAGAAAATCTATATCCTGGCTGTGCTTAATATATGCTTGATCTGTGAAAAGCCAAATTAAAACCGAATAGACTGATTTATCTTTTGAGGTAAGGTAAAATGTGAAGATTTACTTTATTTCACTCCCAAAACAGGCATCCTAAGCATTTCTATCAGTGCAATGAGTGTCCTGAAGGAAGGAGGGCATATCCTGAAGCAGTTTAACCAAAGCAGAGTCTTAAGACATTTGTAAAGAGTGTAAAACCTCAGCACTGAGGTGAATAGCACAAAATTGGGCCAGGGAAGAAAAGGCCTTTGAGGAAATTAATGGATGGGACTTAAAATCCCAGATTTGTTTGGGAAAAAAAAAAAAAAGGTTTAGTGTGAGGTGTCCCTGCCCACGGCAGGGGGGTGGAACTAGATGATCTTAAGGTCCTTTCCAACCCTAACTATTCTATGATTCTATATTTGAATCCATTTTTTGTCAACAATGTTCCTGAGTGAAGCTTAAGGTAACAGAAATGTTTAACAATCATAACTTAGGGCCTGGCACAGGGAGTGCTGACTAAATGCGCTTATAAAACATGCATGTATCTTCAACATGGAAACTCTTCTTGCAATGTTTTGACAAAACATTCCTGCAGTTGAAGGTAGACTGACTGACACAAGAATAGAAAAACAGGTTGGGTTCTGTAAACTTTGAAAAATTTACAAAATATTAGTTATTTTGTTGTACTACATAATCAAATTACAGATTCCTAAAATATCCCAAAGATGATTCAGGAGGTGTTGTTTTCTGGGCAGGTTTCCATAAAATTCTCATTAAGTTTTTATTAAGGTTGAATTGATTCTAATCTATTTCTTTTGCTTTTTGGGTCTTTGGGATGTATTTTGGTCATTTGGGGAGGGGGGAGGATTTGCATAGGTGTAAGGCTAGAAGCCTACATGAAACCTGAGTTTCTCCTCTCATCTCAAACATTTAAGGAGTGGTTTAAATAAAAGCACTTGGTGTTGTAAGATTTGAAACAAAATTTTTACAATTAACCATGCTCAGGGTCTCATACAAGGCTTCCATCTTAGTTACTTATAATGATATCTGATTTGATCACTGACAGAGCAGGATTGTGTCTTGTTAACATGAACTTAGTTACAAAAAACTTAATTCATGCAGTTAAACAGGCTGAAGTCCAGGTGTACTCAGAGTCTGCTTCTGGGGGTGTTAGAATTCATTGCAAAGGAGTTTGCAGGGTTTGGTCAATTAAACCTCAAACATGTTCACATTGTTTCTATAAAATATATACTAAAGTATCATTAATGAATGAATATATAGATGTATTGGATATGTGTGTGTATTCTCCCATTCGTAAATTATGCGTCAGACATTGAGCAGCCTTATGTCAGCATACTGGGTAGAATGAGGAAGAAATCTTTCTACTCTCAGTTTGTCCTCCTTGCCAGTAGTCACTGGCCTGGTAGCTGTGCTGCCCTTCTGGGTTTATTCAGAGTGTGAATACCTTGGCCGTTGGGCAGTGAGAAGTGTCAGCTTCTGGCTCTGCATGGCATCTAACAGTATTGTAGTTTTACCCACGAATATTTGCTTCAGCTGCTCTCAGCTGGTTCAAAAAGCCTGTTCATTTCCTCTGCACTGGGAATTTGAATCTTCCCAGCTTGGTGAGTAGTAGCTGGTAATGGACAGCCAGCCTCATTCAAAGGTCCTGGGCTTAAGTGTATCACTGCTGCCTTATCTTACTCCTAAACAACATCTCAAACCTCTGCATCACATGCAACTGGCATCTTCCCATGCAACTCTGTTTTGAAATGATAGATCAGTTTAAAAACATAACATTTATATGCAGTGAGGGAGTTTGGGGGAATTTTTTAGCTAGCTTTCCTGTTTTCAGGCATTTTGCTCTAAAATGGTTGTATCTACTCACCTTTTTCAAGTGAATCCAAATAGGTTAAAACTAACGAAATGCAGACTGCATTAAATTCCACATATATATTTTAACGTTCAATATAAGTGTACTTGGTTTTGGTTACTATTTAGTATTTTTCATTTCTGCAGAGCCCAGAGGCTCTGACTGGGAATGGGAACCCATTGCCCATTGTGCAAGTTGCGATGAGCAGACACAGAAAAAGCCATCCCTGCCCCAGAGAGTTGCTGCAGCTTTGCACATTGCAGCATCTGAGGACAGATGTAAGTCCCTGTCCTATCCCGCAGAACTATCCTCCACATAAAGAAATTACTAATCCATACTCTTTGAGAATTTCAAGCCTGTTTCAAGATGAGAACGACTCTGTCATATCTACTATTCTAGATTGTTTTCTTAAAGAGAAATCTTATACTTAGGTAGTAGGAAGAAATTCCTGTGAAAGATGGTTTCTTTTATCATGGTTTCTTTTGCATTTTGAACCAGAATATTTAATGTGTATCTCCCTCTAGTACTTGCAGAAACCTGTTGGCAATTGTTACAGTCATCATCTTGCTGAAATCATTGGAAGGAATCTAAATGGGTATAACAAGCCCACTATTTTTAGTCTAAGATGCAGGACAAGGTTGCTGGATGTATAGATTTGACTGGTGGTTCTACTGCCACTTGCTGTAACTAGAATGGCCTGTGTTTTCAGGTATCATTAATTACCCTAATTTCATTAGTTTGTGATTCTGTTTCCTGGACTACAGTTTACTGCACTAGTCACATTAAAAATGGCTCACAGACGGTGTGTAAAATCTCTGTTTACATGATTACAGCTGCCAGTTGGTTATTTTGGCAGCTCTTAGAATAAAGCAATATGTCTTGAAATCATGGTTTGGAGAGTTTGTGGTTTTGCTGTTTATTTTTATCTAGATTCTGCATTAGCTTTTCCATCTGAAAGCATATGACACTAATCTGTCTGACCAGGAAGGCAAAATTTAAGAGAAGATTATATCTAGTATAGAGTACCTTGTCTATTAACTGTTGTCAACTCCTAGCTCCCTTGCCCAGTGTATTAAATTTGTTCTGACTGCTCTTGTTCATATATACATAACAAAAACTGTCTCACAGTACTGAGTCTTGCTATAATGAGAAGAAATGTTAAGAAGAAAACTCTATGTTGAACATTAAAGAGGTAATCCAATTGAAACTACCTGGCTGGGTGATGGGCACCTTCTACGTCATGTTCTGTAACACAGTGAAACAAAGGGAAGCAGACAAGGGCTAGTACAAAAAGCTACATGAGCAGAAAAATGCAGATGGAAATCAACAGACTACTGATTTTTTCTTTCATTTGCAGAGCTTAAAATAGATTAGTTACCATCAGTCAAAAAAGCACCAAGTTTCAAGCTATTGGAGTAGTACATATCTTCCTTTGGCAGTCATTGATCTATTTTTCACATATAAGCAATAGAGTGTATTAGTTGTATATATTAGCTAAGAGAGTATGAGTTCTCAAAGGAACAGATGGTTATTCCCAACCTGGACAGCACTTTTTAAGCATTAAGAAATCTATACAACTGTTCAAGTGAATTACCTGGGGTTTGCTACTGCAATTTTGAAGTGCAGCGTAGATTTAAACAGCCCCTACCACTAGCATCCCCCTAAAATTAGAAGTTTCCTCTCTTATGCCCTCTTCATTTGCCATGCACTTTAAAAATGACAGTTGTCATCCCTATGAAGATTAGAAGATTCGTGTTGGGTATGTCACATGCTTTGATGGTAGTATTGCCCCAGGCATTTGTCATCCAACCTACAGGGATTAACAATGTGTAATGGTAGTGCTTTTTTCAGAACACTGTAAGTATACAGATATTATTAAATTTTACAATTACCACAGGGAATGAATCAAAGCATCCAATAAGCATATGAACTATATATTATTGCCCTGCCTTTACAATTTTTGTTCAGTACTATCTGATTGCATTCCTGTTATCACTTTGTTGTTTCTCTGCATGTAGTTTTATCTAATTTCTCTTTATTTCAGTCACTTGCAGAGGGGATAAATAGATTACTTCAGACTAATTGCTACTTATTTAAAAAAACATCAGCCTTCTGTAAGAGTTTCAAATCAGTGGTTTCAGCTAGCTTTTATTATCTCTGGTATTTATCTTCAAGCATTTCATCACTGTCGAGTCTGTTAATAAGTCATTTTTCTAAAGCCACTTTCAATTTGCCCTTACTTGGTCTGCCAAATTTTTAGCACAGATTATCATAGTTAAGTAGATAATGAGATATTTACTTCTTTTAGTGTCTGAATGGCTTGCAAATACCACTGATAGACCTTGCAGCTGCCTGGGTTTCAATGTAAAGTGCTTGACAGAGAACTAGAATAAAAATGAATATTGCATTATCTTGATTTCTCCATCCTTATATGATGGAAGAAGCAGCTGCATTATTTATTTAATTGAAGAAATGTTATGAGTATGTTTAATTAAATGTATGAGTACTTAGTAATACTGCGAGAGTAAACAAAGGATAAACGACAAAATGAGCTTGAGTTACCTAAGGTGGTTTAATTCACAAGCATTGTACCCTTTTGTATAATTATTGCAGTATGTGTCTATACATCAGAATCAATGTATCCAATCTATATTCAACAGCATATCAATTTCTCATCCCGCTTAGCAAGCTTTCTTCTTTTCCCAATGCAATTGGATAGTGAGTGAGTTCATGGAGCTTCATTCTCACAAACCCATCTACACTAATTTTCAGTGGCATTCATATACCCTTACCTTGGTGCAAGAGCAAAATCCAGCTTCCAGCTGATACATAAAATGTTTGAAGTCATTATGGTTTTAAAACATATTTTAATCCCAAAGCATCAGTGATGCTCGAGTAAGAAGTGGGATTTTTCGTAGACCACCTGAAATTAAGCTTCCACAACACAAACTGCATGGTTTAGTCTTCTCACTCATTCTAATTGATGCTCCCAGCAGCAGCAGCAGCAGCATGGTAGCCTCAGATGAACACAGTCCTGATTATTGTTGGTATCAGAGGAAAAAGCACAGCGCAGGAGTTAAAATATTTACAAGTCTTAGGCTTTCTGAGAGAGTAGTTGACATTTCACAGTTAAAATATAGTTTTCCAGGGATGTAAGCCTTTATTTGGTGGGTGAAGGTTTTCACATAAAAAACAGAACGTAAAGATCCTGTAGGACCTGGAATGTGGATTCTGATGAAAAACTTGTTCCTTGTGGAAAAGTCCTCATCTTTACAGCCAGCTACCTTGAAAGAGTCAATGAAAGCCATAAGACATAATTAGATCATGGAGTTTGATCCCTGCCAAATTCATAATTTAAGTCAATGCTTAAGTCACATAACAACAACAAAAGGGAGCTGCTGTTAGTGCATGGAACTGATGCTTTCATGTGCTAATACACTGATTATTCCAATTTTCTGTTAAAATCAGGACTCAAGAAGTCCTAACTTAATCCTTGATCTCTATGAATTCTCTCAGAGATGGCTTTTTCTTAATTATTTCAGTTTCTTAAAGGATTTTTTAAAAATCTATTAATACGAATTTTAAAGCTTATTAAGCAACTTATGTGAAAGTAAAGTTTAAGAAAAGTATGTTTTGCCTAAGGTTAATTAACTCTTTTCCCCAGGACTTACTTCAGTAGACCAAGATTTCCAGCATATCCATTCTTGCTAGGCACTCCCCATCTTTCACAAATATGGCAAAATAAACATGAAGGGATATCATCAAGAAGAAGATATGCTGCTTGTGTAAGTAATTATGTCCCTTGTTAGTTCACTCTAAAGTAATCTTCCTTTTTTTCCCCCACTCTTTACATTTTTTAGTGTGCCCTGGAAGGTATTTTTACTTAATTTTGTTTAGAAATTTGAAAAGCAAGAGAAAAGTGAGGGATGATTACAGACTTTATTTAAGGGTTTGATTTTGGTTTCTCTCTGTTCTTATATCAAAGATAAAATGGAATTGGTGGTGTCATGTTCAGGTAATGAGATTTTATATTAAAAAGAATAAATTAAGCTCATAAAGCCAATGGCAGGAGGGACATGAGGAACCATTTCTAGCTCACAAAAAGGACTTTATACATTAATGCAGTGAGCATCAAGAGTTATTAGGAGTTGAAATTCAAAGCTCAAAGGATGTCAAGTGCTTCAAAAGCAAAGGCTTATTTTGTATTGTTTATATTTAGAAGTGATATGGAGCTCCCTTGAAATATTTTACCCATGATGTCAAAAATCAAAAGCATTACGAGGAAAAAAGAACTTGGGACATTTCCCTTGCAAACAAGAGTTCTGTCCATGACACACCAGAGGATTCCTCTGAGGTACAGATTTGTACACAGCACTACTTACCAAAAAAATACAAACATCTTCTCCGCTTAGCTGCATGTTGTTGCCTGCCTTGAAAATTCATAGTACACAAGACAGTTTTACTGCAACATTCACTACTGTTTTTTTTTCTTTTTTAAGTAAAACCCCAAATCCTGGAATATCAGTATGTGGTCATTTTTTAAACAGATATTTTTTTGAAAAGCTGTGTGACATTTTTCTTTAATGGCTGATTTTTTTTTAATGTCAGCTACATTTTTAAAGCATGAGGCCTGGTTGTAACTAGCCTCGGCACTGCTACTGTACATCAGACTGTACTATTTGATCATTAATTTATCACGGTTCTAGCAGTTTGTTTGACAGGTGATAGTGCTTTCATCTAATGGCTACACAGCAAGTGTGTGGTGCACTAAAGAGCGGATGCCACTGACTAGAGTTAGAAATCAGAGGACAACAGCCACTTTGCAGAGCTTTATCGATTTACCAGAATCATTTAAAGATATGAAACAACTGGAATAGTGAATGCCAGTTCAGCTCACTGTAGGCTTTTTTCTTACAGTTATTTAGTTTGGAGTATATTAATAGATTTGCTGCTAGTGGTGTTGTTACTACAACTATTTGCAGTGGTAAAAGAAGTGCAAAAATCAAGATGCAGGTTTGAACTTCGGTACTAGCGTCCATGTTCAGTGCAGCTTAGGAAATTGATACTTGGCAGAAGTATGAGGCATATTGGAATATTATGAATATTTAGCCTCATATTATTTTAATTCATATTATTAGGTATATGAATATGACTACTGCGCTAATGGGAGGTACAGAACAAAGCACCTTTTTCAAGCAATGACCCTTGTAAATCTGTACTCCTATAATCATTAGAAACAAACTATACTTAACCTATTACCTTTTTTCATACCTTGTTCATGGTAACACCTGTGAAACATGGTGTGTGTATCACAAGTTACTATAGTGCTGGTACACTCCAGCTGTGCTTCTGGGCAGGACATGCTGGTCATAAATTAGCTGTGCAGCATGTAGAATGGTTAGGGCTGGAAAGGACCCTCTGCCCGTGAGCAGGGAAGCTGATACATGCTGCCTGAAATCCTGGCTGGATCTAGGGTTGCAGCCGGGCTGTTGAACATATGGAAAGTCTGAATGATCAAATCCTACCCCACAATGTTGTTCTGTCCAGAGGACTTGTGTTTAGGATAGCTCAGATCACTGCATTTATCTTTCTTTGCCAAAGGCCTGTCTTACAACTGTTCTTGGCTTTGGTAAGTTTTCAGGGATGGTGTGTTACCATGAGCCCAGTGCTGTGGTTTACTACAGCAGGACCTGGGACCCATTCCAGCAAGATGCTGAAGAAACAGTAATGTCCAAACCTGTTAGCAGCCCCACAGACTTCAGAGACTCTCCAATCGTGAAACACTTGTATACAGCAGGTCTTAGTTGAAATTGCATCAAGAGGTGGAAAGGGTGCTTTGATTTTTAAAGTTGGTGCCAATAGACTTCTGCCTCTGATGTTAGACGAGTCAGCTTAGGCCAATGCTCAGATGACTCATGGAAGTTAATTAGTTTTCTGAGGTGCTGATTGCTCATATTTCCCACTGAAGTCAATAAGGAAACTCCCACATGTTGTAGTGGGAGCTGGAAACTGGCCATGCAGTGTTGTGTGACATCCAGAAGAAGCAGTGTTGCCTTTTGTAGTGGAGACAGTGGGAGTTGCTTACAAACATGAAGGAAACCAAAATGATGCCAAAAGAAATTTTATTTTCCTCCTCCTTAATGGTTGTTACAAAAATCACAAGTAAATAGTAAACACAAAAGTTTGTCAGATATTTTCAGTCAGTATTTATTTTAAATGTGCCTGTATGCATGTGTACGTACTGCCTTTTCTCCTTTTCACTGCAAGTCACAGAACATTGATGCCTCCTATCAACATACCTATGAAGTACCTAGTCGTGAGTACTTACTGTTAGACATCTTTCAGTTTTTAGTAGCTCATCAGTGTCAATGAGATTAGTAACTCTTGCTCCAGGAAGGACCCCATTCCTTGGTTTCCTTTCTTAGCAAGTCATCACCACTGCAGCTGAGCGTGGTATGCTGCTCAGGAAGAACTAGTGGGATTGCCAGGCATGTGTTAGGTGGACTGAAGGCAGAATGATGTCAGAGGCTGACATGCCATAAAGCCTGAGATCTAGAGCCCCCCTTTACTGAAGCTCCAAAAATTTACTCTAGTCAAAAATCAACATGGGGTTCTCAATGTATATAGGTAAATGTGTATGCATTAAAGCCTGTACAGGGTTGATGGTGAACTGTTTTTGCTGTAGGCTTATAAGTTTCTGTACTGTCAATCTGTCACATTTCCAACATATTAAATAGGTCTTGTTTGGTTCGTTTGGAAGAAAGTATTCTAGTTATTTCTAAGTAAAACCTGGTTAAATATAATTGGTATTAAAGTGAATGTGATGAGATATGTGCTCTGGTGAGCAACTAAAGTGAGACTAATACAGCGATAGTTTAAAAAAAAAATAGAAAAGCAAAATAAAAAGATCTGTGTTTTCATTTTGCTTTCTCTGCTTTCAGCAGCTAGGAGTTGCTCAAAGTCCTGTGTAAGCTGCAGATCATGATTTGTCTTTCCAGTTGCTTTCCTGCCTACAGAACCACAAGTTAAAAATACCCTGGACAAGCAATTCCCTTCATCTTTTCACTTCAACTTGCCAATTCCTAGTCCAGCTTCAACTCCTTCCACCATCTGAGTGCCAGTTTGAGGAGCTGTCTTTACATTTTTGGTTATAATATTTCCAGGAGATAGGATAGGTTTCCTCACAAACAGCCTGGTTATAAATAGTTACTTGCCTGAATGAAGAGCTTGCAGCCTTGGCAGGTGGTCTGAAAAAGCAATTGCCATGTGATGGAGCTCTGTCTTATCTTCTCCTAGAAGTACTGCCTCTGGTTCTGCAAGGGCTTTCCTGGAAGATCCTGATCATATGATTTCAGTGTTAACTGCCACTGTGCGTTGCCACTGTGATGGCAGTGGAAGTGCCATATGAATTTTTCCATTTGCAGCAGGATAAGGAAGTTGGGCTCAGGAGAGTATGTTCTCCTCTCTGTTGTGGCTGAGAACCAAGAATAATTCAGCTGGAATGAGTGAGGTCCTCCCAGCAACAGAGATCAAAGTCTGCCCTTCTTCCCTCATATTTTAAGCTACACTTAAGCAATATGCAAACTACATTTTTACCTTCTCTTTTCCTGCTCCTAATTCCCAAAATTGAAGTCCTAGCTTGAGATACAATTAACATCTTCCCCCTCTCCTACGCAAAGTTCCCTTGCCGTTCCCACCTGAAAATCCCAGCCACAATTTTGTATTTTCAGCATGATTCTTATGTATGTCTACGATCCAAACCCTAAATCTCTGTTCCTGGGGCTGCCTGTTACCACTCTTGCCACTGCTCCCATGGTTTGGCAACCCAGGGGCAGACAGAGGAGGTGGCCTGTGTGAATGCGAATATGTGGCAGTGGGCAAGCTTGGCTCAAGTCGCCTTGTTTGTTGCTACTGGTTTTTGCTGGCCTTGCTCATCAGAGCCAAAATCTCTGGAAAACTTCTAGTGTGATTCATGTAAACACCGAAGACAAGGATCAGACTTGCTGAATAAAAAGTGGAGGGAAACAAACACTTGGTGGGGATCTGCTGCCCAACATGGTGCAGTGAAGACTGGGATCAAGAAGTATGCCAAAAAGCTCTTTGACTCACAGGCACATTAGGATAAGTAACTTTGCCCCTCACCATCTGTCTCTCTCTCTATTAACCTCTGCCTTGTTCTCATGTAATAGGAAGATTCATAGAAGTACCATCTGTGACCTTACAGGGAAGCCTGAGAAATTTTGCCTTTTTTACCAGCACTGGGAGAGTTAGATTTGGCACCCTCGAGCACATTGTGTGTCTGATTTTTTGTTGTTGCTCTGTCGCTATCTCTTCCCCCAGCAGTCATGCCACGTTCATAGACATATGAAAGCCACTGGGGCAGTTAAGGAGAGGCTGGCAGCTGCAAAACGTGTTTTAGTTGGCTGTTTTTTCCCTTTTTTTCTTCTTACTCTGATATGGCTGAATAAGACAAGGAGAGGAGACCATCAGATGCATAATTTCCTAGTCCCTGGTTGCTGATGTGGGCCAAGAGGGCCAAAGTAGTAGTTACCAAGAGGAAGCATCAATATTTGTTTTCTTAACCTGGGCGAAAGCATATAGAAAGGTTGCCAGCTTTGGGGCTCCCTTACAGATGTGGTGATGTGTACCCCTATGGCTTACATGTAAGCTGTGTCCCTCATACCCCATCTACAGGGTGTTTGGCAACTGAAGTTGCTGGCAGCTAACCTTATGCACAAGGTTGTACCTATGATTGTTGTAGGTATCTCTGCAGCTATAATGCAGGTGAATTTGCAGTGAGCTTTTCCTTACAGCAGGATTCAAGTCCTTCCGTTTCACATGTTCATAGCAAAACAGACTCAGAATTCCCTGACTCATAAATTTGTGGTGACACCTGCGTGAATGACTTGCTTTTAATACAGAGTAATTTTGAAAAGTTAGGAGAAAATGTTTCAAAACAAGAAAAATTTTATTCTTTGACTAGTCAAAATCTGAAAGAAGAAATTCAATATGGATACAGCTAAACCAAGTAAGTCGAACCCAAATTATGCACTTGATTTTCAAGCCTGGTTTTAGTACATTGGAAAATAAATTTAAATTTGAAATTTTTCCTTTTTTAAGATCAAAAGAAACATTTTTACTTTTCATAAAAAACAACTACCTGAAAATGTTACACACATAGCTTTGATAGACTATTGCAATGGATCTAAATCTACATTTTTACTGTTGAGAAAGGTGAAAGAGCTTCCATGTTACAATTTCAGAGAAAATGAAATTCTGAGGATATTTTTTCTGGATGCTGTATTTTCTAAAGGAAAAGAATTAGATTAAGTGTTCTTGAAATTTCCCTCCTGAGCATCTGTGTTTCTTGGGAAACTCAACTGTATAAATGTAACCATATAAAAGCAGTTCCTCCAAACTTCATGCTCATCAGTGCTGAGGTATTTCAAAATCAATTTACCCTTAAAATTTAAAAATATTAGAATAGAAGTTTATTGTCTCCCCCTCCTTTGCAATTTTCATGTGAGGGGGCCTTGGCTTTTCACTGGGACTGTAGCAGAGGGTGTTACTGAGACACTTGAAAATTGCACCCTATAGCACCCAGAGCAGCAGATGGATCTGTCAGCTGTTTTGCTGAAAGTGGTGAATATCTTCCCTGGAACATTCATAAGCTGCCTGAGGCAAAATTTCACAGTGGAAACAGTGAAATTTCTCTTTACATAACATTCCTAGTACTCAATAAAAGTCTAGGTCCCCCCCAGGCCCATTGGATTAAAATCCCCATGAAGCAGAAGAGTGCTCTAGGGAGGGCATTTTCAGAAGTCCTTGGCCGTAGCCAGACCACAGCCCATCAAAGCTGTAGCCAGCAGCAAACAAACATTGTCTTTAGGACTTACTGTTGCTGCTTATTTTCACATTTAGCTTGAGACTGCAACAGGCTCTGGTGACAACTTGTGTCTTTCCTTCCACAGGATCTTAGCAGTATAGCAAGGAAAGTCTTCCTCATGTGGTCCCTTGAGGGCTATATGGGACTGTTCAAGTCAGGAATTAGAGGTGTCCCAAGTTATGTATCATAACAGACTTGCTGCTTTTGACTGATGATATCCACATCTAAAAGGAGAGCTAATTACAGCTGTGGAGATAAGGGAAATCCACTGAGCACATGAACATATGTAGATCCCCAGGTAGAGCAATGTTTGGGCCTCAGGGAAAGGGGCCACTTGTTGTGTAGCAGAAAGGATGATTTCAACAATACAGCTTGGCACTTTTCCTATCCATAAGCACTCTAGAGAGTTTAAATTGGCTTTCTGCAAATATTTGCTAGCCTGATCCAAGGCCCTTTTTGTTGGGCTTGGTTTCAGACAGTATGAGTAAGAGCTGATCATGTTGGTGTTCACCAGAAAAAAAACACTGTTCCCCTGAATTAGTTCCTACATTTTACTGTTTGTTTATAGGTACAGTGCAAACCTGGTCTATAATTTTCTATTGGAAATAAGGATTGCAAGCCCAGAGTAGCCTACATTTAACACAGGGTTATCTCTGCTTTCAAGTTAATTTCTTATTAAGACAGAGTAAGAATAGTTATTCAGAGACCCAATAGCTGTCTCTGAATAACTATGCTCTGGAATATCTTTTGTTCAAATGGATGTTAAGTGGACAGCTGCTGATTAAGATTTGCCCAGGTAAAGTCTACTGCAGTTAGAGCACCTTAGGTACTGTCTTAATTATAATACCTTTTTTAAATTTATTCTTGTTGCCATTGATTTTTTTCATGCATTAAAATGTCTGTTGGCAAAAATAATGTTTAAACCTTTCTTAACTTTCATTAAGTGAAATAATTAGTACGAAAAGGAAATCAGAGGTGTTTCTGAGAGAGAGGTTTGTTATGGGCCTCAGAAGTGTTTGAAGTTGGCTGGCAAATTTGCATCAGAACAACACAGGACTGGATATTTGTGTGGGTCTTACACAGTTTTGATCATCCTTTTTCTGATAGCCTGAGAAATTATTGTTTATGAGCTTGCACATTGCTACTGTAGGCAAGTGAGGAGAAAATACCCTGTATGCGCTTATACCAAGGGGGATTTCCCAGTTTCCAAAGTTCAGCTCTAGCTTTTGTCAAATCTTACCTGTGAAAGCCTGAAATATTCCTTGGCTTTGTAATAGAAAGCATTTGCGCATTGGAGTTTAACCTTTCTTATCAATTGAGCAAAAGTTATTTTAAACAAAATCCTAAACCCAAAGTGGAAGATTTGACTTCATGTATGTGCAGACACAAACTTTGGGTCAAGTTTTGAACGCAACTGCATACGGTAAAAGTTTATGTGATTAGTCTTAATGGGACCAGGCTCCTAATGGGAGAGCTGTTGAACAAGTTCTTGCATGTACATGGATCACTGTCTGCTTGCTGGTAAATCTGTCTTTTGAACAGAGAGAATGAAAGCTCTTGACTCAGGCTGCCATGAATTGTGTTTTATTTCAAATGTGAATGGAAAGTTTGTAATGTGACTCAGTCTGTGCCACAGAAACAAGGGTCATTGTGGTGAATTTTTTCCTCACAGGCCTGGCTATTTGTACTGTCTGTCATCTGCTGCAGGATGGGGCTTTCTTAGGTCACTAACTGGCAAGAAGGCCCAGTGGATGAGAATACCTACCAGGAAGGCTTGTGAGCAACAGCTCAGGCTGGGGAAAATAATGTGAGTTTGGGCATCCATGAAAGCGTGAAAAGCTTTAAGGCTTTCCTCTAGTTTTCTCAAGGTTACCATATGGCTAGCTCTGCAAACAAAATGGGTAACATTTTATGTTCAAAGCAGACATTTAATTGCATCTCCCAACCACTGGGCTACAGTATATTGTCTAATTCTGTCTTGTGTGACCCAGTGTAACACTCTCGTTTACACGTGTGTGAAGTACAGTGGTGGAACCACCTTGTCCCTCTGGTATACTGTGTTTGTAGTAGGCACTACAGATGCTCATGCCAAACTTGCTTGTAGCTTGGACATAATAAAGCCAAGGAAAAAATGCTAAGCAAATCGTTTGAAACCTGATATCACCACCCCCTACACTACCCTAAGTATGACTCAAGGAACATTTTTGCTCTTTTGGGAACCTGACCTGGTTGCCTGCACACCAAATGCAGGGAGAAACAAAGAGGCTGGAGAATAAAGGAAAATAAGACCTACAGTCCTTGTTTTCCTATTTATTGTTAGACTTTCTTTTCAGAAAAAATAAATCTGAAGAAGTTTACCTTAATTCAGAGAATAAATACAGGGCATAATAGCACAAAGTAGTGAAAGACATGACTGTTTCAGCCACTGGGAACTTAGGGTAGGTATCATCTGTTGGGTCCTACACACAGTGTTCCAGGCTCTGCACCAGTCTTGGACTTAGACAGTCTCTGCAATTTGATCCAAATTCACATTTCTTTGTTGCTTTGCTTTATAGTTCTGGATGGTCCTAATCTTCATGATTAGCTGAGGATCACCGAAGGAATCTTTACAACTTCTGTTTTCTTTTTGTTCCAAAGTGGTTGCATTTCAGGCAACATTAATCCCTTTTCTTCTGTGAGAAGGATGTGTGGCATGGTGATAAAGCTGTGAATAGTCCTACCAACATTAAAAGCAGCAACAGTAACGTCATGAGTGACTTTGGCAGGACAGGCTTCTTGCCTAAATTTTCCTGCCTTCTTGTAGTTTGTTCAAAAATGGGTATCCAGAGGTTTGTTTTTCCCAATTGAAAATGTCAGCAGGTTTAGGGTGTTGTGGTACTGCTGTGTACTCAGGGTTCACTCTCTGCAGTTACTGTCATGTAGCCCATTTCTGGGCTACCCACAGGAAGAGTGCATGAACTCATGCAAACTGGTGGCAATAGAAAAGTAAAGCTATGGTTTAGAGATTGATATTAATTTTGGCAGAGTTGTGGTGATAATCATTCCATGAAAAACAGGTGAACAGCTGTAGCACTGAGCATTTTGTGCAAGGGGATGTTAGGATGTCAGGATTCAAATGAGTTCCAAGGGAAGAGGTTTATTGTTGTGCTCATCCAGCAAAGCAGCCAGACGGAATGTAAAATCTGAGGAGGAAAGAAACTCAGTAGCAGCTGAGAGCAAGAGTAAGAAAAAAAGTATTTCATAAGTTGGACAAGGGGAAAAGAAACTGATACAAATTAAGTTCAGAAAAAAATCCATGTGTAGAAATCAAATGTGTCCAGGACAGTTAAAGGAGACATCGAGGTAGTTACTAGGCAGAATGAAATGGGGAGAAATGCAAAAACCATGAAAGGTATGGCTTTTATTTTTCACTTTTGAGAGGTTACAATTTCAAAAGAAACCTACTAGATCAAAATAAAATATTTCTTCCTCATGTTGAGGCAATTTGACCATACGTGCCCATGTTCTTTTGATAATGCTGTCCTCTGGAGGGTTGGAGCCCTCCTCAAGCTCACTCCAGGCAGCCGCTCAAGCTCATTCACCTCAATGATTAGTGAGAGGCATGTGGTGTACCGAAATATAAAGAGCTGATAGAAGAACTCATCATGAGCCAAACTGCCTTGGCAGGATTCGTCTTACTGGTTTGTGAAGATAAAAGGAGGATAGGTAAAGGTTAGTATTTCAAAGCGAGTGTCTTGGATCTTAAAATATTTGGTGAAATTATTCAAGAATAGTTCATTCATGTGAAAGTATTTTCTGTGTATTGATGTCAAGGTCAATGAAAGCTAAAGTCTGATGCTAGCCAAGCAAGCAAAAACTGCCTGTGGGCTCCCTTAGCTTACATACCTGGCAAATCTAAGCTTGGCACAGTGAAGTCTGTGGGAAGCAGTATCAGGAACTTGCAGGCTTTCTTGGGTCAGCTCTGCTGTTGTTTTAAGTTGGGCTAAAACCCCAAGTGTCATCAGGGAAGTCACAGCACATACTTCAGGAGTGCTGATGTGACTCTGTGACCTAACTCTACTTTGACTCAAGAGCTCCTTGCTGCCTGCACTGTGCCAAGGTCTTCCATCCCACCCATCCCACCTGGCTCAGACCTCTTGACCATCACAGCAGGAATCAAATAATGGTGTGTGGGTCCACCAGTCAGCTGGTGGATGATGTGAAGTATTTGGCTCCTCTTTCAAAACAAAATTAGTGTTTAAACATCCAGGTTTTCAAAATGACCAAGATGATAGGTAGTGAGACGCAGTGGACCTGTCAGCTCTCAGCTGTGCCACAACTGTGCCCAGCCAGGGGTTCTGACAGAAGTCTGCTGCTGGGCCTGAACACAACAATGTGCGTTGTGTGACACAGCAGCTCCTTCCGTCTGGTTATCCAGGGCCACTAACACAGAGCTCTTTACAAATGTTGAAAACTTTTGGAATCCAGCTCCTATTTAGGACCCTGTGTCATAGCTAAAGACCCTTCAGCCTGAGCTGACTGTGACTGTCAGCAGCTACAGACCACGTCTTCTGAAGCTCACACCTCAAAGCATGGAAACTTCTGTTAAGCATCTTTATAAGAAGTAAAGGCAAACATTTGTGGAGGCTTAGCAGGTCCTGTTCCTGATTATCAGATTCTTTGTTTAAGACCTGAATGCGAAGTAGTCATTTATAAGTACTCAGGCTTCAGTACCTTACTGAAGAAAAGGTTAGGAAAATTTAGGAAAGGTTGTAGCTAAATTACATTCCTTGAATAAAGGAGGAAGGGTACAAGACCTGGGCATTCAGTGGGGTTGTTCACTTTGACTTTGGCAAGTGCAGGCAAGCTGAGATTGTGTTCATACAATGTGGTAAATGGTTTAGACTGAAATTTTAGAGATTATTATCTGTGAGGTGAAAATATCTATTGATATGCCCTTGCTGAAGGGATATGCCTGCATCTGAGTACAAAACAATCCTCCTGTGATGCATTTATCTTCAGCTTTGAAGGTGAATTAAAAGGTGAATTATCTATTGGACTTGAAAGTAATTTGGAAACCTTAATACATGTAATTCACTGGAAATGAGAAGTGGGTTTCTTTGTAGGTTTGCAGTGACCATGGGCAGTTTGGCAATTCAATATGTGTCCAAATTGTTGCAGCATTTCTTAGTTTTCTGAGGAAATCAGGTGTGGGCGTCTGCCATCCAGTACACGACTTGAAAGGATATCTACCCATGGCTGTTGTTAATAGGTTTTAGCCAGCGGTATTTAGTAAAGTCTGTTTGACATGTAATACTCAGGTAAGTCTCAGGCATGGTGTTTTCTGAGGCCTCTGTGAAGCTGGGTGATGCACCAAGTTGGTGCTGGACCAGCATGAGCAAACTTGCAATCAACATAAAGAAACAGGTGCAGAAGTTTGATTCCAGACACCATTCCCCTTTCCAAGAAGCAAAGGGACTTTTGCTTTGGTGGACTGGAGGGGCGGAAATTGGGCTACATCTTCAGTGTCAGTTTAAATCTTGTCTTTGTTTCCTGCCATTTTGATGTCTGGATTTTGTAGCAAGCCATGTGATTTTACTGGGCTTGTGAAATAGACATACTCCCAGCTTAAAAATCTGTATGTTCCCATCTGTGCTCTGAGGATATCTGAAAAGGGGGGACTCAGAAACTGGGGGAAGAAAGGTTCCATGAATTTCACAGACTTTTTCCTCTAAATGCTTTTTTTCTTATACTTGAGTGACACAAATTGCTTACACCATCCACTATAATTTAATGTGTTACACAATAAAGAGTATCTGCTGTTCTTTGTGTATTTCAGTACCAGTGCTTTCCTTATCTATTTTCCCCAGCTTGCCATTTCATGCAGGAGAGGTTCTGTCTTGTGATATTACTCCACACAGAGGGAAGTCAGAGCAGCCCAGCGCACTTTTTTATACCACTTGTAAGCAGTCAGCGGATTTGCTTTGGTCATAAATGAAGTTCCACAACATACATCTCTCCTCTCTCTTGCATGTTGAATATGGGATTTCAACAACTGAAAAGTCAGTGGTTGTCAGCTGAATCAGGATTCAAATTAATAGCTTATGTATTTCTTTGTAATAGTGTTTTCAGCCCTAGTACTGATTTGTAGGCACTCCAAACTACACTCACTTGTAAATGTGCGTATGTAATTTCTGTTAATATCAGTGAGAATATCATATCACCCTGAGTGAAGGGTAGACTGCATTAGTTGTCTTCTAGAATTTACTGTTTTCATGCAAGCTCAGTGTAGTATTTTCCACATGCTCAGAGACCTTTGCAAAATTAGGAACTGTTGCTTTATTTTTGTTCCTGTTTCAGGCTGGTGTGTGTGTATTGTCAAAACACCCTAACTCTTGGATCACAGACCATACCTGCATACGTCACTTATCTATTTCCTACCCCTGTGACTGTATGTATTTTACTATTCTTCTGAAATATTTTGCAAGAAGAAAGGAAAATAAGGAGTTTCCCAGGATAGGCTCATGCTACTAAGTAGAACAATTTTGCCTTATTTTGAGAGATTTATTCTAGTTTGTCTTCTGTCTTTGCCTTCATTGGATGGTTCATTCCATCTTGAAATAATTATCTAAAATAGGTTTTCATCTATGTGTGGAAAAGGACTCTAGGCATCCCATTTCTATGTGGCTGAAGTTCTATAAGTCCCTTTCTTATGTCCCTGCAGTACTCCTGAGCAATGAACAGTTTGCCTTCTACCTCTTGCCCTATATTTTTCTAATGCCTTTAACTTCAAATACAAGTTTGGGCCTCCTTCCAGGAGCTGTAAATCTCAGTAATGGGTGTGATTTGTCTCATGTGGGAATTCTGAATAAAATTACCAATAACATACTTAACATTCAATTAAATCTATTTCAACATACATATTATTTAGCCCCTCAGTAGGGAAATCCTCTCTACCATGTTCAAGAAATGGCAGTCGATATGTGCTCCCCAGTAATATGTCTGCAGATTTCAAAACACTGTAAGGAGTTAGGTGAAGTATATGACTTTGTCTTACTAAATTGTAGTCTGACAGCTTCGCTTAACCATTATCAGTTCCTGTCCCTGTTGTTCAAAGGTAAATAGCTGAGCGATTTAGTTGGTTCTGATTCAATGTCAGAAATCATGAAGCCCCCCGTTCTTGGGAGAGAAGCAATCAGGACACGATCAGAAAATGAACAGGACACGTTGTCTCAGGTTACATTGAGGGAAAAAGTCTCAGTCCAGTCTGGGGGTGAACTAAATAGGTATTCTCACCTCTTAAAACATCATACACAGGCAGGATAACATTGTAGAAACAAACTCAAACAGCTTATCCACAAAAGGATTTGTGGATTTGTGCATGTGTATCAGGAAGATATGAAAGGTGACATCAATTTGATGGATGGACCACTTGGTGGATAAAGAACTGTCTGGATGGCAGCACGCTAAGAGTTGTGGTCAATGGCTCAATGTCCAGCTGGAGAGGAGTAACAAGTGGTGTCCCTCAGGGATCGGTGTTGGGACCGGTCTTGTTCAACATCTTTGTCGCTGACATGGACAGTGGGATTGAGTGCGCCCTCAGCAAGTTTGCCGATGACACCAAGCTGTGTGGTTCGGTTGATATGCTGGAGGGAAGGAATGCCATCCAGAGGGACCTCGACACGCTTGTGAGGTGGGCTGATGCCAACCTCATGAAGTTTAACCATGACAAGTGCAAGGTCCTACACCTGGGTGGGAGCAATCCCAGGCATGGCTACAGGTTGGGCAGAGAAGAGATTCAGAGCAGCCCTGCCGAGAAGGACTTGGGGGTGTTGGTCGATAAGAAAATGAACATGAGCCGGCTTCAGTGTGCGCTCACAGCCCAGAAAGCCAACCGTATCCTGGGCTGCATCAAAAGGAGCGTGACCAGCAGGTCGAAAGAGGTGATCCTGCCCCTCTACTCTGCTCTCATGAGACCTCACCTGGAGTATTGTGTGCAGTTCTGGTGTCCTCAACATAAAAAGGACATGGAACTGTTGGAACAAGTCCAGAGAAAGCCCATGAGGATGATCAGGGGACTGGAGCACCTCCCATATGAAGACAGGCAGAGAAAGTTGGGGCTGTTCAGCCTGGAGAAGAGAAGGCTGCGTGGAGACCTCATAGCAGCCTTCCAGTATCTGAAGGGGGCCTGTAGGGATGCTGGGGAGGGACTCTTCATTAGGGACTGTAGGGACAGGACAAGGGGTAACGGGTTAAAACTTAAACAGGGGAAGTTTAGATTGGATATAAGGAGGAATTTCTTTCCTGTTAGCGTGGTGAGGCACTGGAATGGGTTGCCCAGGGAGGTTGTGAATGCTCCATCCCTGGCAGTGCTCAAGACCAGGTTGGACGTAGCCTTGGGTGATATGGTTTAGTGTGAGGTGTCCCTGCCCATGGCAGGGGGGTTGGAACTTGATGATCTTAAGGTCCTTTCCAACCCTAACTATTCTATGATTCTATGACCTGGGATTCTGCCGAATTGTTCTGTGGAAGAAATGTTGAGCTTTGACTGCAGAAGCATAAGTGCAATGGGAGTCTTGCCCTCTGTGCATACAGGGTTTCACATATCCCTGCTTCTGCAGAAGGTGGGAAAGTAGGGAAAGTCTTTTACCTTTGTGCACTGATGGCAGCACAGGGCTAGTAAGCAGCTAAGGTGATAGCAGTTTGTCTGGAAGTCCTTAACCAGGCGGGACCATTGGTACTACATGTAGGCACCTGTTTTGGCCAGTACTAAGAGATAAGGAAAGGTGAAACTTTCTTGTGCTTTTCCTTTAGAGGTGGAAGTCAGGCTATACTTGCATTTGGATGCTGCATTTATTTGGGTTGAAACATGGGTATAAGCCAATATATGAAATACCAGATAGACAAAGCCCTGTCTCTGTCATGTGAACAACTTGATTAATGCCTACTTCTTTTCCTAATAAACTAGTCTCCTGCCTCCCAGTGAGCAGGTAAGGAGGTGAAATAAAATCGCCATTATGGTTGGAATAAAATGAGTAGGATGACAAATGTGGGTCAGGATCTGTCAGAGCTAACAAAAGACCTAGATCCAATCAGCCTGATTTCCTCTGCTGTGAATACGCAAGTCAGACAAATGTATAATGCTTCCAGCTCTCTCTAACATGCATGTGCAGCCTCCATGCTGGGACTGCACTCCAGGCTTTTGAAGTTTAGCCAGTAGCCACTGTATTTCTGGTTGTTTAGCACTTGCTGAAGAGGAGCTCAGTAGTACAAGGATGAATTATAATTTTTGCCCTGGGAAAGAAATAGAGAAAACAAAAACCTAACCAGACTAGTAAAAAACCTTTTGGAATAACTA
This sequence comes from Pezoporus flaviventris, assembly GCF_033815535.1. Classification (NCBI taxonomy): domain Eukaryota; kingdom Metazoa; phylum Chordata; class Aves; order Psittaciformes; family Psittacidae; genus Pezoporus; species Pezoporus flaviventris. Next base: position 3,228,120 of record NW_026892602.1, read on the forward strand.
TGATTTTATAAAGGAAAGATGTAAAAAGATCAGACATGGGATTTTTTTCTTCATAAATTAAAGTGTAATGCGAGAAACAGTACAGTTTTGTAAAGGTTCACCAAAGTAGGAGATGTGCATAAGGATGGCTTGAAAGGAATTAGTGGCTGGAAAATTAAGCACGCGGAAAAATTGAAACCAACACAAAGGTTTAAGCACCCTGTGTGATGCATACTGCTACTGTGGAGTGAAGAAGACTTGCAGAAGTCTGTCGTGTTTTATAATATAACGATAAAACCTCTAAGTATGTTTATGATTTCTCCTTTTCTCCCTTCACTCCCCTCTTCTCTTTCCCTGCAACTGTTGATACTTTTTTTGGAGGGGGTTTTCTGGTTTTAGACACCTTAGTTTTCGGTTATACAGTTTGCTTCACTTGCCATTTCAGGATGCTGCATCACCATCCCACCTGCTAGTGTTGTTTACAAGCAGTTTTGCAACCTTTCCATTCTGCTCCCTTATTTTTGTTACGCATGGTGTAATGATGACATATGACATTTTAAGTTTGAATTGGTATTCCTTGTGGTATCTCCTCAGGCCTGTTATGCCTTGGGTGTTTGCATTCCCTGTTCAGGCACCCACGTGTGGTGTGGTTATTTTCATTTGTGACTGAACACAAGCAGTGCCGGATGTCACAGGAGTATGTTTAGAGCTTCCATTGATCTTCTAACTACAAATAATCATTACAGCTGCAAAACAAATAATGGATCAAAAATGTGGGAACGCAGCCCAGGAGATACTGCTTAATTTTTCTTCTGAAATGCACAATGTGCAAGTTTGAGGTATAATGTATAACTGGCTCAAAGGTTTTTAACAAACAAACAAGCCAAGGTAGCATTAAGCAAGGACTATTTGGGAAAAAATTAGCTCCATGTCTTTGGCTCTTCAAAAAAAAAAAGGAATGAGAAAAAGGTACAAGCAGCCATGGGAAGTTGGTTGGTTTGTGTGATTCTTCAGCACTAACATAGTACTTTATAAATCCCTGCTGTAGTTTGAACTAAACACAGGTTTTTGCTTCTCAGTACTTTTGCCATATGATAGTCTCACAGTTTGCTTGTTCCACCCCAGAGATGGCTGCATCCTGCATGGACAGTTTGAGGAATTTGTACACATGTTCTGTGGGATAAAATATAATAGAACTTATTCTTATTCAGTTGTTTGATTTTATATATTAGCTATGTGTCAGGAGAAACCTGAATTTGGGAGAAGAGTTGTTGGAAAGTTTAAATCAAAGCTGTCTTACATTGCAGCATCCAGATTGCAACACCCTAAACCCTGGGTCCACATGCACCTTTAATCCTTGGCCTTACTTAAGAGAAATGAAAATTTCCAAGATCTGTTCCAAATGTGAGCGATGTTTTGATAGGAAGAGTGATCCAGTGTTCCCCTGCAAATCCTGGTTAGACTCTTTTCCTTGCACAGCTTTCTTGGGTGTAATCCTGGGCAAGTCACAGGGGATGTTTCTGTGTCCATGGTGGGGATGGAGTAGGTTCCAGCACTGCTCCTTGGCATCTAGTCCATTGCCAACAAGGCCTGCTGACAGTTTCAGTTCAGAAATATCCAGTCTGAGCACAGGCAGCCTCATGTCACAGCCACCTGTCACACATAGTATGGAGAATAAGGTTTGGTCAGTGCTGGCTTGGGGAGGTCTGCACCCCAAGCAGATCTCTGAGGAAATCTACCTCTTCCTTAATGTCTCACTGCTTTGGTCCTCCATATGGAAAAAGATTGACCTCCCCTCTGCCAGTACGTCTTCCAGAGATAAACACATTGATAAGTATGATGCAGATAGCCACTGCAATAATAGAGAATTCTTCATGTATTGAAGGGGTTTAGATGTATATGACTGCTAGTTGAAACTTTTCCTTAAAGAGCTAGGAATGTTTTTAGGTCCTTTCTGGCAAGAGTTCTGATGCTCATTAAAAACTGGTGGTTTACATGCTTTAAATAATTGTTCACAATAATTCCTGTCCAGAGGAAATATGTAGGACACCAGGAGCGTTATCTAATGGCAGTGTGTAGTGTGCCATATACTGCCTTTGGATCTGCCAGCTCAGTGCCTCTGGCCAAGCGCTCGCTGCAGCAGGGGTGTGCCTGCTGGTGGTGAAAATGGTACAGCAGTAGCATTGCACTGTCTTCGGAAACTAGGGGGGGAAAAAGTGTTTCTGAAGTTCATGCCGTCATATCACAATTGTTTGGGGATAATTATCAAACGCACACATGAGTAGTAGTTGTTTTTTTCCCCTGTAAATGAACTGTAGTTGATGTTGCACTATTTTGGTTTTGTTTTCTGCTTAACATTCCTCTGTAAGTGCAGCTCCTCTGAGGCTTGCAGTGAGACAAAACTGAACCAAAGTGACTTTGTTTTCTCTGTGTAATGGGATGGACGCTGAGTGATAATGACATATTTTGCGTGTGAGCAGCAGGTGCGAGACCAAGTGTCTACTGCGGATTAAAGTAAATATGTTTTTTTTTTCTATATTTAACTGATATGTAATGAAGAAACAATGTTTAAATGTCACTTTCCATGGGTTTTTTTGCATGTCTATAATTATACATTCTAATGTGCCAAGTAGCTACTCACTGAAGTTCAAATTTACATAGTAAAGTTGTGCATAACAAGACAAACAAGATACAGTCTAGCATTCATCTCCATGCGTCTGGGCTGCCTCCACCCAGCAGTTACACTACCAACAAATGAATGTTTTCTGCTTTCTTGAGTTCACATAAATAGCTGTAAATTCCTATAATTAACTATGATAAGTCACTCCCCGCTATTAAAACAAAGACATGTTTGTTTATCGGTCGTACTTGCATCCACCGCTCTCAGCATTACAGTGTCGACTGGTGTTTTTTCACTATGTTAAACAAAGCAGAAATATTCCTGTTGGGTAATGCCAGAGTCCCAAGAGCGGCCTCAAAAGCAGGAGCACTGGGCTGTCGCCTGCTGAATGCTCCGCTTCTCTTCTGATGGCTATTTCTTTTCCACGCACCTCACTGAATCCCCTCCAAAAGACAGTAGTGCTTAGGCGGTCAGTGAAGGCACAGGGGAGCAAGGCAGGGCTTAGAAGCAGAGAAGTAAATGCAACTGAGATATCAAGATGAGTTAGCTCTTATAGGGCCTAAAAATAAAGCAATTCCTATGAACATCTGATTTTCTGTGTGTCAGGCCTACATTTAGTCACAGGTTATTTGTGGCAAAGCTGCTCCAAAGTTTAGTGCCTGAGTTATTTTTTCTGACATTCACCTAGATTAGTAGTGATATAGAAAAATATTTGTGGTGCTTTTCTGTTAAAATCTGATTTGGTCTGTTGTGGTGATGGTTTGTGTTGGGGGTTTATTGAGGCTAGGAACACCGGACTTTGCCCCAAAGCCTCACTTTTGCTCTTTATTACATTTGTATTTTATAAGCCTAATCTTAGTGCTTTATGGAAACTCTGCTTCACTTATTTCTTCAGTATCATCTGTGTGCTGGGGGCTGATCTCATGTTGTCCCCGCTATGGCAGGACATGTTTTTCACAGCTTCTAATGGCTCAGAGGTAATACATCGTAACAGACACTGCTCACAGAACTAAATTAGGCACCCAAATTACAACTCCTGAGAAATAGTGAAAAGGTGGGGCTAAGGGTGTAGGAAATCTGACAGTGACAGTTTTGTCTTGCCTAAGTTTTCTGTGAAGCAGTATTTCTTAAGTTATTTTGAATTGAAAAGCTGGTCCTGTATCTCTCTCTGATTGGGAATGAGATCTTCTGTGCTCTGTAGACTACTCAGGACTGGATGTGCAGTAGTGGCAGGATGCTGGTAGCCAGAAATTCTCTTCTCTGGCATCTCTATACCATCTTCCCAGCATGTGTGCCTCTTAGTTGCATTATGAGTGGAGTCAAAGATTTGCTCTTTAGATAAAATGCTGTAACACAGAACTTTGTATCTGCTCACTGCAAGAGGTTAATAATTAACCATCAGAAATAGCAAGGGCACTCAAAAAGTACATTGGGAAATTTGGGACCACTGAGGATTTAGTATTTGTTGGTTGTCAAAAAAGTATGAGATTATTTTCTTTCAAGCTGGTTTCTTTGGATAGTAAAATAAGTCTTTTCCGTCAGGTTTTAAAAGCAGACTATATGTAGCTGCTTCCTTCCCTATGGATTTTGTTATACATAATTACCATGCATGAACAGCACTGCACATGGATTATACAGCAAATTCTGCTTTACCCATGCAAACTCCCAGTGACACTGTGGGCTCTAACATCTGTGAAGATGTGATTACGGTGTTTCAGTTGATATTGGGTGCCTTAAAGACCACAAAAGCCTGTTCCCAGGTCAGGAGAACTAGGACAGGCTAGCTAAGACTTCACTAAAACAAGAAGGATTTTCTGTGAATAGGAAAATGAAAGCCATAAAATTAATTGTAGTGCTAAAGAGTTAATTCTTAAATCTCCACCCCCAGACCAAGGCACAAGTCACTCCTGGGTTCCCAGACTGTCCTTATCTCTTCGCCTCTTATGATAAGTTATTAGTATCGTACTTACATTGGTATTTGCAGGCTCCAAACTAGTTCTGGCCTCATTATATTAGCTACTGTGTGTAATATGTGGCAAGAGACATACTGTGTTGTAGCATTTTGAATAAAGACAAAGCCATCACTTCTCATTTTCACTGAGAAACTGAGGCACAGGGAGATGCAGTTTCCTGCCTCAGGCTATCCTGAAAGGTTCCATTTGCCAGGGATTGCTGCTTACACTGCTGGAAGGGCAGCTGGGCACAACTGCCTGTTGCTGAGTTTGACATCCTGTAATGGGCAGAGTCAGCTTATGGAGCTCAGCCTGGAGCTGAATAATTTGTTTTTAAATAGAGCTTATCTTCCTGACATAAATGCAGTCTGCTCTCCTGCTCCTCTCTAAGAAACATATTGATGGATCAGTGGAATTTTTCAGCTGTAAACTCTGCCTTTGGATAAAAACAGTCAAAGGGTTTGTTTAGAATTTCTGCCTTTTATTTTAAGTCCTGGTTTCATATTCTTCCCGGGAGGGAGAATAGAAACATGACAATTTGGGAACATGAGCTTTTTTCTCCTCTCAACTCTAGGCTTGCCCTGGGACCAGCCTATTTTACATGAGCTCAGTACAACTGTAAAAGGAAGAACTAAGAAAAAGTCCAACAAACAATAGAGCATAGAAAAAACCCACTTAAAATATTACAGTTCAAAATACCGCAGAGGCTCATTTATCTGTAATCCTGCTCTGTTTAATGGAACACCTTGTGTCCAATTCACCTTGTATTTTTATTAATCTTTGTGATTTTCCCTAATGATCTTGTTATAAAGACATCACAGCACATGGCACAAGGACAATGCACATAAAAATTTAAGAATGCATTTAACTACCGGCTATTGATTCGTGCTCTTGATGGGGTTAAATACTACCCGGGAAAGGCTTTCTATAAAATTCAATTGGCTACAAATGCATTAAGCTTAATGAAAGTCAAGATTTGGATATATATGAATATTTTTTCTTAGAGGAGGTGCCCTTGCCATAAGAATATGAGCATTCGCTATCTAGCTTCCTGTCTCAGTGCGAAGGGGTGGCAAATGGCAATGTATGACCTCTGAGGTCTTGGACCCAATTCCCATTCCATTTCATTTGTGTAAATCAGGAGAAATACCACTGGCATCAGTGAAATTGCACTGGTGTTGGTAGTTCTTGTGATCCACAGACATAGAGGAGATGAAAGATATAATATATTGGTAAAATCTGGGAAAATGTCAATCTGGGGGATCCAGCAGCAGGCTTTGGGGGTGGAAGGCAGCACAGTGTTCTCTAGATCATAGAAGTATTTGGTGGCAGAATAAGGAACTGAGGCAAAGTTCATAGCAAAAGACTACCTCAAACCTTCCCAGGAGCTCAGGTGTGATGTGTGTAGTGTGTTAGATGCTCTGTGGTAATCACACAGAGCACTGTGTGGTGAGCAGAAGGATTTTGTCCTTCCCCTGTGCATCCTGCTGGGACAGTGACCCCTGCTACATCCCACTGACCAGGAGTATATATGAAAAGTTACTGCAGAGTAGGAACTTGCTGCAGATCTGTATGTTAGCCTGCTGCGAGGAGGTACCAAGTTCACATAGCTAACCCCTACCTTTTCAGTTTTATCACAAGAGCATCATTCCTCAGTGTTGTTTGGTTCTTTAGTGAAATTTCTGAGATAGTCACAAGGTCATTCTTTCAAACAAAAATAGGATATTTTATCTTCCTAAGACACAGTTCCTCCACAAATATATCAGATATCTTCCTGAAGAAAGCCCATTTTTCCCCTCTATGTCTAAAAGGCATAATTTCCCAAGGACTGCAGAGGCTGCACTGTCCATGGTCACCTCTTCTTGGTCTGCAGTGTAGACTTCAGCTCCAAACTTGTTCTTTACTACTCCCCAGGCTGATATAACTTACAGTGGTTTACATACTGGTTACCACACATATTTTCTTTGGCACTTTTTTTTTCCAAAACCTTTCCATAAAACTAAAAATACAGCACAGTGAACAAACTGCTCCATTACTGAGAGAGCAACGCAGGAAAGTATGCTGTGAGGTGTTCATTTGACTTCAGCTTCTGTCATAAAATTCTGAAAAACAAAAAAATCTGGAACATGCAATTAAAATAATTGTAGGTGGGTAAATGCCTACCTCCCAGCAAGGAATTTAATAATACATTAAAACTTTTATTTTTGATTCTAGCAAAATATACAATTATATCCATACAAGCTGCTATTGCATCACTTCTTGGGTTCATGGAAGAAACTTCACCTACTGCTATTTCTACTACATGGGATGAGATTATTACAGTTCTTCCTTAATTTAATAAAGCAATGTGCTCTGCAGTACGTTGAACTGAAAATGACACACACTTTCCAAGTAAGATTGTATTTACTATTGATTTATCTTGCCCTAGAGAGTTCTGCTTAACATTCCAGTGATAATTGACCCTGCTTTATTTAACTCTTTCAAAAGTGTGTCCTCATTCCCATCAGTACCTTCATGCTAGAAGACACTCAAACATTAGTTCAAACAGTAGATTTTCAGGAGACTGATTCATACAACATTCATGATTTCTGAGATTTATAAGAAAAGCGTAAGTCTCAGGATAAGATATGATAAATTAGCTCATTAAAGTAGCGTAACATTTTCAGATCTAGATTAGGGAGGAAGTGTCACCTAAGCTTTTTAAATACCACCTTTGTTTTATATTGCAAGCTTACAATTAGTGATGCTCTAGCAGGCATCTTTCAAACTAATAGTTACCATTGCCTGCACTGGAAGAGGTGTAACTTCATCCTGTTCCCACAGTTGCAGTGTAAATTTATAACCTTGTACTATTTTAGTCCACCACATGGTCTTCTGCTGCTTCACCAAGATCCTTTTTGTGCCCTGAAGTTTTTTAGGCTGTATCAGTCATTGTAATGAAAGATAGTGCCTCTACCTACCTCTGTGCCTCTGAATACAAACTGTTTTGCCAGGATGACTTGGGTATCTTAAAATATGATTTGAAATGTTCCCATTTTAAAAAAAATAATAAATAAATAAATAAAAAAGGAATAGAAAAAAAAAAAACAACAATCTGATGATGGTACCTCAGTATTCATGGTCTTTATTATAGATCTGTTACTGGTGTTGGGCATTTACTGCAGAAATGGCACCATGGGCACCCTGCTGTGAGGATGAAATATGAAGATGAAACAGAAAATTCAGCATTTACTTGTGGTGTTAAAGAACCCTTTATTGTTGAATTGGTTTAGGGAGGTAATAGTTTTTGGCACTGTTTTTTCTGTCATTTTCCTGTTTTCAAGAACTCCATGCAGCATAGCCATTTCTGAACATTCATGCAACCTAGGGACATGCCACAAGTGAAGTTGCACCCTCAGGGCCTTCATCTGTAAGCTTTGGCAGTGCAGATGGACAAGTGCAGGGTTCAGAGCAGCCCCAAGAGTCAGGTTTTGTAGACTTAGTTTGGAGAGAAGGAGCATGCATAGGCCTTGATCTGTACACATGCCTGTGAATACAATTAGTTGTACACACTTTCATCTCTATTCGTGTGTGTATGGGTTAGTAAGTCACATAGCTCCTTTCCATGAGCTTAGCATAGAGGAGTGTGCTGAGAGCCCAGCTCAGTACCGGAGCACAGTGAGCAGGTCAGGTACCAGTAGGTGGCATCCAAGACTACCAGTCCCTGGGGGAGCAGCTCCTCATGGGCAGTTCCTGTCCACATCTGTAACTCTCTCCTTCACCTGTCCTAAAAACACTCTGGTGGCTCCTGCTTCTGGCTTGCAACAAGTCACCTTACACATTCTTCATTCACTTGCGCCACTGCTACTTGCAAGGTTTTGGAAATGCTGGCTGCCAAGTTCATTAGATTACGGATTCCTTTAGAAGTGGGCTTGTTTAGAATGTTTCTGTCAGCATTGCCTCTATTTTGTATCTAGACAGTTTTGGGCATGAGTGTGACTTTTTTCCTGCTGTGCCCTCCCATGCAGGTGGAACTGCATCTGGGTGAGCTTGAAATGCCTGCACTAATAATGACTTTACCCTGTATTTGGCCACATTAGCCCTGGGCCTTTAAACACTGCAGGAGTCTAGATCTTTACTCTCAAAAAAAGGATTAGACAGATTACTTCTTCTGTATGTAGTATATTTTTATATAGGTCCACTTTTTTCCCCAGATGTAGGATAACCCTTTTCTTTGGAGGCTGTGGAGCATTGGACTTATTTGAGTGAAATCTAAAAATTACAGGTGTCTTAACCAAGAGATTTTCTGCTCAGTGCTGTTGAAATACAAAACTGCAATGTGTTGCTTTGCCAGAGAGGCAGAGGAGGTGAATGACACTTTGGACTATCCTGTGGCTCCACCACTGCCCTAAGGAGCATGATTCCACTTCTAGCAGCTATGCCCCGCTTCATCACACCGTGCTTACTGGGCTAATCCCAGAAGTGGCAGCCATAAATACTGATAATTAGCACTGACAGTTAATACTTGTGATATGAAAAATGATTCTTCCTGCCTCCCTCTTGAAGCTATCCAGTAATTAACATGATCCCTATTTTGTGTAATCACAATGCGCCACTCATTTGCTCTCCTAACCAACAGGAATCCTTAGTGGTGGTAATGCATGCTGGGTTGCATATGTGCCCAGATCAGCTGCCAACACACCAAGCAGGCAATTGCACGTGGCAGTACTGCAGTACTGTTACCTAAAACACAAACCCATGGCCTGAAAGATGGGACAAAGAAAGAGCAGAGGACAGCTTGCTGCTTCCTTGGCAGATGCAGCAATGTAACACACATTACTTGGCCAAGAAACTGCTGCAAGATGCCTCTACTCCATTGGGCTGCTCCTTCTCATTCATTTCCACCTGTTTCATGGCTCATCATCATTAACATGGCCACATTGCAGGCTGCATTGTCAAAATGATGCTGCTTGGAAATCACCCTTGTCTGTAGGAGAGGGAGCAAGAACAACCGACACCAGCTTTGCCACTGGACCTGATGCGTCATGCAGCTACACCCAAAGTTTCTGCCTCTCGTGTCTTATCCTCTCCTTAGAATTTAGTAAGAGGTGGGTCAGGCAGTGAGGAAGGATTAATGTGGAAAAACAAGGAGCAGCATTGCCACCAGGAGTGTTCCAGAGGCAACAGGGCCACTTGCTGTGGCTCCCTCAAATACTGGCAAGAAGTACACTTCAACTGCAGATGATGTAATGTGTTTGGGGACGATTTAAAGTACATGTTATTGACAGCCGTTACATCTAATACTATTAGCAAGTATTTAGGGATTTTTTTTCAAAGGTGAAGTATTGACAGGAAAGCCTGTAACAGCTACTCCTGGGCCATTACAATTTGTCTTCTAAATCAGTCTGGGTTTATGGTTCATTGACACATTTCACTCTATTGCCTACTAAAGAGTGGTTAATGACAATGTGTGGCTACACATGATGCTCGAGCATGTGACACAGCACATCTATGATGCAAAGACCTTGCAGGGAAGTGCTCCTCTGAGGAAAGCTGGTTGCAGCAGATCTTTGCAGGGCTGGCTCTTAATAGCTACATAATAGAATAAAACATTCAATTTGATCTCTCAGAGGGATGTCTAAACTTGCAAACAGGTCAAATTCTGATAAATCTTGGGTGAAGTACAAACGCTGGGATTACAAACTTTCATATAACGAATAGGGGACAAGAGCTACAGTGGCTGTAAAGTGGCCTGGCCCTACTGACAGCAGTGGGGAAGCACAAGTTGGTACTTGCTTTCTCCTCAAAGCCACCACTTCCAATTCAGCCCTAGATTAGTCATGAATGGAGGTAATTTTAGGGTTATTTGTGGCTAAAGCCATTTGGTTACAAACAGTGAAGTCACAAGTAGCATTCACCTCTACGGGGTTCCTTATGCACAGCCCTGTTGGCAATGTTTTTAGAAGCAAGAGGAAATAAGGACACAGCACTACCCAAAACAGCCCTAGTCTGTAAATAATCTAAGCTTGGTGTCTTGATCCTTGCTGATCATATTCTAGACACCAGTACTATTATGAGGGTTTTAATATTGAAATTAAAAGCAAGTAATAAGCACCTGAATTCATCTGTTGCCTGCTGAAAGGTATTTTCTTCTTCTTTCTCCAGAAAATTGTTTAGAATTAGGATTTCCTCTTCCTTCCCATTTCCAAACCACCCCAGAAGCAAAACAGATGTGGATTCACTTGCCTGTAGCCGGGCCCCACCTTTCCAGTGTGAACTCAATAGACTTTCACACATATAAAATAGTCCAGGTGTGAACAACGGAGCGAGGTTTTGCCATGAAAACAACATTTGATTTCCAAGGTACAGGTATTCATTGCCATCTCTTTTAACTTCAGAGTACCAGCTCTAGAGCTGTTTTCTGGAAACAGCCAGCAGAGAGGCTGAGTTACACCTAGGCCTGTCTCTTGTTCTTTCAGCACTGAGCTACCTTTTCACAGCCATCTTTTGAATTGCCAGATATCTCCCATTAATCTTGCCCTTCATTCCTGTAGCATGACTGAATTGTTCAGTAATAAGGGATATTCTGGTTTCATTAAAAGCCAGCCTGCTGTGGAGATGCAGGGCTGCTTTGGACAGTAAGGCTGTTTTCTCCTCTTTCTGTTTGCAGTAGGTTTTCTGCACCCCCAGCGAGTGCCGCTCAGTCCCTCAGTTAACATTTACACTGCAATCAGCATCCTGCGCCCCATTCTATTTTCTGCAGACATGTAAATAGAAGCCTTTTGTAAACTTCGGTTAATGATAGTGCCATATTACGGGTTGTCTAAAACAGTGTCAAAGGATCCTGTTTCCTTTTAACTTCACCGTTTGGCTAAGGTATAATCTAGAGTGCGTCAACACAACACATATCTCTATTGAGTGGTGAGGTGAGATACAAGGCTTTCAAAGCAGGCAGATTCTTTTACTGTTTCTTAGTTTCCTCAAGCACTTTGTACATGAAAGATTGTTTCCTTATCTCTTGGAAAACCTTTTGGATGAAATTAACCCCAGTGTAGAGGGTCAGCCTAACAGCCTCTGTACTACTTAAGTCCTACTTAGAGCCTATTCTCAGAGCTTAAATTGGATTTGTATGGTGCAAAAGGTGCATTTCCCTCTGTGAGCAGGTAAAAATGAAAGATATAATAATTTACACTTAGGAATTATTTCAGTCTGGATCTATTTTACATGGCTTTGCACTGAAGGAATTCTTAAGAAGTAAGTCACTAACTGCACACAGCTTTCAAAAGCTCTCAGCACACATGAAGCAACTGGGCCTGCCTGGAGAGGAGCTGGTCACCCCTGTTGCTGCTGCTGCTGTGCTTTGTGACGCAGAAGTGCTAGAGTTATTGCAGGTGCTGATAGCAAACAGGGAGCAGCAGGAACAGTGCTTGCCACCAAAGGCCCAGATCCCATGCAGCTGGTCTAGGGGCTCACCGGGCTTCCCTGGGGATGACACACACCCTGGGGCAGTTGACAATGAGAAACCCCAATTTTTAGCAAAATTCAGGGAAGCAATTGCAGCTGCTTCTGAAAGAGAAATGTCAGTGGCTTCTCACAGGTTTTCTCTTTCAGCCCCTGCAATTAAATTACACAGTTTTATGTCCAACTAGAAGAAATTTATAAGAAATTTATTGGGAATTGCTGATTAAGTTCTCTTAATCTACAATAAGTATGTCTGATACTGAAGAAACAGTCTCAAATGTCTCTTATTTTCCTTCTTGAGAGTTGTATGTAGGGGTAGTAGATATTGTTTGATATCAGGGCAAAATAAATTCAAAATGCTACCCCATTGTGAGTATGTGGGCATCACTGGTGAGGTACAGGCATATATGGGAGAATCGTATCACAGATGAACACCAAATGGACCTCATAAGGCATTTCACCATCTTGGTTTTCTCCAGCCAGCTTTGTGGTCAGCTGGGGCAGGTTGCCTGCCTGTGGTGTACCTATGTTTTGGCTAAGAATATGGTCCTTCTGTTACCAATTAAGTCAGCCTGGCACTTGTCAAGTCCTAAATTCGGGTTGTCATTTTGAACATTTATAAATGGAAACAAAGCTGTGTTTCTCCATCGTGCTTCTAAATAAGTTCAAAAACAATGCTAAGTCTGTTTTAAGCATTGGGTCCACCCAGCAATCTTATTTCCCTTTTTGGTAAATTGATCTTTCTGTTATAATGTGAGGCCTCAGACATTTCAATGATAAAAAATCACTTTCCTCTCCCACCTTAAGTCTGTGAAGCTAACCTTGCTTGACCATATAGTTCAGGAAGTTCATTGGATGTATTCCTAAAGTAGAGGTTGAATAAAGGACAGTTGTGTTGTAAGTGGTGTATTTGTCAATACATCTGAGCTACAGTTGAAATGTGACCTATGGAATTAGGAGACTCATCTCTGAAAGGATACATGCTGCTATGGGACTTCTCAAATCATCTCTTGTCTCAGTGTGGTGAAGAATTTGTAAAACCAAATTTCAGTACTAATTTTTTGGTGCTGGAGAATTCTTTTCTAAGAATTCAGGGACTGAGGCTGAGTATAGGTCTCAAATAAAATTATAGAGAGCAAGTAGTTAGCACATCTGGAGAGCTACTCAACTTTTTGAAGGATCTGGTCCTTGGAGTGTGCTTCTGATTGTATTTAGAGTATAGAGTTTTCTGCAGTCAAGGTGATACGCAAAAGCTCGGCTCATAGAAGCAAGGCAGGAATGATTTGCAGAAGCAACACATGGCACTAGTAAAATACAGAATGTTTAGTGAATGTCAGTTTTCTTTCTGTAATTCAGATACTTGGGTGTCATTTCTGTCTCATCCACTCAGGTTATGAATGACATGTGAGGGGTCTTTTTCCAGTAAATCACAGCAGGGATTGCAGTATGTACAAGCCTGCTCTGATACTGGTGGGAACCAAGCCATGGGGGAGTGGAGATCCACACTGACTAACATGCTGGGAGTGAGCCCCACCCTCAGCTGGAATCCCTGTTAATGTAATAATCATCCAGAACTGGGAGTGTTAATGGCAAAAAAAAAAAGCCCTGGGAGAACAAGAGCTACAGGAGGAGCTGAAAGATGTGGGCAGATTAAAAAATAGAGCGCCAAATTCTTGGCTAGAGTAAACAAATAAAGCTCTTTTGAAGCTACTGGCGAGACACCAGGTAACCTGACCCAAAATTTGTACAGGTGGGTGAGCGCTTGCAGGACAAACCTCCATATGTTTGTCATTACTTTAAGATATCTCAGAGCAGCTCAAGCCCTGCTTTTCACCAATGTTCCTCTTCTGCTGCACAGGAAAGGGAACAAAGTGCAGAAGTTTTCTTCTCTGAGATGGCGCTGTCACAATATGGCAGCTTTGGATGAGGAAGGCCCCATCTCCTTTTCCTTGCAAGCTTTTCTAACCCAGCCCGGTCACTGGCATGAAGGAAAGCTGGCACGGCTGAGGGCACAGGAGCTGCCATGGGAACAGGCAGAGGGATTCACCCGGCGCACCCTGCTCCTGCAACTGCACAGGCAGGAGGAGCCCGTGCACCAGGAGCTGTATGAAGGGGTGTTGGGAAATTGGCCTGACGTGCAAAGAAATGCCTGTCAGTCCATCCACCTTGAGCATTCCTTACAGCTAGTAGAAAGACAGTCCTCCAGTAATAAGAAGGAAAACAAGTAAACCACAAATCAATGTAATATTTGATTTGGCCTTGGGAGCTGTTTCTCTGAAAATGTTTAAGGTTATTATGAGTAACGTGGTGTTTAGCTTTCTGCTAATGTAATAGCTGAAAAAAAATGCATATTGCTCTCGACTTGCTTATTAGTCAATGGAAACTATAACAACAAACAGTACAATTCCATTTAACCACTGTATTAAATATTAAACCCAAAACTGTCATTACCAATTATTTTCAATAGGGCATAATGGTTTGAGGGTTAGGTAATATGGACTAGGAGCCAATGGATCAGTCTAATCAAATGAAAGTATTCCTAAAGGGATGGGGCTGTATGGGAAGGTGCAGTGATGCTGAACCTTGCTTTCTAACACTGTGATGATTCAATGTCAATCATTTTCCTGCTTTTAGTTCCTGCATGGCTAACTTACTCTAATGCTACTGATGAGGAAGATGATTCAGGGAGGCAGAAACAACAAAAGCCTGGAAACTTTTCAGTTTAGCATGTATATCTTCTGACAGAGCTGATGGCCAGCATATCACCCCATTCACTCTGCAAAATGCTTGTTGAGCAAGATTAGAATTTCTCTACCTAAAGAGACATAATCAGGTTGAAATAAACCTGTGGTGCCTCTACTTAGGCTGAATGCCCTGTTTGAAGGTTGCGGATAAAAAGATGCTATTACTAGTTAGGTGTCCTCCTGTACAACAGTTTATATTTATAGATATTTATAAATAGAAACTTATAAATATGTATTTAATAAAATCCTGCTCACATTGGAAAAATCCAGTGGTGATGGTCAGACACATCAGGCTGCTTCTTTATGGACAGGTTATCAATCTGCTGAGGGGAAGATTTTCAAGTGTTCTGTATCTACAAGTGTAAGTAAAAAACATTTAGTGTCCAACACCATCCATGGCAAAAGGAGGCCATGCAGAGACCCACATTCTGCTGCAAACCCTACGGCACTGGTCCTGCTCCTGTAGTCTCCAAACCTGTTTGGCACATACTGAAGTACTTTTTCCAATTCAGGCAGAAATTAGCTTCCATACTGGACCTAGCCCGGCTTCTTCCATAGGCTAATGAATCTTGGACACGCGGGTCTCTTGGTCACCCTCTGAGAGCTGCCAGGCACAGCAGAAGCCCACTAGTGGTTTGTCTGGAGCTCAGTATGTGCAGCAAGTGTCTGCAAAACATGTTAGATCCTTGTCTGTGTCTTCTAGTGAAACCAGGTTTTGTCAGAACGATTCCTGACCAGGGCTAGCCTTATTGTTCTCATGGTTCAGCTGAGGTCAGTAATGCATGTAATCAGTACCAGGGTGTGGATGCATCTGGCAAGTAATGGCAATACCCCAGCCTGTGAAGATTTTCCTCTGAATGACAGTGCTATAATTAAGTCTCCAAAATTCAGGACTCTGAGCCAGAATTGAAGTTCGGGAACTCAATAGGGGTAGGGGCGGGCTGTAAAGCTCATCTAGGGATGTGGATTGCAATTTCCCAAAGCCCTGGGGCACTTCGGTTCTGGAGGAAGATGCTCAGGAGCTGCATAAAGAGATTGAGCAAAGATAGCAAGTTCTCTCTCACAGCACTAGACTGAGTAAACAGGTTTGCAATAATTAGCTGTTGACAGATGGCAGCAAAACACCTGTGAGTGACTAAACTTTGCAGCCACTTAGTCAGAGCTCCAGGAAAACTTGGTGCTGATTCTCAGAAATGAGCAGCAGATCTTCTAACATGCTCTTATCTCTTGCCACTTTCTTCTTTAGCCATGATAAAATGCCTATGGATGAAGCTCATGGAGGTTCATCAAATTCATCTGGGACTAGCTTGAGCCCATGTTTAAAATATGTCAGATATAACACTAATCTTGGTGCAACCACACTGTAATTAGTGTTTGGCTCACCACACTTCAGTAAATGCACCTGACTCAGCTATTTCACAGTTAGATTTATCATTATGCTTTGAAGCTGTATTTACCATCTGCAGCTGAAATATTTGCCTAAAAGTATCCCATAGACAATAAGGCAGTGGCCCTATTGTGTTCCTGTGCTTTGTTTATATAATGACCCAGATGCATACCCAAAAGACAACCATTTGCTTGCAAGTGTTAGAGTCTCATACCTTGTGGGATGTGTTTCTTGGCTTTCTGAAGAGATGGCTTCACAGGGCAACAAAGAAAAGCTCCTAATTGGACCTTTTGTTAAATTACAGGCTCTCATTACAAAGCCATTGTAAAATGGGTATAGTTTTGCTCAATCACATGAGAACAAGATGAGTGTAAGATGGACAATAGCATGGACAAAGTAACCACAATGTGCTTCTCAGAGAGAATCTGTGTCAAACTTGGCTGGCCTCCAGGCTCAACCCTCCAAACTAACGTTGGGTGGCATGTGGAGGTGCAGAGTTCAGACTGTTGTGCTAATGGTGGTGCACACAAACCCCAGGCTAAAGGGGACCTCAGGGATGCTCCCTAGACATCTCAGGGCTTCACACCTCGTTTTTCCCAGACTGCTAGAAACCAAGCATCATCAGCCTCACAGAGTTCGCCTCCAGACTTGCATTATTTGCTTAAAGTTCTAGCTGCTGGATTCCAATGGTGAGGAAATTATCTCAATTTCCATGTAGAAAGAGACATTTTATTTCTTATGGTTATGGAGAAGAGCCTGAAAACATGAACTTTAAAAGCTCAAAACCCAGAAAGCATTTAGGTGTGATTTATGTGTGACTCCTGCTTTATGGTTATTCAGTGCTGAGAGTTAGCAACACAGCCAGCTATGTTTTATGAGGCAAAGTGGAGCTGGAACACTTCAGATAATGGAAAGTCCCTGGTAACAGTGATACAGCGGGCTCCTGCACTGCTCCCTGTGGCAGCTCTTTGCAGAAGGGCTCTTACCACAACGCAGCAGCTCCTGTGAGCCCCAGTTCAGCTCAGAGCTGGAGCTGTAGAGTGTGTGGACCACATTGTGTCTGTAAATGGGGATAGGAGCATTGCAGGTACTGCACTGAATGTGTGGAGCAAGTGTAGCCATCACATGCAGCCCACTGCCTCCATGAAGGGCCGCCCAAGTGTTGCGCACACAGGCACTCACAGTGTCTGTACTTGCACTGGCTGATGTCTTCAGACCAGATCATCTGGCCCTGGGTAATACGCTGTTCACATGTTGATGACTGTATGGAGAAAACCAAAATCCTGCTTTTTCTACAGAGGTCAGATATTGTAACTGGGCATCATTTATCCCCTATCTGTGGATCTGGACTGCAGGCTTGGAAAATGCTTTAATCACTGGCAGAGCCCTCTGCAGATGTGTCTACTCATCTGCTGGAGTTTACAAGAAAATATGACCCTTGTGCATAGAGTGGGATTGAATTCATTTACTGAACGCAGAGAGATGACAGACACGTGATTTTCAGGACCATATTAACCCTTCAGGGTGCATTTTTGCCTCATTGCATGTACTTGACACGTACTTGGAAGGTGAACTATAGATCAGCTTTTACTTTATTATGTTTTCAAGAGCCTGAAAATTCATACTGGCAACTATATGGTCTTTTTTCTTATTTCCACTTCAGTCATGTACATTTCAGACATTCAGAAATCATGAGATTTGCTTGAAAATAGTGAGGGTCTGTCTGGATAGATTAGGAATTTCAGGTGTTGAACTTCCCAGCCATTAGGCTGGTTGTGTTTCTTGTGTTAAATCTTTGTTCTACAATGATGGGGCCAACAATGGTATTTTTCTTGTTGCTGCTGTCAGTACTTGTATTTGCTTTAGACTTTACAGGCCTTTATCCTCCTTTCCCTTCCCAAAACTCCTGTGCGTATGAACCAGAAATGCACACTGTTACCCAGTGGTTGCCTTGTGTATGTACGGAGTAGTTTACTTCTCTCCTGCTTCGCATTGTAACCCACTGTACAGTTAGAACTGAGTGTGCTCTGGGCGACTTGCTCACATGTTCCTGCTGCATGCTGATATTTTGGCTGTGATTTCTTCCTGCCACTATATGAGCATTTCTGTGTATTCATTAGCAGCAGGGTACAGGTGTTATGTGATGGACATGAAACCAGTTTTGAGCAGTCCATCTTTACTACCCTGGGTGCTTGACTTCATCCCTAATCTGTGCTTGGGTGCATAAATCTACATCAGGGCAAAGGCACAGCTTTCACTGTGCAGGAAGCCTGGCCCCATAGCTTTCAAATGGAAGTTAAAAGATGCAATCAAATTTATTTGCTTTGTTCTTGCAAATAAGAGTGAGAATACAATGTTTAAAAAAAGCTTCATGAACAGGATACTCAAATATACTTAGGGTGTGATTTTTTGTGGAGAAAAATTAAGCCAAATTATAACATTTCTTTGCAGTCATATCAATGACAGCGTAGGTATAAAACTCAAGAGAATTATATCTTTAATATCTGCTTTCACATGGTGAAAAAGATCAATTTATTTGAATTGATGCATTTGCTTTATTCGAAACTTTAAATTCACCACTTTTCCAGGAAACTCGAAAGCAGCATTTTCCTGGGCTTTCTCTTTCCAGCCACCAGGGAAACCATCTCTCACTAATTCAATAAAATGAGAGTTCTTTTTTTATTATTATTTATTTTAAGACCAAATATAGCTATGACATCTGTGAAAGGAGCTGCTTCTTAATAAAAATGTAGCTCCCTCTTCTGCTGACCCAGATAATTAGATGTTGATGTTTTAAGGAAAATAATTTGCAAATACGTAGTCAAAACTGCAGCTGATCACATTTAATTTTCTCTTAACAGCTTTGTGAATATCTGACCAAGACTCCTTGTTTGTTTCTGTGCTCACAACTAGCAGCATTAACTGGGTGAAAGTTTCATAAACATGAGCGGTTTGCATTTTCTAAGCATACTAATATTCCAAAATAGAAATGCTCTAATTATGATGCAATAACTACATAGCATTATTAGGTTAACATTTATGTCTAAATTATGTTCCATTCTGCTATACAGGATGAGAGAGCATAGTCAGTTCTTTCTGAGGCTTCAGTGCAACATCCAAGCATCGTTCAAAGGTGTAATACATCCTGCAGAGGGGCTTTGGAGGTGGCCCTTCTCTTTAAATTGCTCAATCCTATCAGTCATTAGTGAGTTTAGAATAAGCAATCAAAAGCCACTCTGCTACAAAGTCCCCAAGCTTCCCTCATTACATTATATTTTAAATTACTCAAGACGCCAGAAAAAAGAGGAAAAAATAAATTAAAAAAAAAAAAATGCCACTAATTGCCAGCAATAAATAGTCTTGGCTGTAAACTTCAGATTTTGGGTGAATTTGCATGCATTCACCAGTTCAGAATCTGTCCTTATTATAAGCCTCATTATAAAATGGGCATGCTACAGCCTCTGAAGAAATCACTGTAATAAATGAGCTTTGCATTCACAAGATGAGTTCCCACATGTGTGAAAATGTTAATATTCCCGTGACTGAATTCAATGACATAATGAATCTACAGTGGAAAATCATTCTGTATCAAGCAAAGACAGGCATAAATATGCTGGGCTGTTCTTGGCAGACAGGACATTTTGTATCTCGAGTTAGGAATATAATTACAGTTGAGTGTCAGTGTGCACTTACTGGCCATTTAGGGTTAGATCCTGAGGCTGTTTTATTCTGCTTGTTGGTACACCTGATTGAAAAATGTTGCTTGAGAGTAAACAGAATGAGAAACCTACTTGAAGAAGACTCTAAGATGCAGGGTAGATACCCTTTAACCCTGAGTCACATTAGGCATGTTTATAAGATCTTTTGTAACCAGATGTGAACAAACTCCTTCCAGCCTTGCTGCCTTTGAGACTGAAACCAGCTGTCAGATAAAGACAACTCACCGGCAGTGCAGTGCCATGTCTATGCATGTATTGGAACTGTTACTCTGTAGAGCAGCCTTAGAGTTGTTTCCTTCAAGTGTTTCAAGCAAACATGAAGCCCTGATATTATGGAGGCAATTAGGAAACTGAGTGCAGCTCAGAGTCTGTCCTGACTTTCTGGTACTAAGACAATTGCAAGTGTGACAATTGCAAGTGTAACAGTTGTGTTGGACACCATGTTGGGAAAAATTGGTTTGTGCATTTAGAAGCAAAGGAGAAGTGGAGCTGTTAGTACTAAATCTTGAGTGCTCTTCCATTTGAGAGTATGATCAGTTAGCTATAAATTCACACAGATTTAATGCCTCTTAAATATAGGACTTGCTAAACTGACTCAAAAACTGAATGACACCAATATATGAGTGCAGCTGTAATTCTTTTGCAAAAGGGCCAGAGGTGAGATAGGTCTGAAATAAGAGAGGGGTTTCTCACCATGGGCATCTTTTCTTCCCATCCAAAATAGTAAGCATGGGAATTCCCATATGCAGAATTTAGGAAACCCAAAACCATACAACTCAATGCCATTTTTTGTGAAGGTGAAGTCCTCTGCTGCCCCAGAAATAAGTCCTCAGCACCTGTTTGGCAGATCTAGTGGAGGGTGTCCAGTGTTAGTTTGGGTGTCCAGGCCACATCTCCCTAAACTCAGGGAGCTATACTGACCAAAACTTACAGGAACAGAAATCTAAGAGTTTGGTACAACTCCTGTGAGCATATCCCCTTTGTTGTACATACTGCCTAAGAAAAATTACCCTACAAAATATAATTTATGCTGAAAGAATGCTGTAATTGTTTGTGAGTCAAGTAGTTCAGTGCCCTGACATATAAGTTTGTTGTTGGTCCTTTAAGTCCAACAAGTATGTGTGTTTTGAAGTTCTGAATGTGCCTTGCAGGATCATGTTCCTTAGCTTTCAAGTTTTGTGCTGCTGCTTCTCAGTCGTTTTATGCAATCAGCTGATGAACTATCTCATAGAATTAATCACATACCTTCTTTCTCATGGGTCGCCAATCAGCTGCAAAGGTTGGGTTTCAAGATGTGCATGAGTCATACTGCTACATGATTTAAAGAGCTAAGTAGGCTGTTCTTCTCTGAGGGAGAGGAAGAAAAGAGTATGTTGTCAGTAGCTCCATCATTTGGTATCTGTGTGTCAGGATAAATATTTTGGACTTATTATGGCTGTCAGGTAGGAGATGTGTCAGGTATGACATGCAGTAGTCATGTATAAGGAGATCTCTAATTCCTGGTTCTTGGCTCCTCTCTGCTGCCTCTTCCCATAAACTGCCTCTGAGAAAGAGTCCTTTTCCTTCCATCTCTCTCTGAAGAAGTACTAGGTGAGATGGAGGCATCCACTGATTTGGTAGATGAGTAGCATGCAGAGTAGTGGTATCAAATGCTGAACACCTGAATTGAGCTACACCAAGCCTTCTTGTTGTGTTGATGCAGCACATTCATGTTTCACATGACCTACTTTAAAAAAAAAAATAAATAAAATGCAACCACTTTGAGCCATAAAAATGTCAAGAGTCTAATTGTGAAGGGGGCTGAACAAGCCATCATAAGATAAAAGCAAATGAAACGATGTCTCACAAATTCTTGAAATCTAGTGGGAAAACAACCAAGAGCTGGAGCCTAAGCTGAGAAGTCTCTGAAGCAGTGCTGCATGTCAAGAGGACAGTGAAATCCACAGTCTTCCAGCTGCTTTCACATGGTATTAGGGACATGGACATTTGTTATGGTAAATAAGGACCTGGGATAAGCCAGCAGAGGTAAACCTGGAGGTGATGTATTGTGCCAGCATATGAGGAAAGATCCTGGTATTTCTATTGCTCATCTTATAAGAGGTGGCACAGGATTGCATTTAACTGTAAAAGCACAATGCTTTGAAGTGCAAATATGAATAGCATATTACACTCAATGATCCAAAACATTCCTATCATGTTGGTCAGAGTGATCCTCTCTGTGGCTTTTCACAAGGGGATAAAATAGAAGGAAGGAAAACTTCAGAGGGTAAAATTGAAGCCTGTTCAGCAAGAAATATGGGCTCAAAACAAAGCAGCAGTGCTAAAGGGAGCTCTAGCTGTGTTCAAGTAACTAGTTGGTTAAAATAAACACACTATCTACTGGCACACATCTTAGGTGCAGCCCTGTTCCTAATTGAGCAGAACTGGTCAAGTTGTTGGTCTGCCCAAGACTTTCAGTTTGCACCTTGTAACAGCTGGTAGATGTTAGGTGTTGCAGCTGAGATCACTTACAAGTGTATTTGGTTTTTTTTCTGAATGTTCTGTTTTTATTGTTCTACCTCTCCTCTTTGGTTTATTATCACTGATTCTCTGCCATAAATCCAGATTTTGACCAGGTTTGCTGCAATTCTCAAACAACCTGTTTTGCTGCAACTTCTGCTGTGTTAGATGTCAGTCCAGCATAGAGCTCGTGGAGGATGAAACGCTTTGTGTCTGTGGGGGTCTGCCTGCAGCAGGAGAAGCAATTTCTTCTTGCAGGATTTTCTGAGACAGTCTGTGAAATTACTGTCCTGTTTCTTACAACTCTTAATGGGCCCAGTTCAATCAGGTACCTGTTGACCACTCACAGGTGTTCAGGGCATCCTGCCCGCTATTACATTTCTGCTTTCTTTGGATTTCTGAGGCTGAACTGGGCTCACGGAGAGCTTTCGATGAGACAGCTTCCTTGAGGAAAGAGGCTGGAAGTAGGCCACCACTGTTATCTGCTTCACTCTCGTTACTCGAGGGGTGTGAAGGATGGGAACAAGCATGGGAGGGCAGCTCTTGGAGAGCTGAGGTACAAATGCCATATGCAACTGGACCAGCCATTCCCCACTCCCCCCCTAGAGAACATCCTGTAGGAGAAGGCACCATTATCCTTTTTTAGAGCCAGCTGAAAGCTTTTCAGGTGACACAGGTCAGTTTTGAAAGGGAAGGCTGCCCTCTCCCTGCAGGCACCCACCCCACAGTTGCTGGGAGAAGCAGGGCAGTGGCCACCCAGCTGTGCTGTGCTGTGCTGTGCTGTGCTGTGCTGTGCTGTGCTGTGCTGTGCTGTGCTGTGCTGTGCTGGAACACCAGTCATCTATACTGAAAGCTGATGCTGACTCATACCCCTACCAGATACTGCCGAATTATAATGGCTTTTCTCCTGCAGCCAAGCATCTGATGAGTTGTTTCAGCTCCTGCTTTTCATTCAGTACTATCTTTCGTTTTTGCGTGCTCCCAACAGTAGTGCTTTGCTGTCCTCTACAGAGCAGAACTTCTTTCTCTTTGCTTTCCCCCTCTTTTGCTGAATTTGGTAATCTTTGCTTTGCAGCCTGTTTGAGTCCCTGGAGATTTCTCATAGCCATTGACTTATGCATTCCTGTCTTTTTGAGTTGTGCCCTCTCACCAATAATTTTATGGCTTTACTGGATTATTTCAAAGTCATTCAGGACATTTCACCAGCTACCCAGACAGATAGACGCATCTGGATCCAGGCTTTTACTGGCTAGCTAAGGATGATCCAGTTGTTTCAGGCTACTTACTGCTTTGTCAGTCTTAAGCAGGTCTTCTCACATCCTGGCCAGTAATCTCACCATTTCTTGCTGCCTTTCCACTTAAGTCAAAGGAACATGAATTCCATTTGGGCACAGCCCTCTGCAGCAAAGGCTACGTGTACCCTGACTGGTGCCAGGTTTGCCATTCAGATCATCTCTATTTGCATTTTGTAAGCAAACTGGACAATGCAAACCTCCATTTATCAATTTTACATGTTATGTCAGATGAGGTCTTCCACAGCCTCACTACATTGAACTAAACTGAATGCGTCCTGAAACAATCTATATTACAGAGGTAATTGCTTTCTTATATAAATGTTATACTCATCAGGCATTTCCCTATCCCTGTAAAGGTAAGGTTAGCAAGACCTGAGATTGCTGGAGCCATTGATCAGTCCATTCTTGTTCTTTCCCCTTTTGAAATTGAGTGAGATGGTAAGGGGTCATTTATCAGCCTGTCCCAGACTGTACTTATGAATAATAAATGGTCATCACTAGACCTGGAGTTATGGCTCACTGGGAGAGAGACCTTTCGGTTTCATTGAATGAAACCACAACTGATTTCAAGGGTGGCAGGATCAGACCCTTAATGCAATTTTGATTCACATGTGAACTATAATCCAATAATAAAAAAATAAATAAAATCTTTTTTACATTATTCAAGCAGAATAATTGCTTTAGAGGGATGGTGAGTGGGTACTGAGAATGGCATGCAATGGAATAAGTTGAAAATGAATTGGGGGGGAGAGAGAAGGAATTGTGGAAAATGAAAAATGTATGTGATTCTGTTTCACAGACATACATTTTAAACCCATAGGTAGGGAAGGTTTTTTTCAGAGAAAAGTTATAAGCAGTTTAAACAGTTCAGATCAGTTCTGTACTAAGCTATGGGTGTTACAAATGGATTCAAGCTTCAAATGATGTCTAGTACTGTCTGTGTCCCACATACTGAGTATATGGAGAGCCCCATATACCCCACACAGCTCATCTCCTGATATGCATGACTCGTATTAATCTGATTTTCCTGAGATGTGAACTCACAAGGTCAACCAGAGGCAAGCCTGGAACCCAGGCCTAGCTTGTATTGCAACTTGTAATCTTCCAGCATTGCCAGCTGCAATGATCTTATCAGGAAACTGTGAATATTTGGTGGTTTTCTTAGTACTTCTATTTCTGGAAATAGGTGAAAATGTGATAGTCTCTACTTCCGTTTATAAAATAAAGTTCTTAGACCTCATGGTTGCAGAGAGAGATTTTACATTGTGGTTAGGGTGAAAACTAAGGGTTTTTCCAGAATCAAAAAAAGAGAATGCAGAAATAAATGTCAAATACCTTTCTTTTTGCTGATTATTATCTAAGGCTTCTGAAAATATGTGTTTAGCTAAGTTTTGATTTATGTTTAGACTTCATCTTGGAATTAGAATCATAGACTCATAGAATAGTTAGGGTTGGAAAGGACCTGAAGATCATCAAGTTCCAACCCCCCTGCCATGGGCAGGGACACCTCACACTAAACCATATCACCTAAGGCTACGTCCAACCTGGTCTTGAGCACTGCCAGGGATGGAGCATTCACAACCTCCCTGGGCAACCCATTCCAGTGCCTCACCACGCTAACAGGAAAGAAATTCCTCCTTATATCCAATCTAAACTTCCCCTGTTTAAGTTTTAACCCGTTACCCCTTGTCCTATCCCTACAGTCCCTAATGAAGAGTCCCTCCCCAGCATCCCTACAGGCCCCCTTTAGATACTAGAAGGCTGCTATGAGGTCTCCATGCAGCCTTCTCTTCTCCAGGCTGAACAGCCCCAACTTTCTCTGCCTGTCTTCATATGGGAGGTGCTCCAGTCCCCTGATCATCCTCATGGCCTCCTCTGGACTTGTTCCAACAGTTCCATGTCCTTTTTATGTTGAGGACACCAGAACTGCACACAGTACTCCAGGTGAGGTCTCATGAGAGCAGAGTAGAGGGGCAGGATCACCTGCTTCTCCTGCTGGTCACACTCCTTTTGATGCAGCCCAAGATACGGTTGCCGTTCTGGGCTGCAAGTGCATACTGCAGCTGGCTCATGTTCATTTTCTCATCGACCAGCACCCCCAAGTCCTTCTCTGTAGGCTGCTCTGAGTCTCTTCTCTGCCCAACCTGTAGCTGTGCGTGGGATTGCTCCAGCCCAGGTGTAGGACCTTGCACTTGGCATGGTTAAACTTCATGAGGTTGGCATCAGCCCACCTCACAAGCGTGTCAAGGTCCCTCTGGACGGCATTCCTTCCCTCCAGGGTATCAACCGAACCACACAGCTTGGTGTCATTGGCAAACTTGCTGAGGGCGCACTCAATCCCACTGTCCATGTCAGCGACAAAGATGTTGAACAAGACCGGTCCCAACACCAATCCCTGAGGGGCACCACTTGTTACTGTCTGCAGCTGGACATTGAGCCATTGACCGCAACTCTTTGTGTGCGGCCATCCAGCCAGTTCTTTATCCACTGAGTGGTCCATCCATCAAATTGATGTCTCTCCAATTTAGAGACAAGGATGTCGTGTGGGACAGTGTTGAATGCTTTGCACAAGTCCAGGTAGATGACATCAACTGCTCTACCCCTGTCCATCAGTTCTGTAGCCCCACCACAGAAGGCCCCCAGATTGGTCAGGCAGGATTTCCCCTTAGTGAAGCCATGCTGGCTGTCACCAAGCACCTTGTTGTTTTCCATGTGCCTTAGCATGCCTTCCAGGAGAATCTGCTCCAAGATTTTGCCACGCACAGAGGTGAGACTGACTGGTCTGTAATTCCCCAGGTCATTGGCACTGTCTAGCAGTCAGGGACTGCAGACATCAGAACTCAGACTTTTGCAAACCAAAATTGCACATGGAAAGAGAAACCATGTATATCCACCTGGGCTGTGCATTACAGGATTGTCTGCTGAACAGCTGCTAATTCTGTGGGACAGAAACACATGAAAAGGACAGGAAAGTCTCTGGTAGGTACAGTTCTCCTTTGCAGGGAGGCATTATGTAGCCTCTCAGCAGCCCTAAAGCTGCCCATGGCTGTGGGCTCCCCACTTAATCGGAAGAAATTCAGTTACTGTCATCACATTCAGTCAGAGAAGGGTCCCATGGGAGGTGTGTGCATGGTACTAAGTTGGTGATAACAGGGACTTGGATGACAGAAAATCCCAGAGGCCTATCTGCTTTTTTCTTAATATTCTGGCAGGCCTGGTCATCATTCCCTCTCTAATACAGGCCTTGAAATATGGACAGGATTCCTGTTCATAAACATAGCCAAAACCCATTTGTTACTGGATTCAGTCTTGCCACTTTCAGAGCTATTGGCTCCAGAAGTAGCCTGATGAAATTTCTCACTAGAAATGATTGCACGTTAGTTATTTTTCATTACCACAAATTTGTATTGTTTCTAATTAATTGCTGCTTATGTAAAGATTGCTCCATATAGCAAAATGGAACATGATGCTTGACAGTTTTATTCCCTTACATTGCTGAGGTTTCCCTGTTTTTCTCCCAGTCTCAAGTAGCTGTTATGTCCTGGTTCCAGTGGATGGGTGTATCTCTTTAGAGTGCAGGTGTTTATAAACAGACCTTTATTTCCACAACATGAGCCCTTCAGCACCTCAATATAGGAGGAGGTTGAATACTTCTCTTGAAAGAATGAGGGAAACTTACTGGTGGATGCACACAACTGTTTAACTTCTCAGAATCTCTGGTTTTGTCTTTAGGGTTTCTTTCCTTTATAAGATCCATACTCGAGTTGTGTGTTCCTAGTCCTGCATCCATTTAGCATCCAGTGCCAGTTATCATTCATTTGTGCCTGGGAAAAGGGAAAATTAAGTGCACTAGAAAAAATGGCCACTGTTTTAAAGTGCCTTCTGCAAGAGTGGAGGTGACAGTCCAAGGTGGAAGGACAGAGCTCCCTGCTGTGTACCAACCATCCAGCTGAACTTGTCCAAGACTGCAATGACTTACAACCTCCCATTCCCATCTCTGTGTCATGACTGTAACTCAGGTGCAGTTAATGGTTTTTGTCATGGCTGTCAGAAGTAGGAGTAAATTCAGGATAATGCCCTACCTCTGCCCGGCTATAGAAATATGTACGTAGTGCATTATGACAGAGGAGATCAGGCAATGAACGGGGGTGTTTTGTGGGGCAAGAAGATGGTTTTCAGGGGCATCCCAGGTGAACTCATGCACGCAGCTGCCAAGTTAACCCTTTGAAAGGGCTCATCTTCTCTGTGCTGTATGAGGTAAGCATGCATCCCTCTGCTTAAGGGGCTTATAGAAGTGGGAGTTGCTCAGAGCTGGATCAGACACTTAGGATTAAGAGTGCTTGCTTTTTTGATGGCTCAAACCCTCATTGCACTCCTGGAGAAGAACATCAGATGTTTGTGGTATCTTTTGTTTTTGTTTTCTGTCATGTACAAAAGGGTTCTGGCTTGACTGGACTTTAGGTACTACCACGATGCCAGTAATATTAACTTTAATTGGTGTTAAACCTCTGATTGGTTATTGGTACTGTGATGTTCAAATCTCTAAACCCTTCTCAAATATTTATGGACTCACTATTGCCTTTGCTGACCAGTATGTTCTGTGTGCAACAAGCACTTTGTATACATTGGGCAAGCTTTAAAAACTGTTTAAAATGGTATGTAGAAATCCATATGTTCTCTGGAATTCTGCTCTGTTTTTCATGCAGAAGGAGAACAGAAGAAACAGAATCCATTTATTAAAGGCGTATTTCTTCAGATAGCTTAACCTCTGTTTTATAAATTGCATTTACCATCACTATCGTATTCTTCTTAATCTACTATAGCATTTTAAACTCCGTTCCCATGTCAGTCTATACTGGTCCATGCAAATCAGCCCAATGGACAGAAAACAGCATGGTATTATATAGTGGTTCTTTAGTGTTATATCCAATTTTATGCTTTGAGAGAAGAAGTCACACTGTAACAATTGCTCAAAGGCTCAAAGTAAAGGAACATTAATCAACAGCAAGAGTGACTAAACATAAAGTCCATATTGGAGGAAGGGAGCTTGTATCTAGTTCCGTGAACTCCATCTGATGCCTGAGGCTTTTATCAACTCAGGCTGAAGGGGAATCTTTAAAAAGAAATATTTGAGTAAAAATGATTTATCATGCTATTTGAAAGAGTCCACTGGGAAAGGTGACTGGCCAAGTCCATGTTGACTAAGTAGATCAAGACTGAGTGCCACAGATATGCCTCAGTTTTAAATGCCTGTTTGCTGGTCTCATTAATCTGCTAAATTACCCAGCTCAAATTGCTTATGTGTAAGTGTTACATCAAGGTACACTATTTTGTATTAGCTGTCATATAAAAAGGAAACAGCCACTGAAGGTAGAAGAGAGTGAGGGTGAGTTATTGGCTGTTAAATAATCCAGCAACAAAGTACTTACTCATGGGGAACAAAAATTGCCAAGAAATATTCACATGGGTATCTGATAATGTCTAATTTGCTCCCAGAATCACACATCATTGTTTCTGCATACTCAAGAAAGAGGCAGAAACAGCAAAGAAGAGAAACAAATATATACACAGACACACAAATAATTAACAGGCATGCAATCATAGAGTCCAGTATTAGATATAGAATATAGTGAAGACACAGCATAAGAAATGTTTATTATGAGCAAAGATGAAAAAACTTGACTTTAGGACTGGCTGATAGCAGTTATGAATAACAATTCCTAAATCATCCCTGGCAAACACTCCTTACAAAGGAAATGAATTGTTGCAACACAATACATCCTTGTTGTATTGATATGATTAGCTAGTTATCCATAACATGTTGTAATTTGTTTTGATTTTTAAGTGTTCTTTAGCTGCAGAGCCTTAATGAGGCTTCTCTAAATTGATTAGGAACTGCAAGATGCAGTATGGTTCACAGATTATTTCAGAGCTGTCAACATCCTGTGACTTTCATTTCATTGGATTTAATGATCGTTGGAAAAAGGTGTGCATTACAGCCAGATACAATCACATTTGTCAGCATGATCCTTTTAAGTGCAATTCAATTAAAGTGTTATTCTCTAATTTTATTATTGCTCAAGCTGAGTGCTAATTCTGGCTACCAATAAAGCTACAGGTAGATAATGGTGTACAATTTAATTTAACTAATTGGAGTTTAGTGATCTAACATGCTTTTCATATCTTAATTCTTCGAATAATCTTTGATTTTTGCATCTGCTACAATTCTTTTAATGGAAAAGGGCAACTGAAAACATAGGTTACATTTGAGATCAAATTATCTAGTAACATCTGCCTTTAACAGTGTATCAGTATGCATGCAACTTTCCTTCTGTTACCTGCCACTTGCATCCATTTTCCATTGTCAGTATGCTTGACCTTGAAATTAATGTATCTAACTTACATTCCTTGTTAAGTTAACTGCAGCCTTGGAGTGCCAGAAACATTCTCACTGAGGGGATGCTGGCTAGATGACAAATTAAAGGGTCAGGAGCAGAGATAAACCAGTCCTTCCAATGAGACAAAGCCCATATTTTTTCCTATTTGTGGAGCATTACATGTAAATCAAGTACAGATGCAGGAGTACATAAATACACAGGGATAAGATTGCTTTATTTACTTGTAAACACCTTACTGCTGCTTTTCTATACCAGTAATTCACCGGTTTATTGAATCTGCTTTATTCTGGGACATGGATATTAATGCTTGAAAACTGAGGAGAGGATAAATTATTGTCACTGCAAACTTCACAGAGCAGGAAATTCTGTTATTGCAAGTTCCTCAGGCTCTCTGAGTCAGGTTTTCCTGTGAATTGAGTGAATCTTAAAATATTCATCAGGGCACAACAAAAACAGAATTCCAGGAAGATGGCTCTGTCCTGTCTCTTCTAGATACCTGTTTTGCCTGTGTTGAACGTTGCCATTGCCAACTGTAACATTTAGAGTTAGCCAAATCTTTCAATATTTTTCTATATAGAAAATGGAAGAGACTTAGGCCACATCACCTTGTGCTGCAGGATAGCTCTATTTTGGACTCTCTGCTCATCTTCTCTTTTTCACAGAGCTGGGATTTTAATGCAAAAAAAAAAAAAAGTTTCTGTATCCTTCAACTGTGTTCTCTTTTTCTGCAAGTGATGAAGCCATTAAGACACCCTTTGACTTAAAGCAGTGTGTCTGCAAAGGCACTGGGTCTCTTTGGCTTCCTCACTCAGGTACTTGCAGCAAACCCATTGCTCCAGTAAGCAAACACATCTCTCTCTCTCTAATGGATTTGTGACATCTGTGTGACAAAGCAAAGTGCTATCGTTCTCAAGATATAGATGGCAGTAAAGGCACAGGGGAGCACAAGCAGTTGCCTAAGGCTGTGTGCAAAACTTATGCGCAGGTTGTGCTCTACACAGCAGAAAAGTGATGAAACAGGAAAGTAACCCAAGTATCCTCCTAATGGTCCCATCACCAGGCTTCTCTGGCAGAGGTGGCAACTATAGCCAAAAAGTGAATTCTCCTTTTTCTGCTCTGTTGCGTATGGATTCATGGTCTTCCCTTGAAGCAGCTTTTGAAAAGAAATCAAGAGCATATACAAACACCATTTCTGGATGTCATGAAGGTTGTTTTTTAAGCAATTGCAAAGAGATTCCACTGAAGAAGCATTGCCTCTTCCATGTTTCAACTATGATTTTTCCAGAAATAATGAGCACAAAGACCTTTTCCATATGAGGTTACTAAGCCGTGTGCTCAATTTCAAGCTAAACTAGGTTATGGCACACTTTCAAAAAGACACAGTCCAATATCTAACATCAGTCATTTGCCTAAAACCATAGTTGATCAGATAGTTGAGAAATCACAAAATGTCCTACATCCTGGTATGGGTCGTTGCCTGCACTTGACATGATCTTTCACACTGTAGATGAATTGAGTCCAGATTTCAACAGCTGGCTTCTAGTTAAAAAAAAATAAAAATAAAATTAAATTAAAAAATCAGAATATGTATGAAAAGTAGCACTGATATCAAAAGCAGGGTGAGGGCTCACTCTATGTGTACATACTGGCCTTAGACTTATATGTGAGTGGAGTTACTGGCTGCAATCAGTGACTTGGCATCGGGGTAAGCATAAGAAAGTTTTGAATGTTGCTGAGGCCGCTGATTGTTGATGCTTGGAATTCACTGATTATTGTCAAATATATTGATGTTTATAAAGTCTTGACAAGTGATTCATTCTGTCCCTACTATCTTTCAAAATCATGACGTTGGTGTTGCAACCTCTCTACTCACATGAATACAATTAGTTGACTTAATTATCTTGCTGCAGCTGTAGAGCATCTTTTGAGTTCCCAGGATAAAAAAAAATTGCTTATTCTGTCATTTGTGTGCTGTGGCTACTGTATCTGACATTAGTGTTTTATTGAACTGCTTTTAAACTATGGATAATCGCTGGTAAAAGTTTCACAACCAGCTTAGCAATATGTCATTTGATGGCGCTGAGCTTGGCCTGTACTATCACTCAACCATATTCTTAAAAATAAAATTAATCAAGACATATGTTTCCTTAAAAAAGCCAAGCTGGGCTCTATATTTGTAGTACTTCAATGACATTAAGTCCAATTAAAAAGGTTGATGGCCCTTTGCTAGCTGTGAACTTAGCCTATGAACTCAGAACTAAGCTGGGCTTTCTCTGGGGTGTGCTAAGCTGGGCATAAAGATCCTACCGAGCAGATTCACTTCTCATTCACCCAGCACAAATCTCTTCCCTGAAAAGATTCATTTTCAATACAAAACGATCCATTTAATGACCCCAACACTGGGTGCTGGGGTGTTTCCTACAGAACTCAAAGTGAAAGAGATGCTATTGAAATGATGCATCTTTCTGTTCTCTTTGACTATGAGGACTGTAGAAGGATCCTGCAGAAAGACTTGAACTCTGAATGTCAGTTTAGAAACAGGAAACTTTGCTTTCCACCATACTCAGGATTTCTGTTTGGGTCACTTGAAATGTGTGTAATATTGAAATATTTCAACAGACAATTTTACCCACGTCTAATCACAACCATAACTGTTTCTTGAATTGCAGTGTATCTCACTGAAATATTTTTATTTGTTTTATATAGCATTCCACATTCATGTTCAGAGGAACTCTTGAGAAGCAGGAAGATACAGTTTTTGTAAACTAAACAGTGATACATTCACTTGCACTCAAACAGCTCTATTTAGATTTTCCAACTGGGATAAACAGAGGAAATATATTTAGATCTAAGTATTTTGTCAAGATCCAGCAAAGTGTAGTCTGTGCACCAGACCTAGTAAACTATTAAATGATGCCGTGGGTGCAGTGCTAGTGGAATTTAAGATGAGAAGGTTTTATATCATGTATATTACTTCTTTGTTTCTTCTGTATTTTTCAGAAATGCTTTATTGCTTTTATCAATTGTAAGAGTACATAAAACTTCAATGATAAAGCAGTAAAAGAAATGATCTCCAAATATTACTGCAGATCCCTTGATAGATTTCTGTGAACTCTGCAACCTTTGTCTGAGCTAATTAAATAACAGCCAGCATAATTCTGGGGATACTTACAGATTGCATGGCTGTGATGCTATATCCAGAATGGAATTTTTTTTCCTTAAGTCTCCTTGTCTAGGAAGCAAACCCAGAGCTGTTTAACCAGAGAGGTACCAAACTTAAACCTGCCTACAATGATTAACACAGGAACAGGGATAGAAATTAATATGGAGGCAGGAAAATAATAAGAATTTAGTGAGACATCGTTAAAGCTGTGTACAAATGAATAGTAGTAGTAATAAAATGTTTGGTGTGTTCTGGAACATCTCCTTTTCTAAATCATCATTAGCATGATAAAGACTATTTTTTCATTTGTTGGTTTATGTGTATTGTCTTGTACAACTTTGTGGAAGTTTCTGTTTTCAATCTGTCTTAAATATGCAATTCAACATCTTTACTATTAATGCCCAACTAAACTCTGAAGTCTGATAAACATGTGTTTTCAGAACCCAGAGCTTTTTGTTTCTAATCTGGCTGGATTGTGTTATAGTAGTACAGCAAGGTCCCAGATGGATTTGGTGCTCTTTTGAACAGAACTCCAGCCTAAAGAGTCCTTGCCCTGGAAAATGTAACCTGAAAGGGAGAAAAAAAATAATTTAAAAGAGCAAAAAAAGGGGGAAACAGAAGCACTGACTGGTAAAAATGGCTACCCACTGCTTTGCTATGAGCAGAACATCTGCTGAACAGAAAATAATATCCAGGTTTCTTGCTGCCCAGTGCAGCTTGTGTACCCATCCTTTTGCAGTAGTGCTCAAACGGAACTGAGCTTTGTTATCTTTGCTGCTCTTCCAGGAGAAAAGGACCACTATTTATAGACTCACTTGGGTTTTCTCACCATTTTAAATGTTTCAAGGATGGGTAGAACATCTAAATATTCCCAAGGTAAAGGTTTAACTCATGTGAAACTTCAATGTGTTTCCAGCTGCCATCTGATAGCATATGCACTTCGATGGTGCATTTTCAAGCCTCTGGCAACATTTTAGATATGCAGAGCAGTAAATATAAAATGCTTGCACCAGTTAACAAGAATATGCAATCTATAAGGGCACTTCAGCAGCCACATCAGAGACATAAGGTCGAAGTCCCACTAAATTGTCTGGATGATCATAGGGAAATACCTGTTTTTTTTCATATGAATGCCTGCTGCAAGAAAAGGCTAGGCAATCTGTGGTGAGAAAATTAAATCCTAAAACTTTCCATGCTGTCCTCCAGCCTCCCGTCCCCCCAGTTGTTTTTGTGTGTTGTCAATAGAAGTACCATGGCTTATTGCAACGATCTGGGTGCTGTTGTTGGTTATTGAGCAGATCAGATTCTGAGAGAGCCAGGAGGACCTAGAGGGCTTTGTAGATGAAAGCCAGTGGGCTGAACTGCACTCAGAAGCAAATGGCACCATGCTGAGCTTATATGCAACCTGCTTAGCGTAGCTTACAGCTCCACCCTGTACTGACTGAGGCTTCCTCTGGGAGGGAAGAACTGGTGTTTCTGTAAGACAGCAGAGGACTTGTGTCACCTGCTCTGGTGGGAGCAGAAAGCATGTTTTTAGGGGAACGTGAGCATAGATGGGGTGTCTTCATTCTGGACTAGCTCTCTCTATGGGTCCTGGCAGCCCCATGGCTTGAACTGCCTCAGCTTCATGCTTACTTATTCCAGTCGGCTGCTTTTGTGCAGATCTGCAGAGTATGGGAAACATAAAGGACCCAACTTTGTATGCATTATCCAGGGCTTAGACTTGTCTTCCACTGTGCACAGAGGCTGAAACTAAGCAGCAGTTGGCTGCTATTACAGTGAGTACTGATTCTTTGTATTAACTGGTTAGTAGAATTAAGTGAGCAATTTATTTCCTTCTTGGAACAAATTAGGGTGCTCTTGAAGTAGAGTCCCTCTTTACTAGTGTAGTACTCAGTGTAGACTCTGTCACTGCAAGGAAATCTTCCAGCTACAATTGGTGTTTATTTTAATGCTGAGCTTTTGCCAAGGCAGAGCAGGAGAAGCTGCAAACACTTCCTGCATGGAGGTACTTGCCGCAGTTGAGACACTGATGTTTTCCTGCAGCCAGTACAACTTCTCTGCTGCTCTAGTGATGACATGGTCTTGCAAAGCTTCCCAGAATCACAGACCTCCCCCTGCCAAGTGCAGTAATTCCCAGCATGGTGATACTTTAAAAGTGTTTGCTGGAGGTATCCAGAGTGTTGCAGGTGTATTTTAGGATACTTGTGGGCTGGTTCATTTCTGGATTGTATATTTTTGCTTCTATTTTTAATGACTGTACTACTTTGTAGGAAGTTTTTTATAATGTCAGTGTCTGCTGCAACACACACTGCATAAATCATTCAACAGAGCCACATATTGGTTTTGAAATGTGCATCAACTCTGAGCGCAATGGCAAATTGTGAGCAGGAGTGACCAGAAAAGAACTGCACCCTCGATCCTGTTTCCATTTGATTTGGTGTCCTCAGCTTTTTGAATTTACTGCTTTGATTCAGACATTCCCAATGGCTTTTGGAGAGCTCAGGTTTTATCCTCTCCCTGATACTGGGGTCAGCTGGGAGTCAGCCTGCTGCACAGTCTGGAGTAGTTTCTGGGCTATTGTAGGTGGCGCTATTAGGGAAGACTCCCCAGGGGCTGCTTTTTTGGCCTCAGGTTGCCAGAGCATCTGAAGCTTGTGTGTATGCCCTGACATTCCCTGCTGCCAGGGGCTGGGGAGGCTTGCTGCCTGCATGGGCTTTTGTGCGTGGAGCAGCACTGCCAGCAGAGCCGGATTTCCAGGTTCCCCACTGGCAACAACCTGCAGCACCTTTGTGTGCTGATTCAACTGTGCCTCCTCACAGGTAGGCTCTCTCTAAAGTACCTCTGCTGCACCACCAAACACAAAGTAATTTGAAGTGAGTTGTCATCTTTTTTTGTTTTTTTTTTCCCCCAGGTCTTTGGTATGAAATTCAAATAGGTTTAATATGATTCATCTGTCTAACATGAGAGGGGGACAGAGGTCTGGCTAGCCCAGGTGATGGTACCAGAATTCAAAGCCCATCGTTGTGCTTTTAAGCAGCAATAGGTTACTCATTACCAGAGCTTTGAACAGCTTCCCAGTGGGTTGTGTGCAGCTCAGCCACTGTCACTTCTGGCACCAATCAATTAGTGTCACGAGCAGTTTTAGCAAAGGGCCAAACAGGGAGCGTGTGTGGAGCTATTCTCCCACCTGCTGTTCTTGCTGGTGAAGCTGGAGGGATCTGGCCTGCCAGCATGGTGTCTGTTTGAGAGCTAATTAGTTTGGGAGATTGCAGAAGGCAGGATATATAAGATGCCAAATCGATCTCCTCCACAGCCCTGTAACAGGAATAGGTAAATGTCATTTTCATAACACTGGCATAAAAATTGGGTAGTAGAGGCCAAATGTGCTCCCTGGCCACAGTCCACCACTGCTGGATCCAGGAGCAGGGAGACTGGAGCACATTCCTCCCTGTGAATGTATTGAGGGAATCTCAAGGGAGCATGAGCAGGAGCAGAGCTGGTGTACATGATGGGCTTTGAATGCCCTGGATCCAGTCTTGTCCAGAGAGGCCACATCATGAGCCACCTGGTGCCTTTGTCCCCACATTGGTGCTCTCCCTGCAGCCCATTAGATTATGCCCCTCACTTTTCCAAATGCTTCTTCCTCATTCTGCTTCCCATAGCCTGTCCTATGTTGCTGCTGGAGGGGAGACTTGATCTACAGTACATCTCACCAATCCAGTGGCAGGGGGTTCTGGTTCCCACCTAATTACTCAGGTCAGTGGAAATAATGACAAGGTTTTTCTTAGATGTGCATTCAGAGAAGTCTGCAGCTAAGATTCTATCAAAAATGAAAAACAGTGTGCAGCAAAATAATTATTTTTGTAAGGCATTTCACTTTTTACCTATGATGGGGGAAACAGCAGGAGTTCGCAAAGGGAATATATTTTATTGATGCCAAGGAATTATTGCATCAGTATTAGAACTTCAGGGGCATGTAAATGTTCAGGGCAGTAAAACATTGCATTGTTATGGAAAATCTGTGCTTTTGAATAAGAGAAAAAAACACTTGAATGTTCTAGGAAAGTTATTTCTATTACTATCTTGGTGACCCGGAAACATGCTGCTGCTCAAGTGGGTTGTGGACAGTTCTTGTCCTTCCTCTTATGCCATTCATCTATATCCCTTGGATAGCTCTTAAAAAGTAAAAGAAAATTAAAAAAAAAAAAAATATTTTTCACCTGCATTTAAAAAAACAAGAGTCAGTGCCTGCTGCAAAATGAGTGATTAAGGATGAGATTAATTTTAAGTCACTGTCTGGAATTTGTGTTCTAAAATATGTCAAAGATTTTGTTTTGGTGAAGGAAAAGGAGTGCTTTCTCTGCCAAAGTGTCCCATTTCAGTCTAATAAAATTTGTTTCCTGATGGGTCAGCGAACCCCCAGTGCAAGCAGTGTGATGTTCACAAACCCAGCTCCTTACATTGCATCCAGCAGTACAAATGCTTCTCTTGAGGGCAGCATTCCATGCAATGTGGGTCTGCACAGCAACTGAGGCACACTAAGATCCTACTCAGGTACCTCCCCAACACTGCTTTGTAGGTGCCAGGACTGCTTTCCAAGAGTCATGAGATCCATCTGTGACGTAACTTTCACACCTCCAGCAGCTCTCTGCAGGTGCAGTTTTCATTTTCCTGTTTCCCTCTGAGCATTTGAAATACATGTCTTGTTTCCTTCAATTTGCCATTCATCCTCTGGAATGAAAGCTGGGTTCTCTCTGAGAGAGAGGTGGCCAGTTAGGAGTCTAGATCCACTTTTTTCTCTTTCTTAAAGCCTTCTTTCTCCATAGTGGTAAGAGTATGCCAGTTATAAATGTGTTTTGTGTTTTGGTTTTAATGCCATGTCTATGCTGGCCAAACCTTGTTAGGCAAAAGTCTAATTGTAGCTGCAATTATCCTCACATAGCTTGCTTAATTAGAGGACCATTGTATACTCTACCACCAAACATACTTCTGGGAGAAGAGAATTGCTAGAACAAATTATGCTGGAATAGTTACAGTAGTGGAGCCTTTTCAACACAGCCTCAGCCTTGCCAGGACCTTGCAGCTGAAGAAATCTGGTACCCACAGGCCTTGAAGAAGATATTCATTCATTGCCTCTCAGCTGAGCACTGCTTTTGAGACTGAGGGTCTGAACCTGCTGAGAAGTTTAGAAAAGAAGCACCTGGAAGCTCTTTGGAAGTGGAGCTGAAGAGGATATAGCTTATATTGTATAGCATCTCCTGCTCAGCCTCAGTTCTGCCCTTGCATTCATCTTTTAAAGACATCCCAAGCTCCCACATCTACATGTCTACCTTCCCCTGTTCAGCAATGCAAGGCTCCTTGACCTACT
Source organism: Pezoporus flaviventris (assembly GCF_033815535.1). Classification (NCBI taxonomy): domain Eukaryota; kingdom Metazoa; phylum Chordata; class Aves; order Psittaciformes; family Psittacidae; genus Pezoporus; species Pezoporus flaviventris. The sequence continues at coordinate 3,266,687 of NW_026892602.1, forward strand.
ATTCTTAACCTTAACTGACAAAAAGATTGTAATATAAACAGGACATATATAACCAGCATTGGAAATCTCTTCTGTTGTGTGATTATCTACAAAGTGTTATTACCCCCTTTTTGCACAGGAAAATACACCTAGATTTGCATTGATCCATCTCGAATCAATGCTTTTAAAAATCTTAGATACATTTTACTTAAGAGCAAAAGCATGCATTTTATGTTTTGACATGGTATTATTGATTGGAAAGGAGAGAGCAGTGCTCTCCACCTGACTGTCTCCTTAGTTTCCTAGTCTGGCAGTGTCTGGTAGCACAACATCCTTAATGGCTTTGCTCCTGTTTTCTCTGCTTGTTGCCTCTCCTCTTTATCTACCCAGTCCTCAGCACGGTGCCTTTCTCAGTTTTTTAAAGTAATCAATATTGTGCTCAAGCCTCCTGCTGTTTGCTGTCACTCATATTTGGCACAGCTATAAATTATGTATGGGTCTTTCTCGGCCCATATAAAATTTCTATTGCATTTGTCAATTGCTAATCAATAGTTCACTTTTCTTATCCTCAAAGACACACAGAAGTTTTAATGCTAGACGATTTCCTCCATACACATAGGTGAGGAGAGCAGTGAGACTTCAGCTAGGGAGCTAGAAGCTGCAGAGGTACAAATCTAGACCTGGTGTTGGATTTGAGAAGACATTAACATAAATCTTCTGTCTGCAGCACTTTGGTTTCTGCATTTCATTGTGGAGCTACTTCCTCCATAGGCATGGTAGGCAGTGTTTTAGCATGCTTTGCTTACCTGTGACCCTTTCAACCTCCACTGCACAAGATGCTACAGTGATAGACTGCTGAACTTCCAGAGCTAATGGCATCTGACATTTAAGTCAACCTTAAAGAAATCTCGGCAAACCCAGTCACTTAAACTGATACAGCAGTGTCTCTTTAAGGAGGCATATTGACAGTCTGTGTAAAATGTCGCGTTATGTTGATGTCTCAATCAAGTGCATGACTCTCACCTCCCCCCTCCATGAGTTTTCACAAGCTTTGAAATTGGGTTGTAAATCAAAAAAGGAACAAATAACTCTTTTGTATAAAAAGTGCATTTTTAAAAGTTGGATTGCTGACTATCTGAAATAAGTGAGCAAGCCCTGTAGCATCAACTTCTGCTGCAGCATCTTTAATACATAAACAAGTGCTGTTAGCTGAGGCAAGGAGAAAGTACTAGTGGAGGGAGACTGCTTGAAACCATATTTTGCTTTAGGCAAAACAATGTGCTAAAAGAGCTGAAAACGAGAAGAGCTGCCTACTGCTATCCCTGCAACATTAAACATCAAAACTTGAGCCATTTGCTACTGAAGGTTGGTCGCTTGAATAAATGCTTAAGATTTGAGAAGCTGCTGGTCACAATGGGGAGAAGAGAGAGCTTATTCCTTCAAAAATCTGACACCTCTCATCACACCAGAAGACCAGTTGCTGCCTAAGTAAATCCTCAATTAGGGCTGCTGGCTGCAGATCCTGGAGCTGTGCTCGACAGAGGGATTTGCTACAGCACTCTCCATTTACAGCCAAGTGTGCTACAGCACTTTCTGATTCGGAGTCCAACAGGGTTTGACCTTCAGGCCATCCTGCAAAGGTTTCTTTGCTTTGGACCAGATGGTGTCACTTTTAGTCACACTGAGCGGTATTTTCCTTCGTGAGAGGACTGACATCTCAGCTAAACTGCACTAAACTGAGTCCAGCTGTCTGGCTTTTCCATGCTTTACTGATGGGAGATTGGGTTTGTAAAAGGGTATCATTCTCCAGACTGCAGGGTGCTCAAGAATGTTCGAGTGACTTCTCGGTGTCCAGGCTTTTGCCTGTAAGCTGGGGAGATGTGAGCCAGGTGTCATGCAGCAAGGAGAGAGTGAAACTATAAAAACTTGTGCAAAGAATTGCACAGCTCATCTGTGCTACAGCGACTGACTTTTTTTTATCATAACAGAGTCTATAGAGTTGGATGACAGATTGTCAATTTTAATGGTAAAGATACAGTATTATGAATGGAATAACAAGCTGTATGTTCCTAGAATGTTTATTCCCTAGCATGCGTTAAACCCCTTTCTCTGAGATACTTTGAGGTTTTGGGGTGGTTGAGCAGAGGAGTTTGGCTGACTGGATGGTGAATCCAGATCGTGGGTGGCTACCGGTGGAGATCATGGAGATGTCAGTGTAAATCATTGAGACAGAGAGAAATTCCACCAGCTTTGGCTATTCCAGGTTTACATGCGTGGGACCAAGCGTATTAAGCAGCACGTTGCCTTTCAGCCTGCCTGGAGGTCTCACCTACCTGAACACAGCAACAGTCCCTGCCCCAGGAATGCATGGCCTGAGCAACAGGACAAATGTGGGAGAACGGAGGCCAAAAGGAGTAAAGGAGGGACTTGTCCAGTGTCATGAGGCATAGGAGATGCAGCCTTGAGAGGCAGGATCACCTTTGCTTCCTTCCTTGTGAAGCTTCTGCCCATTAGAAGAGCTCCGTTAAGTACTTAATAAATTAATTTGTACAGGCCTCACTGCCCCATGGCTTCTGCTGAGTATAGAGTCACTTCCAGATGAGCGGCATGTTTCCGTGTGCAGAAGCTCTGTGCCTGCATGCTTCTCCTTTTACTTCTGGCAGGACTTTATCCAGTTACTTCTATCACAATGTATTAGATTTCTGGACTAAACTTACACAGAAAAAAGAGAGAACAGGAATGATGAATTCAGAGTGTAAGTGAAACTTTTTTTGCAAGGGGAGAAGTGGGTTGTGTGTATGTGCCGCGTAACAAGCACCGGGGTATGATCTGTGCTGTTGGGCTTCAGTAGCACCACCTCTGCCAAAGGCTGAGCTATGTGACATGTCAGGCAGTTTGGGAAGAGTGCAGGCTTTCAGTTCAGAGTCATAGCAAAACTCTTCAGTAAAGGAACTCTATGGGGTTGCGACACTTAGCTAAGAACCCAGAATGCCTTCAAATTTTGACTTTTAACTCATCTTCTAATTCTGGAGGACTGGTTATATTTGAATGTGTAATGAATTGTAAGGGACATCAAACGGTAGTTCTTTCTTTTCTGTCTTCTTTCTCTCTTGTTTCTGGCAAATGGGGTCAGATTAGCTGAAGTCGAGTGACGAGGTCACTGCCCTCAGCTATCTGCTGTTTCCCCACTGCATGGTCAACTGAGCCATTTGTGAATTAGCTGCTGAGCCACTGATTCCTACAGCACAGATGTTTAAAGTGAGCTGAAATTGTTTATGGTTAACCTGCACACAAGTTCAGAAGCTGAACCATGATGCAGAAGCAGTTTGGATGCTACTATAGCAGGAGTGGGACACACACTACAGAACAATAACACTTTCTTATCTCTCAGGTAGAGCTGGTGCTAGATTTTTATTTGTGGGGTCTGAGGCAATGATTAAGGCACTTACAGCTTGTTATAATTTGTACTTCTGCCCATACAACCTACGCTTTCTCCCTCTCCTGAGAGCCCTTATAGCCATTTCTTTCACCACCTCTCCCCATGCCTGCACAGAGCCCATCAAAGTCAGCAGAGAAACCCAGGGAGAGAGATTTGGCCATGCAGAGTGAGTTGCAAGACTTGTTCGGGTTTTTCCCCAGTTTGAATTTCTAATATGGTATTTTTCCTCATTCTGTTGGAACTTAGAGCATCCCAAGGTGACTTCTTTGTAGATATCACTGCTATATAATGATTTTTAAAGACACTTAACAGAATCAAGACATGCATTTCCCTTACCCACTTGCTGGTCAGATCAGTGTCTGCCCACGGGAGGTATTCAGGATGTGTAGTTTTGACATACCCATCAGCTTGCTTGCACCTTTCAGCCTTTTAGTATCCGTTTATAGGGCACCATTTCATACATGGAAGTGGGGAAAGAAGATGAGCTTATCCACTATAGAATACACCTCATAGTGCATCCTTGTGTATTCTGCTTTTCTGGAGTGTGCGTTTTACCCTAATGTAGAACACTTCCATTTTAGAGCAGATGGTTAGCAAAGCTAGTAGGGAAAGAGCACCTTTTCTTGCTGAGACCCTAAGGCTTGCTTGTGGTACTCCACTTTCCCTGAGGTCTGTGCTAGCCAGACTATGCTCTCACAAATGACCTGGTGCCCAGCAGCTCGATCTGCCAGCAAAACAGATTGCTGGACAAGAATGGTGCGAAACCTTCCCATCAGTGAAAATCCTCCATGGTCTTGCCCAGCCCTGCTGAGCTGCCAAACAAGACCAGAAGTCCTGCCATTTCCTACAGGCTCTAATTCTCATGGCTCCAATGGGAACTGCTCATCCCCTTTCGGGAAAGAATGGGAAACAGGAAACCAGGAGCCCCACTGCCACCCGCTGCCGAAAGTCTACTGAGGGGCTGGTTTTGTAGGATTGTAAATCATCTGGAGCAAGAGAGCTGCATTAGTTAATCCCAGATGAGGATCAGGTCACCTGCCTTGCAGCCCAGACCATTTCCCCAGAACCACTGCACTGGCTCAGATCCTGTTGGCTCCAATTCCACCCTTTGTTCTATTTTTGTACAGTAGGTTTTTTAATTAGTAATTCTGTTGAATTTATAACACATTGCAACTGCACGTCCCCTGAGAATAAACAGAGCACAGAGAAAAAAGGAGGCAGTGGTTTAATGCCAGATCATCGTGGGCCCAATTCATAAAAATGTTATACTTTTTATGCAGGAAAAGGAGTGTCCATGCCTGTATTTGGAATTCACTGAATCTTCTTTCTTATGCATAAAAGTTGCCAACTGCTCATTACTCACTGAAGGAATTCGTAACTCAAAAGAGGGCAGAGACAGAAGAAAAATGAGCATGCCCTACTTAATATGTAAAATTCAAATATTAAAAAAAAAAAGAAAGAAAATCTGGCAGGGATGCAGACTAAGTAAATCATCCCTCTAAAAACGAAACCTCTAATAATTACCTAAGTACAAGATTCGTGGCTGATAACTAGTCAGAGCAAAGATATGTGCATAACCTTACTTCAGCATTTAAACAGCTCTTGTGATTATTATTGTTTTACACAATGGCAAATCTGTTTTCCTAGCAAATTGTAAACTTCAAACAAAACCTTAATATATTTATTGGGGGAGCCACATGCAGGAAATAAATTATTAGGGGAGAAGATGTTCTTCCATTTACGGTGATCCCAGAACAGAGAATACAGAGAAAACACATTAAGAAGCACTACACATTTTTCCTTTGCTGTAACCCAACCCAGACTTGTGCCCAGAAGAGACAGCCTCCTTTGATCACTGCAGATCCATACTGACATGTCCCATGCCATCCTTCACTCTCTAATCTCTCAGCACTGTGCACATTGAACACATTGCTGTACACGCACTCATTACCATACTGAACAAGAAACCACATATACTGCACCAGAAACCACAACTAGACAAAAGTCATTGGTCAGAGATCATTTACATTCTTTTCTAGTCGCTTCTACTCCCTTTAGAGAAACTCTTATTTATCAAGAGACTTAAGCTGTAGTTCTTTCCTGGCACAGTGCTTCCTGCACTTGGGTGGGGACAGGAGAACTGAGGGGAGATGCAGCAGCTTTACTTTGCCATAGTTTTTCCTTTTCAATTTCCTGACTTCCTAGCTCTCTCATCGAGTGTGAGAAACTTCTCTCTGTTGTCTCTTCTCACCCCATTTGGCACCCTTCTTGGAGGAGGGAGAAGGTGGAAGGAGAGAAGATGACACGTGTTAAAGTGCAAAAGCCCTCAAAGCACACAGAGGTGAAGCTGTGTGTTATGAAATGTAAAGCTGCTGGATACCAAAGGCAAAGTGGTAACTGCTCAATGCAGTGGAGTTCCATAATGAGGTATGGTTTAGGGGTTTGAACAGCAAGATGGGGAGCAGCCCATCAGACTGGGGGGGGGGGGAGGAAGTTAAAGGATGCTGAGAGTTTCTTTAGAAAGCAGTGAGAGTGTTAGGGAATGGCCTCACACCTCAGGGATGGTACTTTTGTATTGCAGTGATTCAGCGGAGAGTGGGAGTGCTGTCGCAGCTGCAGCAGCCACTGTGATGTGAGATGGGCAGCCCCTGGATCTGCGTTCACGTTGGTTCACTATGTACCAGGTCCCTTCTCACTCTTTCCCCAAGAGAGGGAGAGAGCATGCACATCTTGGCACCTCCTATTTATTGATAGTACCTGGGGCACTCCCTGGAGTTATATCTGCACTTACAGAGGCCTCAGCTTTTTCCAAAATACACGAAGTCTGGTGGAAGTGAATGATAAAGAAATAGCCAACCATTTTTTGACTCTCAAGGCTGATTAGTACATAGATAACCCATAGCAAACTGTAGAAATCATTGTCATTGGTTTCAGTGGGAGCAGGATATAGCCTTTAAATGAGGTCAGCTATAAAGCCATGGATTTGACATCAGATGCAACTCCTGATGTACTTGTATCTGCTCTCAGAGGAGCCCTGGCTTGCTGTCACGACCAGCAAGATACCAAATCCAACAGCTTATTCTGGAGTTCTCTTTGGGTTTTTTACTAACAGGCAAGATTTATGGACTAGAATAAAAGACTTAATTGTTGGAGACAGGGTCTGAGGTATGTCTCTGCACTCATTTCATACTGGGGATCTTAAGAGAACTCAGGCAACTCTACACACACCTCTGAGTCTTTAAGGAGATGACAGTTCAGTTGGAAAAAGACACTGAGCTCCAGTATGTGTTAGGTGATGCATTTTGAAAGCATGTAGCTATCAGATCCAGTACCCTATCGTAACTTAGGCACGGCCAGTTTCTTCCTCCCAGACAGTATTTCCCCTGAACTTTCAAATGGATGTAACCTTTTCCTGCTCTGCCATTCACAGAATCATAGAATCATAGAATAGTTAGGGTTGGAAAGGACCTTAAGATCATTTAGTTCCAACCCCCCTGCCATGGGCAGGGATGCCTCACACTAAACCCTGTCACCCAAGGCTCTGTCCAACCTGGCTTTGAACACTGCCAGGGATGGAGCATTCACAACCTCCCTGGGCAACCCATTCCAGTGCCTCACCACCCTAACAGGAAAGAAATTCTTCCTTATATCCAATCTAAACTTCCCCTGTTTAAGTTTTAACCCATTACCCCTTGTCCTATCCCTACAGTCCCTAATGAAGAGTCCCTCCTCAGCATCCTTATAGGCCCCCTTCAGATACTGGAAGGCTGCTATGAGGTCTCCACGCAGCCTTCTCTTCTCCAGGCTGAACAGCCCCAACTTCCTCAGCCTGTCTTCATATGGGAGGTGCTCCAGTCCCCTGATCATCCTCATGGCCTCCTCTGGACTTGTTCCAACAGCTCCATGTCCTTTTTATGTTGAGGACACCAGAACTGCACACAATACTCCAGGTGAGGTCTCACGAGAGCAGAGTAGAGGGGCAGGATCACCTCCTTTGACCTGCTGGTCACGCTCCTTTTGATGCAGCCCAGGATACGGTTGGCTTTCTGGGCTGCGAGCGCACACTGAAGCTGGCTCATGTTCATTTTCTTATTGACCAACACCCCCAAGTCCTTCTCGGCAGGGCTGCTCTGAATCTCTTCTCTGCCCAACCTGTAGCTGTGCCTGGGATTGCTCCCACCCAGGTGTAGGATTCCCAGCTGCACATACAGTTTCTGTGACTATTCAAGAGCTGCTGGGCAGCATCATAGAAATAACCACATTTTAATGGTGCCCCAATTGGTCTGCAAAAAGTTCATTAGAAGAATTGCCTGGGATAAGGGCAGCTGTGTGAGCATAAGATACTTTATTATTTTATTGGGCATCTGATTTGTATCTCACTTGCACAATTTCTTACTGGACTGACATTATTGCCCTCACTGAATTTTGCTAGCAATTCATACAGATCATAATCAGTCCATATAATTATATATCATAATTATCAGCTGCTATAAATTGCTGTTGGTCCGCTGAAGTCTAATTGCACCACCTAATGAGCTGACTCATTTGTTATGACTCTGTTATACAATAGACTGAAGCTAATTATACTGTATGTCTGTGTATGCATCTTGGTATGTATTTTCCACCTCCCTCTATCCTCTTTCATTCCCTGTTGCTTCTCCAGTGTTTCTAATTACATTAGTTACTTTGGTTGCCATAGAAATAGTTTCCAAGAGACACTTTTGGGAGCCTGGAATTAGCTGACAGACTGGAGGCTTGACTTTGTGGCCTCATGTTGGCTGTGATCAAGAGGTGTCAAATTGCCTACATTTTTAAAAATCTAACCTTTCAATACATTTTGGAGTCAAATTTATAGCTTGATATATGCTTGCAGCTCATTCACTAACATCCCAAGCAGAGAATATTTCCCCTCTTATTTGAAAATGAGCTTTTTGCTGAAAAATACAAGGAAGTGGCATTTTTGTTAAAGCTGATGCAATGGTGATGAGTGGAAACACTGGATGAGACTTTTTCCAGAAAGGAGGGAGCAAAGTGGCCATGGCAAGTTGCTGTTCACCTCTCTGTATCTGAAATGTCCTTGTAGGTGTACCCACAGTGTCATTCAGGAGTGGGCAGTGGTGACCAGCCCTTCAGTGGGATCTGGGGAAAGGGCCTGCAAGATCCACGTGTCCCTCAATGTATTTCAGACAGCTCTGAGACATACTGTGTCGTATGATCCAAACTGACTTGTCTGATGACTGGTAGCAAGTTTCAACTGTTACTAAATCAATTGGAGAACACTTCCAGAGATGGCATTGAGTATATGAGATGGAAGTGTCCAGATAAGGGGAGCCTGCAGTGGGTATATCTAATGCTATAGGGAGTTTCCAGAAACAGCTGACATGAGGCTCATTCAAATTTCCAGAAGCTGGGAAATATAAATATTACATATTTAAATGCAGCAAATGCTTTTCTTTTGCTCAAGCCAGCTGCAATCAGATTGTCATTTTCTTTACCTTGCTTTGCCTTTAAGTGCCTGCAGTCATTTTATTCACTGATTTGTTCTGTACTAAATACAGTGATGTGGCTTGCTGAGTAATAGGTCCATGACCATCCCAGCACTCCTGTTGCTGTAGGGATAACACTGACCCAACAGGTTATCAGGAATCACTGTTCAGCTCCTGTGTCCTTGCTGGGTGAGACAGCAGCATTCCCACAGCACAGGTCTCTGCATGTTGCTGGCCAGGCAAGGGAAGGTACAGGGTAGCGGTAGACAGCACAGCCTTGGCGAGCCTTGAAGTAGAGTGAAATGTATGAATGCAATGGATGCACAAACAGTATTAAAAAGTAATATGTTTAAATGGGCTCTGCATAGCACACTCTGGTTTTAGTGGTCAAATCCATGTCTGCTGTGGTCACCTTCCCTTGTCCTTCCAATCAAGGCAAATGTCGAGCAACATTTGCTAACTGCCTGGAGAAATAAGGGTGAGGGACACAAACTTACATCAAACTGACTTACTGTGTCATAACAGCTGTAGAATAGAAGAGTGCTGCTTGCACCTTGTGCTGCCTACAGTACAAAAGAACACAAAATTTAAAAATGCCTTGACTTATGCTGCAGCTTTTCCTTATTCATTTGTATAAGTACTGTTTGCTCCATGGGAAGATGAAAACCTCAAGCTACCAAAAGAAAAGCTAACTTTTTTCTTTTCTTGGTCAGTGCAACACCTTTCTAGTAAATCACTTCTCTGCTTGGGATTAGAACATCTCTTTTTCCTCCAGAAAAGCTGTTCTGTGAATTACTGTATTCAAGCTCTGGCTTCATGTGGTGCAATTATGGTATTTAAAAGAGGGATCTGTCAGATACTTCTGTTTAGGTGAGCAACTGATAAACAGATTAAAGTCAAAACTGTGGGGAAAAGCAAACTAGTAATTAAGCCATCAAAAGCAACCTACAGCAGATTTTGTTAAATCCTGTGGTCTTTAACCAGGTGGAACCCAATCCCTTTAACAGAGCCGATGAGGCTGTGGTCTATCATTGCAGTAACGGCAAGATGCTGCATTCTGCGGAGGCTGTTTGCAGCCTTTATCTCTGGTTCTTGTCTAGTTTCAGCTGCTTATACTCATTGTGTGAATTTATTAGTCACTTGTAATTTCTTCATTGATTTTTGTTAAACTGTTTCCTGGCTTATGATCTTGGCAACCTGTTGCTGTTAGTTAAACAAGCTTGCTTGTCAAGCAGGTTTTCCCGATGTCACAGTTCTAGTATTAACTCTGTTATTGAGCAATGCTGCTCCTTATCCAGGATGAGATCAGACTTCATGACAAGTGGATCAAAGCCATGCAGTTTAGATCCAAACATCAGAGCTGAATCCAAGGTTAAGTTCAGAGCTGGATTTGTATTATCTCCTTAATTAAAGGAGTTTTTAGTCCTGTGTTCTGATATTGGGTCCATCTTTGATAACCAATGGTCAAACGTGATATGCTCCTAAATTGCCAAGAGAAGGGGTTTAACACCTGCTGGGATATGTGGCACAAGACTTCCCAAAGAATGCTCTGTTGTATTTAAATAACATGACTTGTGCTGGCAGCTGGAGAAACCTGTTCAGTTAATAGGTGGAAACCTAAGAAGGAGCAAAGAGACAAACTTTTTTATCAAAGTACTTTGGTTCATATTAAATGCTACACATTTCTGAACACTCTACTCAGATTTCTACCCAAATACCAAAGCGCTGTTATAGCCATGTCCATAGCAAAAGCAGAATTACTGAAACCTCATGTGAGAAACGCTGTTCTTAACATTTCCTTCAGCTAAGTTTTGCAAATGAAGTAATGTTTATTTGTTCAGATATGGCCCAAATGTTCATATTGATTTTGTAGGGTGTACTCCAGGCATCTGAGTCATGGTAAAGGTTTGACCCATCACCTCCCCGATGCCTAGACCAATATGTTATGGTGTGCAATGATGCAGAGAATACTGCATTTCCCAGAAGCTTTTAACACTGCAGTGTGATGAAGACACATCTTGATATGTGACTTTTAAATACAAAAATTTATATATCTTACTAGTACTTAAAAAAAGCCTCCTCAGAATGCATTTTAGTAATGTAGATTTGAATTCTTCTATTTTAGTTGTAGGCAAAGAATTGAGCCATCATGAGTGATTAGGAGGTTTTCTTCTTTAAAATAATAAGAATAGTTGTTTTCCTATATAGACACACTTTTGCACTGACAAATATTTAACATGTTTCAGCCAAAATGAAAGACAACTTTCATTAACTAGGACCATTCTGGAAAAAGCCATGAGTTGTGTAATTTTGGCCTGGTAGTTTATGTAATCTGGCAAAATTGATAAAAGCCTTTGAAGCATTCTGAAGTTTGTGTTCTGCCAGAGTTTAAATGAACTCAGTTCCTGTTCTCTATGCTCAGTGAAAAAGGGAGTATCACTTCATGATGCATTTTAAAAATATTCCTCTAACGTGAAAACTGTGTAATTACAATCTTTTTTCAAACCAGTCATCACCTTGTTTCTGTCTGCAGATTACATTAAAAAGGACTATATGCATCTTTTCTCCTCTAGTAGAGAGTTGTTGTAGAGTCTCATGATCCTACATGGGCCCATACTATGTTAACCCCATGAATGACTTCTTTACAATTTCTCTTTCTTATAAAGGATTTTGTACTTAAAAACTTTGACAGTGTTGAACTAAATAAAAGGGGCTTTAGGAGATAAACATATGTTTTTCTAATGGCGTTGCCAGTACTGTTAGAGACTTCCAGCTTTCACAATGACACATATGGTCATTATAGTTTGACTTTTATATTTGAGGGGACATGAACAGCAGAGGAAAAGAGTTGATGCTTATATATTTACCAATTAATTGTCTTTTAACTTTAAATTAAAAGGGAATAATTTCTAGCGTGTGCATTTGGGTTACCTCTACTGTGCACTTTGTCCATGTCACTTAAATGTTTTTTCTCATCTGTAACTGGATCTAGTGACACTCACCTGTTCCACAGAGTTATCATGAAGATCCATTTCATATTGTAAAGATGTTCCATCAAAAGGTAATTTCCGGGTCTCAGTACCATCAGTATCTCCTATTGATTTCAGTAGGGTTTGCAGTGAAAGTAACACTGCATCTAATGACAATGGGAGGCACAAATGTCAAATTTAGCAGAAATATTCCTGGTTTTCCCTCTCTGATGGGTTAGCTTTTCCTATATCGACCTGTAAAGTTTACTGATTTTACTTCATTCACATGAGCTAATGCCAAACACATTAAAGACGAGCATCAGATGTAGAAATTTTCTACTCCTTCCTGTTTTCCTGGATACTTTTAAAATTATTTTCATGTGTTCAACATTGCCATTGACACTTAAAAGGAGGAAAAAAAATGTCTAAAGTGTGGTATTTAGCTAATTGCCAGTCTCCAAGCAGGGCTGTAAATTCCAGCAACTACACATGAAGGTAATTTGGGGTCTGTTGATATTTTTGGTGCTGAGGTCAGTGCAAAAGTATTAGAAGTAAATGTGAATGCAGTAAATGGATACTTTTTATTTTACTTGTCTCTGGGAAAAAAAAAAAAAAAGCAAGAAAAGGGTGGATTGACATAAAAAGCCTTTTATTCTGAGAGGATGCATGTTGTGTTTGTAAGATGTTTTATGACCTGATCATATGCTATATGTAGTGTCCTTAGATCCCTGAACTCTCACACGATTGCTTTGCAGCAGCATGTCCAGAAGGGTTGGGTGAGTGCAACAGAATGTGCTGGAGATGTTGCTCCTGAAGCCCCTGTACAAAACACTGACACTTTTCTATGCCAGTGAGAGAACCTGTCTCTGTTTTCCCAGCATGTTGTAGTGACTGTCAGTCCTGCCTAGTCCCACCTAGATTTGCAAGGCACATCACCTTGCTGGCTCCAGAAGGAAGTTTTAAACAAAACGTTCAAATGTGTGTTTTATGCATGGTGCCAGATTTCAAGCACAGGAGGGAATCCAAGTGCCAATTTATTACTAATTGTCCCTCCTGACTGTGTCTGTTTGACTTCTTGGAACAGCCAACACTACAGATCACTGTAAATACTAATCTACTTATACTTAAGGTATCAGGTTTTCTTTGATGTTACCAAACATATTGCCTCTTATCTTGGTTGAATGCACAATCCAGATACAGTTAGCATTAATAATGTTGTGTCTGCTGCTTCATTATGGAGAAAATGGCAAGGTGCTTCCTTTCAAAATGATAACTTTTCTGCATTTCAGTAATGATCAAGCCTATTTGATTTACACCCTATTTAATGTTCAAAATGACACAATTACTTCCCTGAATCTGAAAACAAAGCAAAGGCCCTGATCCCAAGGATGTGTATGTATATGCTTAGCTTGACACTCACTAGCCCTTTCCAGTAAGTAATACTTATGAATGAATATGTGCAGGACTGAGGTCCCATGCTCCATCTACTTGCAGTGCTGTCCTGAAGTCAAGGCTTTTGCTAATATATGTAGTCAGCTTTCAGCTCACAAAGAGTCTGAGTCTGTGAGCTTTAAATGGCAGGGGCAGATCCATTTAATTCTCTATTCATGTGATATTTTACCAGGTCATTAGCTTAAGTAGAACAATTCATGAAAATAAAGGCTTTTAGGCAGAATCCAAAGAGTTAAAAAAATTACATGCACTAAATTTCATTATATAGAAGATTAAAAGTCATTCACTAAATTCCACACTTTTGTAAACGTATATCCTGATCTTCACCTGAAGTAAATTGCCATAGAGCTATTGACTTCACTGGTGCCACTGCAATTAATATCAGCTGAGCAGACATCAGGTATCTATGCAGTGACATTTCAGTCTCTTCATGAGTCATTAACTAGACCACATACTCCCTGGAACCTGATCTAAAACCTGTATCACAATTACTTGATCTTCCTAAAGAATGGCTAATTAACAACTGTATGCTGTAAAAAAAAAAAAAAAAAAATGGAAAGAAAGGAGGTATATTTTTATGTTTTCCATTTGGCAGAATATTATGAATAATATAATATGCATTTCAAGATCTTGTTAATTTTGATGCGATAATGAATGGGAATTCCTAGTGGAATTTTCTGTCCAGAAATATGAATGGTATTAGCTCAACATTATATGATTAAGCAATAAGACCTGCTGAGGCAGGCACTACTCAGAGATGATTGACTGCTTTAATTGATTGACATCCAGAGGTAAAGCCAAGGGCACCAATTTACAGATCAGGTCAATTATCTCCTGGTAATGCCCAGTTGGTATGTCTTATTACTATGCTAATATTAACTGTTATTGAAACATTTTAATGAATTTTTAATTTAAAAGTAGTAAATTTTAAAAGGGTGAACATTAAATTATTCAACTGGAAATAATGGGAACAGAAATATTCTGCTTCGCTGATGGTGATGTAAAAGTTTTGTTGTGCATACCAATACTTCTAGAGATCATTTTAGTTCCTCTCCCAGCGAAGGTGAATTCTGCTTGGTACTCAATAAATCCATGATATGGCAGCACAAAATAGCTAGGGATCACCAGAGCTGCTTCCAGAACCTGGGAAATAACTATGGGCTGCCACAGCAAGTCAGGAGAGAGAACAGGGACCGAACACTTCCTCTAGAGATGTTGAAAGTCTACTTTCAGAGGCACTGGAGGGTGCTCAGCATGACCCCAAAGGGGTCTCTAGCAGGGAGCGAGCTGAGCACAGGACTGGGTGCTGACTTTGTCCCTCACAGGTGGCACACCCCGCTCTGCCACCCACCCAATGACCCGGTCACCGCTTTCACCACACACGGCTGAAGCACCATCACAAAGCGCTGCATGGGAACCTGGCTCTGTTTGCTGTTCTTGACAAGATCTCACTCCTGTAATTTAACCCAGTCTTTGTCAAGGAAGATTTCATTTCAAAGAGTCTATGCTTTTCACACAGGGAGGGATGCAAGTCCACTGGCTCACTTTCCCACCCCAGCCACCTGCCCAGTGGCTTGCGCCTGCTCCTCTGCTCCAGGTTACCCAGCAGAGCCAGCAAGGTAGAGCATGTGCCAGCGCACCAGCTCATGCTGTGCAGAAACACAGGAAGATGTGGCATGTTGGGTCTCAGGGATGCATGTAGCCTTTCTGAGGGCCAGGTGGAGACCTTCTGTTAAAGATGCCGGGGAAAAGAGAATATGGATGCAGCTACCATGTCAGCATGCAGTGGCAACCACAGAGAACCAGGGTTTAAGGTCCTCTGTGACCAATCAGTTGACACCTCTAGAGCACAGCATCTGGTGTAAACAGAGAAGTAAGAAACTGAGACATTCGATGAAAATTAAAGGGTGCAAACGGTATAGGCAGTTACTGAAACATACTGAAACTTCTTTTAGTGTAGGGCATGGAAAAGAACAGCTACATGTGTTGTATCCAATAGACAGGAATTGCCTCTTATTCATGTAGCCTCAAAGTAAAGTTTTAGGAAGGCTTTTATCAATGTAAATGTCAGCATGGTCATGCAATCTTGTCCAAGGAAAAACTGTTAAACTAGGAGATCCCTCAGGAAATAACATTAAGAGCACAAGGGCAAATTGTTCCTATGCAAAAAAAAATGAGGGGAAGGAAGAATAGTAAGAAATCAGCTTAGGTAAATCACAGATTTTTCACTTCAAATGCTAGGAAGAGGAGGAAAGAGTGGCCTTAAGATCAGAGATTTGAAAGTGCAGTGGGATACAGTTAGACAGACCAATGCACAAAACTTGTTGCAGCTTGGATATCATGGCCTGATGAAATTCCTTGTAGTTCCTGTAGGAAACTAGAGGAATCACAGGGCTACTGGAAATGAAGAGTGTGTCACAAGGCTACAGCACAGCAAATCTAGTGTGTCTTTCTCCAAAGGAGAAAGAGCAGACATAGGGTGCTTCAGTAAGGCTTTTGACATCATCCCACATTCTATTTGCATCTGAAATCTAGGAAATTGGTTGAAAAGCCAGAGTTCCTGGCAAAAGGAAGTGGGGCAGTAAAACTAGTGAGCCTTTGTGGGAACCTGCTGCAGGCCCCATGCTTCTCAGTATTTTCATTACTTGCATAGATCATGTAGGCTGTAGTATCTTCAACACTGGCGGTGTTTAAGAACATGTCAGACAAGTATCTGTCATGTGTGACACACAAGAGTTGATCCAGCCTTCAGGCAGGAGCATGAGCTAGGCAACCTCCATGGTCCTTCCAGTCTATCCTTCTGTGCCTCACATCAAAATACTTTGAACTAATATTCCAGAATTTAAGCTGGAATGGCCAACACAGAGATAAATATTCCTTTCTGTCAATGCTATTATGTGGGCTGTAACCTCTAGCAGAAGGGTGGGGGGAGAAAGGGATGCAGTAACGTCTTAAATCACCACTGTAAGACTCAACAGAGCTCATCTGTCAGCAAGTCTTGGCAGGAGAGTCAAAAAAAAAAAAACAGGACTAGCAGGTCTGCAGACTAAGTGGCTTTTTTCTTGCTCTTTGTACCCCCTTCGTCCCTCCATTTACTCTCAGCCCTTATTTAAGGGAAGACAAACTCAGTTATGCTTGAGTTCAAATGAAACTTTCCAACTTACAAAGTTACATTGAGTACCAAATGATGCCAAGCAAGTGTGCCTGTCCCTGGCTGACGTAACATTGCATGACTCCTTTCCCTGGGACAGGCACAAATACTGGTTATCAATCTCACAGGCAAGGGAAAGTTGAGTGAAAGATTGAAGGAAATGTGTGTGATGACAGGCGAGCTTTGCACACACCTGTTGGGTGTTGCGGGTTGCTCAATCATATGGAAAGTGTAGCTGTAACATGAGATGTAAATAGCTTCTACATTTTCGGGGTTTGGGGTCAGTACCTCAGTCTGTCCTTAAAAAAAGACTTTTGCAGATGTGGTTTCCAGCCGCCTTTCTGCTCTTTGGTTTTCCTAACTGGGTAGTGAACATTCCCCAGGATTGTGAGTGCTCTGAGCTGAATAGATGGAAACAACCAGTTTAGAGCTACAGATTTAATTGTGCTATAAGGGTTAAAAATTGCTACTGGTAATTTATCCAAGGCTTGAATTTCATGTTTATACAATGTACAATAAGGACCCCAAATTACAAACAGAGCTAAATTATGCATCTAGCACTATGCTATAGGTAGATAGTATAAATGAAAGTTCTAAATAGTTTCAATTTCTTATGTATATTTTCAAAATAACTTCTGTTAATGCTCTTGATTTTGGAATAACTTTTATGGGCAAGGGATCAACAGTGACGTGAAGATGAATGTCATGCCCCTTTTAATCCATGCCATGAAGTTACTCAAAAGTCAGTGAAAGATCAGTTCTCGTTCAGCCCACTCTGATGCACTAATCTGCATACTGTCATCAGGCAATAGTGAGTTTGGAACATGCTATATGGGAGCCTGGCAGATGTTGCACAAGCTGCCTTTTCCTTCCTGCTTCCTGGGCTTTCGTCAGTCATACGCTCTGTGATGGCAGCGTGCAGGAACGGGATCCTATCAGCCCCTCTGTAATTGCTCTAAGATTGCTTCACTTTGCCTATTTCATATTCACAGGTCTCTGCAGTGTTTTTTATTTTCCATAATCCAGCCACATAGTAGAAATTATATTACAGTATTACCCATGTTGCTTCTTTTTGTAGTAGCAAGAGTTCACTGGCAACAGCTATTGCCAATGGCAGCAGGTAATGTTTGAGAGACTACAGAATTTCAGCTAATGCTCCTTTGGGAGGTAGTTAAAGCAGGATCTCTGAAACCACAGTATTTTGCCTGTTCCAGATGCTCATTGGTGGGGAATATCTGAATGGTGTTTGCAGGAAGGCAGCAGTTACACTGGCCCATGCATCAAGCCAGCCAGGTGCCACCCAACTCATGCAGAAAGCTGCAGTCAGCATAAAACTGAGCCTGGGACAATAAACCTTGCTTAGAATATTTTGCATTAATGCAAAATGCTGTGATTACAAAATGACTACACAGCATTTTTATTAGATGTGGTGGCATGAGGATGAGCAGAACACATCCACCTGGAGAGGAGCACAGAGACTTTTACTAAAATCCCTTTCCGTGGTGTTGCTTCTATCATTGTGAAGGATGTGGTGTTTCCCAGAGGAAACTTCTTTCCAAAGTCCATTCCTTTTGGTCACTAAAGGTACATGTTTACTACTGTGTTTCATCTACTGAATGGAAATAGACTTTCTATTTCACCACATCTCTAACTTAGGATGTCTCTTGGTGGTTGTTTTTTGTTTCTATACAAATGGGCTAAATGCACACTACTGTGTTGGCCTGTAACTGAGGTTCCTAAATTACAGCACATTGTGAGGACTGGCAAAGAGCTGGTTATTTCAAGGTACATACCTCTTTCCCTAATCACCACTTTCAATTTTGTAAGTACATGAGACAAGTAATTGCAATCTATACTGAAATGCATAAAATGCTGGTCTGGGCATCTTCTTTTTATAATTAAAAAAATACATACATAAAATAAATCTAAGATTAAAAACACCTTTCAGTAAACCCTTAAAGTTTCTCAGACTCAAGTATCTTGAACTGATTTTGGCCTTGACCCTGTGGTAGTTTCTTCCCTGATGTCAGCTGAAGTCCTGTCTGGGTGGACTTTGTTACAGTATGAGGTGCTCCTGCAGAACAAATAATGGTCTATTACAGCAACAAATATCACTGGGGGATGTTCCATCCATTGCAAAGTATTTATTTTCTAGATATGAAAAACTGCAGAAAAGCATCAATCTGTCTTTAATGCATGTGTAAGAAATGGGATAGCACAATGGGTTCATGTAATATATATATATGTATCTCAAAATACATGTCAATCAGATGAACAGGAGGTAAGGCCACTTTCTTTTAAAGGGTGAAGGACATTGTGTCCTACAAGAAAGCAGGCATTGCTCATTTGTGCCAAATCTCATATTGTTGTAATGGACTGATTCATTTCATTTAGCTTGATCACTGAGGAGTTTACTTTTCAAATCACCAGAGCTGCAGGAAAAAGGAGAAAATACATATCATGCATGTGCAGGCAATTTGTGCCAAACTATTCAAGAGCAATCTAGGTTGTCAGCAAACAGGGCTATTTGCTAGGTGCTGGTATCTGCTGTATGTCGCATATTATCTGTAACAACTCTGCAAGTCATTCTTTCACTCTTGTTCTCTCTCTTTCATCACATTAGATTGTGTGGAGGCACTTCAAGGTAAATTCTTAAAACTGTGTGGGAGATGCATGTTGGAGAAAAAGTAAGAAGCAAATATCTTGAATGCTTTAAGCACAACTCCATCTGTCACCTATTTTGACAACTTACCTGTGCATGTCACTTCTGTCTCATGCTGCTGTGTCAAATCATATTGTGTTATCTCAGAATAGCATATTTTGGAGTTAGGGCTGCCTTAAAAATGCTGCATGCTGCATGCTTAGTGATTAAGATAGGCTTCTGTGCCTAAAGAATATACAGGATGAATTATTTCTGTTCAGCCACCTCCACAGCCCTGCTGTGTGTGGTGTTATCCTGTAATGAAGCCGCTCAGTGACACCACACTCTTAGGGAAGCTCAAGGTCAAGAGACTCGTTTGCATCGCGAGTGCAGCGCCTCTTGCTGTAGTACTATTCCACATTGCCCCCACTGTTATGTCTCATTGCCAACTGCTCCTTCCAGGTTGTGCAAGATAACAAGTCAGCTAAGAATGCTCAGAGATGACAGTAATATAAAATATTAATACAGCCTCATAGAAAACAATCTATAGACTCTTCAGCAGCTGTGATTTTCCTTTGCAGCTTTACTGTATTAAAAGAGCACATTCAACTTGCAATCTAGCTAGTTTCAAAAGCGTGTTACCTGTAGGCTTCCTGATAATTTACAGTAAAAAAATTATTGTCTTTTTAAGCATTTTCTGTCCCTGTTTGGGGCAGGAGCAGGAGGGAGAGAAGTGATAGAACCAAAGTGAAATCAGGCTGAAAATACAGAGGGAAGCTGTCAGCTACACACAGTAATCCAACATGGGAAATAAAAGGAAATCCTTCCTCCCCAGTTTCTTTTCCTTAATGGCTGCCACTTAGTGTTTCCCTTTACACATGGAGGTACATGTCTCTCATGAGAGATGGGAAGCAGAGTGTGGCCCTTTAGAAACTCAGATGAGGAGGGAGAGCCTGAGGGGCTGGCTGATACCTCCTTATTCCAGCTACCAGGTACCTCCAACTGGTTTGGGATTTTTGGGGTGGGAGAGCTTCAGTAATTCACAAGGATGAGATATACATTTAATGTTTTTCAGAATTGATAACTGGTCATCATGGGTACATGAATGTGAATAATGCAGGTGGGGGTGATCATTGCAAAGGTGGTATTAAGTCTGTGCAGCACAGGCTCTGATTCTACAACTGGTTGTAATGAACAGAAGGAGTCTCTCTGACTCCATTCAGCTGTTGATCAGGCTGTACCCGCTTCCAAATGCCAGAGCTGTCTGGCAAACTTGCCTACTCACATTCTTGAGGGAAGTGTGATATGTGAGACTTGTCATGGAATTTGGAGCCCAAATGCTTGTTAAGTACCAGATCACTGGTCCTGCTGCACGCCTTCCTGGTGTTCAGGGCGTTAAGGACTCCGGCATTACGATGTTTTGAAGCTGTGCAGAGAGAAAGTGCAGATCTTGGGAAATGGTAGAAATGGAAAAGTTTAAGGATTTTGATTAGTGGTCATTGCTGTTTAAAATGCATCTGTCTCCTAAAGATTACTTCCAGAGATTATAAAACTGCTGTAACTTGGTCTGCAGTATAGATCGGAGAGAAGGAAGAAGTGCTCAAAGGCTGAGCTTTCTTTTTTGGGCCTGTAACACAGCAGCATGCAGGCATTCCTGGCATTCAGGAATTTCCTTTCCTCTGGAGACCTGGTGGACCTTGGGAATGGGCTGTGCGATGCAAAGGCATTGTGTAACGTGTACTCTTGCAGCTACCAACCTCAGCTGAGCGGGATAGGGCTCAGCACCCTGGCACACTTTGTGACATTAGCCAGTGTCAGCACACTCCTTTGGCAAAACCAAATATAAGCGTCAGATAACATTTATGTGTACAGCTTGTAACTGTCCTGCCAAGCTTACACAGGAGGTGCTTGCGGCTCACAGGTCTGGGGGCACCAAGTGGCAATGGAAGTGTATTGACAAGCTCTGCAGTGGCAAAACATGTTTGTTTTAAACCTGCTGTATACTTTCGTAGTATCATTTTGGAAGCCAAATGTATACATATTTCTGGGGTGGTTTCTACCTTGCTATTTTTGGTGGATTTTCCCAGATTACATCTTGCCTAAAGCTATGGGAGACAGCACATGGTACAAGAGGCAGCTCCTGAGCTGAAGCACATCAGGCATGTGATACATAGAATCATAGAACCATAGAATAGTTAGGGTTGTAAAGGACCTTAAGATCATCAAGTTCCAACCCCCCTGCCATGGGCAGGGACACCTCACACTAAACCCTGTCACCCAAGGCTCTGTCCAAGCTGGACTTGAACACTGTCAGGGATGGAGCATTCACAACCTCCCTGGGCAACCCATTCCAGTGCCTCACCACCCTAACAGGAAAGAACTTCTTCCTTACATCCAATCTAAACTTCTCCTGTTTAAGTTTTAACCCATTACCCCTTGTCCTATCTCTACAGCCCCTAATGAAGGGTCCCTCTCCAGCATCCCTATAGGCCCCCTTCAGATACTGGAAGGCTGCTATTGAGGTCTCCACGCATCCTTCTCTTCATACGGGAGGTGCTTCAGTCCCTTGATCATCCTCGTGGCTCTCCTCTGGACTTGTGATACAGCATAAAGGCCCTTGAGTAATAAGCTAAGGAGATCATTATCTGCTGTGAACAGTACATCTGATTGCATGTGGAAGATTCCTTTGCTTCACAGTGAGAACTGAAGTCCCAGTACAGGAGTCATGAAAGCAATTGTACACGTGGCTTCCACCCAAGCTCCTTAGTATTTCCTCCTCTGTGTAGGACAGCAATGACAAGATATTGTGTGGTGGAACTGTAGCTGGTAATCAGAAAGTTCACCAGACTGAGGAGCTGAAAGAGCACTTTTGTAGCTTAGTAAGATCATTGGCTTAAGAGAATGGAGAGCCAGCCTGAGCTCTGCCAGGGGCCTGTCCATCTAAGATTTATTTATTATTGCAGATTTCTTGTTTGTATTTGGGCTTTAGATGGCAGGGAGGAATAAGGGAAGCTGCAGGGCTACTGTCAACCTTTTTTTCTCCAAATACTGGTCTAGCTCCAGTACTGCTGGGAGCAAGCACAGGGAGGTCTCCCAAGTTTTGGGTTCTCCCAGAGGTTCTCTAGCCTTTCCTACACATATAAAGTTCTTGTTTCCATGCCTTGTGAACCATATAAAATAGGGTCTTTAAGGTAGGGTCCTATGAAATATGACATCTTTAGGTAAGAATGAATGACTGAAATTTCTCACTCGGGGTTTAGACTGCATGAGGTCAGACATGGCAGAACCTGCAGCTCCATTTTAGCAGCCATAACAGCATGGTCCCAACAGCCCCAACTAGCATATCCTGGCACCAGCCTGCTTAGCTGTTGAAGGTTTAGCACTGGGAGTATGGTGGGTGCAGGCCAGCCCTCCTCTGAGAACACCCAGACCACTGCAGAAAACCCTCTCATCTCTGCCTGTCTTCTGCTGACAGCACTCTGAGACTGGAGGGGCAGATGCTGCCAAAAGTTTATCTTGGGGTCAAACACCAGGCGTTATAAAGGTCGTTTATGTTTTCCAAGTAATGTTCTGTTTGCTTCTCAAAGCCTCTGCCAAGTTTCTCTGAGTTGTGTTCATAAAATGCTCTGGATGTCTCATACAATAAAAAAGGCTGTAGGTTACTAAGCTAATGCATGGTACATCGGTAGCAACTCAGAAGAGTATGTTCATGTTACCTGGAGTTGTTGAGGTTGGCTTCCTCACCAACAGAACTCTTACACGTGCAATAAAACCAAATCCATATTGTTTATATTTTAGTAGTTTTGCAGATTTAGGAGTGTTATATTAACCAAAACATGCCCAGCTGTTAAGGTTTCACAACCTATCCCCCCTGAATGTTCTTTTTATGATATGATGATCTTGTGCTGTGTATCACTCTTGGCTCTGGCAACCAATTCAATCAATTTAGAAATTTAGAGGAGGACGCACAATTTCTTGCAGAATGGATGCAAGAAGAGACATTGTTCTAGTAGCAGTTGATCATATGTCTAAAACATGTCAATGAGGGATGGTGAAGATACTGTTTTGTTTCATTTTAAGGTATGTAACCAGGCTTGATATATTTTGCAAATTACCTTGTACAGTCTTTTGTAGTGTTTGGTGACCCATATGCTCACTCTTTTTCATTTCTGGCAAACTAAGGCCAATGGAAGAAAACTGTCTACATACCCAAAGCCAATCTCTGCTTCTAACTAGAGCATGGGCACACATCCCTTTCAGTCACTGTCCCATGACTGGTCCCTCACCCCTTCCCCGAAGTTCTTGTCACCTCAAACTTTTTGTCTTCTTCCTCAACCTCTTTCAGCTGGAACAAGGTGGGTTACTTTAGCAGTGCCAGTACTGGGTCCTTATTAATGTGGTTCCTTGGGGCTGAAATTAGTTAAGGAGCAATTACGTGAGCAGCAGAGCAAGCAGATGAGCAAGCAGATGAGAGGGGATAATGACTTGCAGAAGGGGAAGTTGTGAGCAGACGGCAGATGGTGTGAGCACCCCTTCAAGTAGGATAGCTGTAACTAGGCAGGCTTGTAAACACAGTCTCAGTCATTACCTACTTAGTAGCAACCAAGAAAAGAGGGAGGTGAATTAGGTTCATGGCATGGCATCTTTTTATCCACACACAAGACCTTGGGAGTTCACTTTTAGTTAATGCTGTTATTGCTGCAGCTGAATCTATACATTTTTGTACATTCAGCCTCATTGCCTGCAGTATTATTTTCTGAGCTTCTTTAATATTATTCCTGCCTTTCTTGTGTTGAGATTTCGGAAGTGAATACTGTGTCCTTTAGGAACACTCCTGCCAGTGGAGCATACAGGGAGGGCTTCTACATGCTTAGCCACTAACAGGGCGTTCTTCAAGTAAAGCTCCAGGTTGTGCTAGGCTTCCATCACTCTAGATTTTGTTTCAAACTGTTCTTATTAGTGACTCAGTATCACATTATCAGAAATACATTCTACCTACTGATTTTCAATGGTGAATTTACTCTCCCTGCATATTTTGTAAAATAGGAGACAAGGACTATGTTCCATAGCAGCAATATTAGAGTCCTTATTTGGCCACGTCCATCTGCTCTGCAAAATGTAATTTTCCATCAGAAGACCTGTCTTCAGAGAAAAAAGGAAACCCAGTAGGATCCAAGCCTAAATAATTAAGGCCAGAGCTTTAGCTTGTGTGAACAGGAATATTGAAATCATGGGATAAATAGCAGATGTTACCAGCTCAACATCAGCTTTTTTGTATTACAACTGTGATAGAAACACTGACCTTATGTTACAAATAACAAACTTTTCATACTGTAGTTGGCTTACTC
This sequence comes from Pezoporus flaviventris, assembly GCF_033815535.1. Lineage (NCBI taxonomy): Eukaryota > Metazoa > Chordata > Aves > Psittaciformes > Psittacidae > Pezoporus > Pezoporus flaviventris. The sequence goes on from NW_026892602.1 coordinate 3,291,152, forward strand.
TTTCACTTTTCCTTTCTGTCTCTCCCTTTTTCTTTCTGTCTCTCTCTTTCCCTTTTCTCTACATTGTTTCCCTTTTCTCCCCTTGTTTCCCTTTTCTTTTCTTGCTCTGTTCAGCTATTTTATTAGAGTTCAAGATCTGGACAAGTCAGGCATTCCTGATAAACCTGTGTTACCAACACAGCATTTAGTCACAAAACTTCAGAACAAATGGAATGAAAAGCATGTTTCACAATATTTATTTCCTGCAGGTCTCGGAATAGATCAATATTCTTTCTAAACTTCTCTGCAAGTGCTCAGGTATAATTTGGATGAGTTAAGTATAGAGACAAGAAGGCATGTTTCAGCTACATAAGAGAGGTTTATATTGTCATTTCAGAATGGAAAATAGAGTATGCGTAAAAATATGTCTTGCAATTTAAGGAGCAATGTTAAAGACTGTATTGCCTAAATCGTTGCTGGACTTCTCAAAATACTGCCTGGCAGAGAGAATGAAGGAGGTGGCTTCAGCAAATGCAACTTCTGTCTTACCTGATATTTAAAGAGGAGTACAATAGATACCTTTCAGTACATAGTAAGTCTCTCAGATTAAGTTCCTGCTCAGTTTCCACTTAACCTTTCAGCCCAATCAAGGAAAAGTTAGGTGGAAATAGTAAAGATGCATTGCTTTGAGTGAGAAGTTTTATCCTAAAACACGGAGATTGAGTTTAGAGTAATGCCAGAGAAATAAATTGTGAACTAGTAGCATATTTCTAGGGCTTTGGCTCCCAGAATGTTGGCAGAGGGTATGCTTGCTGTGTTCTTTTGCCCAGAGCTGTAAAAGGATGCTCACAGGAGGCTAGAGGATAACACACCCTGCCTGAGACAGCCCTGCTCTACAGTCGGGCATGCCTGAAGAACAGGGCCTCTGTGAGGGATATTTTCTATATGCAAGGAGAAACTGGAGTGACAGACAAAACACAGGTCAAAAGGGGGAGCCAGGCAGAGTAAATGAGAGATTGAACTGGAGCAGTCAAAGGAAAAAGCATCTTTCTCAGACACAGGAATGAATGGTTAGGTTTTAAGATTGGACTCCTTGCAATTGGCTTGAGCTTGAGCTCAGTAAGGAAAATAGATTTAGCAAGTTAAAGAGAAATAGAACCACTGTATGCTTACAAGAAGTATATCAAGGTTTTGACAAAAGACCTGTTTACCATTTAATTCCCACTACACAGAGATGAGTCCCACCCTGGTGCACGATGGAGCTGCTTGATCAGTTTAGCAGCTCTGCAGCACAAGGCATTACTTCCGACTTCCTCTGGCTCTGAAAGTTACTCTGGAAGTAAAGATGCTGAGGGAAAGAAATTTGCTCAAAATGGTAGGATGGTGTGTGTGCATTCTGAGCATGAAGTCGGAGTTATTTGGTCTTCCTTTGACATGACTTGTGGGAGTGCTGTACCAGGCATGAAGTAAGTATTCTCAGTAATTGTTTGACAGTGTCTCATGATCATGTTCGCAGTGACTGTGGACGAATCTGCGGTGCTCTAACCTGTGTTACTCAGCTGAAAGCAGTACAGCTGCAAGGGAGAGTGCCACTGAGAGCTTGCCTTCTCTTATGGGCCTAACAGGATGTAGCTACAGCTGATGGTGAAACCTTTGCTCCCTAATCCCTGGCTGCTTTGGTTTGCTCTTGGGCAGACCTACTACTCCAGCATACGTGTGCATGTGTGAGAGTTTGAATTTTACTGCTAATTGTATCACACAAATTGTGTCTGTTTCCTATCTGATGCAGTTTGAGACTAGGATAAACCATCTAATATAATCAATTATGTAGATTCTCTGGAATCCTGCGCTTATAGTTTGTTACATGTGGGCTTTGGAAGTTACAATATTACATTAAGGGTAATTTTCTTGATGCATGGCTAGAATCAGCTGCTTTTATAGTCTGTCTTCATCTGTGTGAGTCTGACTTGGCGCAAGTAGTTGTAAGAAATAATTGCCTGTGAATGGCAGATATTTTTTCCCAAACTCATCAGTTAAGAGATCCTTAATTGTGGAGACTACACAAGGCCTCATGTCCTTCCTACTCCTCAGGACTTGGTCTGCAGTTGCCAGTAAGTCAAAAGTAGAGTGCAGTCAATTCATCAGCTTTGTAATTCATAGAATCATAAAATGGTTAGGGTTGGAAATGACCTTAAGATCATCTAGTTCCAATGATAGCAAATAAGGAAAAGCTGATAAAATAATAAATCTTCACTTGGCAAACAGCAGCGGAAAAGATTAATCAAATTCATTGGCAGGAATTGGAGTTTTACCTACTCATACTGACCTAAAGATGGCGCCACGGGGTGAAGGGAGTGTGAAGCTTTTGGAAAACAGAGAGTACTTGGAGCAGAGCTGCTGTCTTCCAGGAGGACAATGAAGTATTTCTATTTCAGAAAGTACTGAAGTTGGTTAAGCAACATTCCCAACCCAGGCCATACCGTCTGCTCTTGGCAGTATTCCGGTATCTTCTCCAACGTGTAGACTTTCACAGAAGCTTAAAGGTGTTAGGAAAATGTCTCTGGTCCTTCAGCCAGAACTATCTGCTTTTCCTTCAGTATACACTAAGAGGTGCAGGCACACTTTCTTTCTCTCTCCAAGAGATATATCTCTGCTCTGAGCTAGGGACAGCCATGCTGTGCTGCAGACCATGTGAGGGGTAATGGGGCTCTGGAGCCATTGCTCTACTTCCAGGAACACAAGATTCTCCCATTTATTCCTTCATTTATTCCACCTAATACACCTTGGCTGTGGAAGGCTGGGATCACACCCAGCTTGACAGAATTACCAGGTTCTGAAGGAGAAAAAGAGTTCACAAAGTGATGCCATTTCATACCCATGTAACTGACTAATAGCAATCCTGATAGGTATTATTTTGCAGTAGAACACTAGCAACCGCATCAGGCGAAATAAACATGACCTTAAAGAGCACGTGTTAGAACTACCCTGAAGATTGTCTGAATTAATTATGCCTCTTAATTTTTTTTTATAAAAATCAGGTGCTTATTTTATTATTTATAGCACAAAATCAAAACATTACTCTTACTCATGATGATGCTGATTCTGCCCAGATTGTGTTGTTTTTCCTGCTATCAACAGCAGCTCTGAGAAACTTGACATCATTCCATGCTGTTAAAGAAACCGGAATGAAGTGGTTTATCCCTAAACTGGAACTGTAGTTTAGAAACTGAAAAAAAAAAGAAAACAAAGTTTGTATTATTGAGGGAAAGAGCAATTTAAACTTTTACTAAGTGTGTGAAATAAATCATAATAGCTATTGGACTGTACACATCAAAGCAGTGCAAACTATTAACCAGTTAATCTTGAAAACACTTCTGTGAGGCAAACAAGTTGTCTACTACACTAACCAAGTTACAGAAAACTTAGATTTATCAAAAGGAGTTCTTAACCTGCAACCTAAAAAGGAGTATGTGCCATCATTTAAGTTTCCTGGGATGATAAATATGCATTTAAAAGGCATGGTTTGCCAAGCAAGTATTATCTGCAGAATTAAATTTAGTATGGAAAGGTAGCATATTCTCCAAGCATTTCAACAGGAGCCTGTGAACATCATTAATTTCAAAATAGCTCATTTATTTTCATAGTCCTGTTCCCTTCAGCAGATAAAATGCATTTTGTCAAACTGTGTACCATAAAACATGCCTGTAATCTGCATGCAACATAGAACCAACAAATTTTTAAAAATAGGAAGTCTGACCCACAGTTATGTCCCTCAGGCTTTTCTATCAGAGAACCGTTCAAAGTTGTGCTGCTTTAGAACTGAAGTATGGTAGTGATGGATGATTCACATCCTAATTGAGTGATATGAGCCAACAAAAATCGCAAGGAGTTGCTCCTTTCCAAAGTTGGTTTAGTGTTTGACAGCCTCCTCCTGTTTAATCAGAATGTTTGCATTTATTATTATTTTCACCCATCTCTCAGTGCTCATTAATATTAATCCTTGCTTCCACACTACCCTGAGCTGCAGGAACGGGAGCAGTGCTGCTGCAAAGTAATTGTGTTTATAACTGTAAATACAATTGATTGCTGTTTCACTATCTGAGCATGAACTTACACATATAGGATCTATTACATTGTGAAGAAATGTTTTAAGTGAATTCCAGTGTTGACTATATTGATAGTTAAAGGCATGAAATCCAGCATTGATAAATGGAAATGCTTTTTTACACAACACATGATTTAACCGTAGGCCTATCTGCCACAACAAATTGTTCAGACTGAGATTTAGGATTCAGATTTAGATGCTTGTCTGGAAATCAGAAATACCCTAATGTTATAACTAATGTAAGAAATAGTGAAAAGGATATTGAGCCTCATGTTCTAGGATGTAACTAGGCTCTAACTACTAGAAAGCAGGATATGAAAGCAGGCTGTTTACATCTGCCCAGTAATGTGCGTTTGCATTTCTCCTGTTGTATTAGGTCCCAATCAGCATCAGACAACAGCTGCTTTAGTTCTGACACAGAACTGATCATTTTCAAAGGTGCCTTCTTACACCCTTCCTAGCAGGACAACATTGCTTATGCTGTGATAGGATCCAGAATCATTAGTCCAGGCTCAGAACAGCAAGGAAGACATATGGCATCATACCATTCTTCCACAAAGACCCCATTTAACTCTCTTCACAGACAGGCTGTATTCAAGTTTAGATTGATGACTTTTTTTTGTAAACTTAAGATTTTAAATTGGTTTGCAAAGCATGTTTACATCCCCCTCATTTATGTAGGTGTGGAGTTGCAGGCCAGCATTTTTGAGGGAAATGGTAGATTGCATGAGAAAGCTTTTGCCCCAGTACACTGTCATGCCTATTGAGCACAGATGCTTGATAAATATATCCGATGGTAGGTATTACAGAAAGAGTGTGTAGTTATTGCATGACTTTGGGTAAGGAGAGTACCACTGAAGAAAAGTTCATGATTATTGCCAGTTTTTCTGTGATTCATATCATGGAGTGGTATCCAATACACAAACTGTATTTATTCCATTAGTCTAAACCACGTGAGAAAATGCTCCCCAGGACTACATCCAATATACTCATTCAGTTCCCAGGACCAGACTACACCTAATGTGAAGTAAATTCTCTGATATAGACACAGTGTGCGCATCAAGTGTCTTCAGATCTGCTGGGCTGAACAGTGCTGGGCTGCACTGTTCATCAGTAGAGACCTGCCCTTCCCAGGCTTGCTGTTGTGCAAGGTGGTCATGGCCACGCCAGTGTAATCTGCCAGAGGCAGCTTTCTTCTTCCTTCCACATCTTTTATTATCTTTCTTTTTCAAATGTTTTGCCTCCTCCGTGCAAGGCCTGGAAGACATTTTATGAATCTCTGGTACAATAACTAGACTGATAAATATACTTGAAATAGATTTGATAACTTAGATGGACCATGGAGTCGTAGCTTGCAAGTGATGTTAGGAGGTAGAACTGGGAAGAAAACAGAATTTCTCTTCCTGAAAAGACTCCAAATTTTGAAACAATGAGAAATGTAATCATCTTGGTGGTCTTCTATTTACCGCTATCCAAATACTCTATATCATTTACTGGTGGCCTTTGATGGCCACCAATGTGCTGGGGAGGGGTTATCCATTTTTTTTTTGTTTTGCGTAAACCACAAGCAAGTAATTATAGCTGCTTTCCTTCTGCTACTAAGGAATGCAAGAATGCCATGAGAAGAGGATCAGGGCCAGGTCTAAATCAGTCCTAGTGGTTCCAGCAGTCTCTACCCACATCCCACTGAGAAGACAATGATTTCTAAACAATGGCTGAGTATTCCTGTCCTGCTGCAGTCTCTGTTGAAGAGGCAATCAGTAGCAGCGCAGTAAAGCTGTACAGCCCCAGCACTGTCAAAGCCTTCATCAATTCCCACATCGTAATGTCTTTAAAAGCACAGTTGCTGAAAGTCCCAGGAGACTGGTATCCTGGGATGCTGGTAAAGCTGGAAGAAGCTATGCAAAGCACAGATAGGACATTCCAAAACTGGAAAGGGATAATGCAGTGATTTGCAAAGCATTAGCAGCACTATCCTGCAATAGAGGGATAGAAGCCGAGCATTCAGAAAACACAGATATATCCTATAATAACAGATACAGAGCTAAAATAAAAGGAAAAGGAGCAATATGGTATCTGATAATATATCTATTCCCTAGCCACTGCTGAAAGACATTCTAGCCTGCACTAGATTTAAGATGGATGAGAAGTTTGCTGTCAAACAGGCAAGGCTTAAAAGAGTAGAGGAACTGAAGGTTTGATCTTTAACACCAGATGGAAAAGAGAAAGATGAAAGAAAAGTTAATCAGAGACTTTTCTTAAGCTCTACTGATTACTGGAAAGCCTTTTACATGGTCTGTAGTATGCAGAAGTGAGTGGTGAGCCTTGATATTAACCAGCTCACCTAACAGATTTTTTTTTTTACTCCCATAGTTTAACAACTTGGTCAATAGCTTGCTGGTGAGTAATTACATTTTCCATTGCAAAACTGACAAGGTATTTTTTCTTCATGACCCTCCCAAATGGCCCTAGTGAATGTTTTCTTTAAAATTCAAGTTTTATCCCCAGTGACACTACCAATGGAAGAAAGTTGAGGAAAGAAGTGGCTGTCTTCTCCCAGGGTGTAGAAACTGCCCTATGAGCAGGTGCTTTAAGTCAGTTATTTAAAGAATGAGGACTCAAGTGGCTTTTGAGCAGATGATCTCTGTAAAGATTTAGTGGTGTGGCCCATTCTGAAGAACTCCTACTTTCACTCTGGTTTCTTTGGGCCACACAGTAACACTGTCCTGGTTTACTGGGCTGGAGAGAAGAAGACAGCTGTAGGGTTTTGCTGGATCCTAAAATACCAACCAGCCCTCACGTATGGCCAGTCCTTTTCTAGATGTTCCCCCTGTCCCCTGGAGAAGCCATGAGTATGTCAAGCACTTCAGCAAAAGGAGCCAGCACAGAGACTCAGTTTCCTGTGTGCTGGGGTCTCTGAGGTACCTTTTGAACTTGAATTATCCAGAAGACTGTTGGCAATGAGTGATTACACCACCGAATCAGTAGCATTTATCACAGTCTCTCTGAGATTTAAACCGATAACCCAACAGATCATCTCTCTAGCCAGCCATGACTTACAGCATCGTGTAGCTGCTATTCATCTTCACTGCTTCCTGCAAAGCAGAAGACGAGAAAGATATTATCAGTAGTTTGCATATGGGCAACGGATGTACAGAAGACTATGGGATTTGTTTCAAGGTCATGCTGTCTGTGGCTCAGATTTGAACCCCTTAAACACAAGACCTTTCTACCTCATTCTTATATATAATGTCTATGAATATATTTTTCCCTTATGGTTTAAGCTGTTCTGTTGGTTCCCACCTTTGAAGCAGTTTCCTGCTCTTCCATGGCATGAGTTTTTAACTCATCCATTGAAAGCATATGGGCTTTCCTAGCAAGCAAGTGAATCTACAAGCTTGGAAAGGCATGTGAACCAGAGTTTGAATCTCAGCCAAACAATTTGTTCTGGCTTTAATCAGGATGTTTTCTTTTAACTTCAAATATCATTTTTTAAAATCCCATATCAAAACTTCTAGTGTCACACTATGAAATCAATAAATTCTACCAGTCATTCAACTCAGAAATACTTCAAAGCAGCCTGAGTGATAGCCATTATTTTATCTTTAAAAATATTCATCAAAGAGATGCAGTTAATACGAAAGCAAAACAAAATTAACAGCAACAAAGAAATATGTCAGTTACATTTTGAACTTGTGAAATCCCATGAATCCTGCTACTGGTTTTGCGTTCAAAGTTTCTTTTTCATTCTTATATTGACACCCTTTAATATTTCCCTTTTTTTTTCTTCTTCTCATCATAACTAGTAACATAGTTATGTAAATGCTATTTTTAATGAAGTCATTTAATTCATCAAATGTTTGATGTTACTTCACACCATAAAGAAACGGTTGCAGTTTTGGACCAGATTCTAAGTATGTACAGTCCCGTGTGAGGAAGCTGTCCTGACTCAACAGTGCACTTTGATTGTGTGTTCAAGTCTCATCAGCTTCAGTGGCTCTACATTTAAAGCTAAGTATGTGATTATGGGCATTCCTGAGTAAAGGGTCATGGAGTTTTATCTTATTCCATAAATATTTCAATAGAAAACTAATGGAAGTGTTCCTGAGTAAAGTTCCAATGTAAGGAAGACTTTTGAGATCTTGTTCTTTTATTATAGCAACAACTATCCAATTTTATTGTGTAGTATTATGGTACTTATATTTCTGTAATAGAGATATTTGGACTGTAAAGCTTTTCACAAGTTATTTTTAAACACTCATTAACATGATTGCTAGAATCAGTAAAAAGAATTCATGATATCTCTATTTTACAGTAGATAGAACTGGGTTTTGTTAAATTCAGATCACTGAAGTTTATTTTATAATTCTGAAGGGAGGTAATTAGAAGGAAGAGGCCCATCTGTATACAGTTTGGGGTGAAATCATCTCATCTAGCTTTAGACATCTACAACACAGGAGCCTGATTTAGTGCCCATGGGCTCTCCTCCATCAGGAGGGCACGATTAGCACTTTCAGTGTGTCAATCCTCTGATTAGTTTTAGACATTGATTTTAGGAGGAACTGAATCATGTTGTAAAGAGCCTTTTCTTGCTATTGAATACAAAATTTTTAGGGCTAAGATTCACTTACACCTTTTTCTTTTATTTGAGGTGCTCTACAGTACCACCCTGGCCACCAAGGGCATAACTTGGATGCCCCAGAGAGGTCTAAGATGCCATAGAAGCTTCTTTTTAGGTGACTGAATTCCTGCCAGATGCCAACTCACATGCAGGTGCTACCTCCAAGTCAGCTGGAGCCTGTGTAGTGGGCCAGTGACAAAATGGAGGTGTTCAGAGCCTGGGAAAGTTAGGCTGAACAAAACAAAACCTAGGCACATGTTCTTCAGGAGAAAGATTCAGAGAAAACTATGGCAGTAGCTTTTATCTTTTAAATTGAAAAGCTTGACATCAGACCTCAGCAGCTGGAGAGTTTAAGCAAAGAATATCCAATAGCTTGATTGCCATTTCAAGGTTAGACCTTCCTCTGCAAAGTGTGGTGTTTGTTTTGTTTTGTTTTTATTGGAGAAAAACATGTTACTAAGGTGGGTGAGGCCCCGCTGTTCGGTTTTGCCCATAGGAAAGCAAAAAGAAAAGGCAGTGAGACTAATTAGTCTGTTCTTTCTTCTTGTCTCCGCATGCAGGGCGCTACCTCAACATGAACGTATCTTACCATTCCATTATTGTCTCCGCTGTGCTGTTTTCTGGCTTCTCCACTGTCAGGGATTCAAAGCCTGAGAGCAGGGCCTCCACTGGTGAGCCATCAGAGGCCGGCCTATTTCAACTTTCTGTGTGTACTGATGTGCCAGCAGCCAGCCAGCAGGTTGGTACAATTTGTGCAACTATCCAAATTTCCCTACTACACAATGGTGGTGTAAACTGCTTTGTGGTTCTCTCTGCAACCCAGCACCTGGCCAGGAGGAGCCCCATAAGGCTCCTTGACCACTGCTTTTCATGCAGTTACTGGTGCCCAGAGTGCTAGGCTCTGCCCCAGCTTTCCCCCACCTTCAGTTCTCCAGTGCCAACCTATAACACATTTTCAGTTTGCACTTTTCCAAGAGGCACTGCTATCCCTCTCTGCATTCTTCTTCTCCTCCAATAGGTTTATCTTGATGGGTTTGGAGACATGTAGGGAAGCCTATTGACACAGTTCCTACATGTTGATCTTCAGATAACCCCTTTCACATTCTCCTGTTGGTTTTTCAATAAGTCTCTCATGAGATGCACATTTGTAGAATAAAAAGGGTAACATGTAATTCAGACATAAAGTAAATTCATTTGTTTGAGGCAAAAAAAGGGAGACAGCTGAGGAAAAGTTAGTTTAAATGAGAAGTAATGAAAGCACATCTGAGTACACTCTGCTGGGAAAATTTTCAAATTGGAGTACAAACAGCTTTCTCAGCACCAAGGTTCCCTGCCTGGGACTTGATAACATTTTCTTCTCATGTTTAATAGTTGGTTAGTACTGCCATCACCAGCTGTCCATCTTCTTGTCCTGATGCAATCCCCAGTGATAGACCAGCCCTTCCTAAACTCAGGTCATCCAGAAATGGGACCCAAATGTTTGTACAGTAGTTGCATGGGAACCTGCTGAGAATGGATTACCACCAAGGAATGATACCATCAATAAGAAAATGGGAACTTGGGTGCAGAATTATTTATTTACTGTGGCTGTATCTGCAGCAAAGAGTGACTGTAGTATGTTGTGTCATGTTATAACTTTGTTCAAGAATGAGACATCTGGGGAACCTTAAACCTCTGTGCTGATTGTTAACCCCCTGGAAGAAAACAGGAATGTTCAAAATCTAGATACAAACTCATTATAGTCTAGAGCCAGACACTGCTCAGGAACAGGACTTGGGTAGGGTTAGAGGTGGGAAGTGAGGGCTTCAGAGCTGAGTTTCCAGAGCAGCCCTGTTCATCCCATAAAGTCTGCCTGCAACTGGTGTCCCACCATCTTCTCTGGCTAGAAAAGAGAAGTTCCTAGGAGGAATGCTTCAGCAGTGGCTAGTGAACTCCAGGAGAGGCTGTCCCCTCCAGTCTGGCAAGCAGATTTACCTTCAGTTTCTCAACAAGTGTCTGCCCTTTGTTTGACTAAACTTGTTTCTAACCATGAATTCTGCTTTGTGGTTTTAATTCATTGTTCAGTACTGCTGTTTTGGGGAATTTATGAACTCTTTAATGCTCTATTCTCCTGACAGAAAGGATTTCAGAAGGGGACATTGTGTAATGGTATGCATGCTTGACACAGCAAGCAATAAATAGGATGGTTTTTGCTAGCTACATGACTTATGGTATGTTTCATCTTTCATACTGGAATTATTTCAGCATCCCTGTCCTCCTTGTCGATTGTACTGCAGCAGGATAGAAGACAGCAGGTTGTCCACAAGGATCACACATGTTCCAGCTGTTTTCCTCACCTGAGGCCAGGGTGCAGGGCACTGACAGTACAGAAGCTGGAGGGAAGAAGGGAGAGGCTGAGCATGACATGGGAGATTGGGGATACTTCAGTTTTGAGTAAGGTGGAAAAGAACAAGATGATCCACACATGCACCAGCTGATAGAGTGTTTTGGCCATGGTGAGGGCAGTATCTTTACTAGCAGGTAGAGCAGAGCAGACTCTCAGGGAAAGCATGATCCTGCATGCAGGAGTTTGTTGATGATGGAATGAGCTCAAGAAGAGTGGCTTTCTGTGTGAAGGCTTGTCCTAGATGCAGTACGGAGAGTAAGACAGTGGTTTAATGTGAATGGGTGAAGTCTGGCCAGTTTTTGGGTGGGTTTTGGGCAGTTTGTATGTAGAAGTTTGCAGCAGCATGGGGGCAAGTTGTGTAGCTGGATTGCTGTGGAGAGCTCACCAGAAGTGTGCTCGTGTAAGTGATCTCAAGACTCAGATCCAGATGGCTGCTTCCAGCCAGGATGGAGGCATGACAGAACACCCAGGGATGGGTGCAGCCACCACCATGTGCCAGGTGCCATGGGCCAGGCAGGGCTAGGATAAGGCAGAAGCACAGGAGTGGCTTTGAGGAACAGGAGCCCCAGGCTGACTGTTGAGCAGCGCTCAGATGATGGCACTGGGGTCAATGGTGATGACAGGGCAGGGGGGCTGAGGGGATGGCACCCGCTTTGAACAGGGAGCGTTGAGGTGACACAGAGCAAGCACAGCGCCTCCATCATGGCCTGAGAGCATGAGGGGCAGTGGCTGCCACACCTCAGGGCAGGTGCAGTGCTGGAGGCTTAGGCAGGAAATGCTGAACTAACTCAGGGTGGGAATGGCACCAGAAGGGCTTCCATGGGAAACACTGAGGTATTTCAGGGTGGGAATGGCACCACGGGTGGTTCAAAGGGAAACACTGAGGTACTTTGTGGGGGAATGGCATTGGGGGTGGCTCACAGGGAAACAACTGAGGTACCCCAGGGGAAGAATGGTGGGGTACGAAGCTTGGAGCACATCAGGTGCGCCAGCTGTGTGTTTGGGCAGAAAATGCTGAGGTAAAGCGTTTCAGTAGAGTGGAGGAGAGTGGCCTTCCAGCATGCCTGCGGGCTTGGGCTGACTGCGCCTGGGGACAAGAACACTGAGGTTGCTAATCCTGCCCTTCTCTCTTTCCTGCAACACCTGATTGGTCAGGGAAGAAAACGGGCAGGAAAATCCTACACTACATCACAGGTACAGCTTACTGCTCTTGGTGTCAGAAACCTGAAAAGTAGTTCCTATCTTCTCCTTAAGCAGCTTCTGCCAGAGAGAATGCACATTCCCCAGTAAAATGCCATGCTAAGGCATAGGGTGTGCACTTTGTAACTTCCAAGCCCACCTCTGCATTAGCTCACACCTACATCACATTGCATGTGGGATTTTAGCTTTGAATCTGCTGTTGCCGTGTTTGGCTTTGGTGAGGATCGTGTGTGTTCATCAGCTGTTGCTGTAAGGTGGACTCACAGAGAGCATGAAACTTCTGATGCAGGGCCTGATTGATGTTGAAATGTTACTGTGGAAGCCTTCCTGTTGGCATTTGTTGATGCTGGAGTACTAGTGTGGGAAGAGTGGCTTACCTCATGAAGGCTTGTCTGTGAGATGCAATCGAGAGAGTGAGTGCACAGTTCAGTGTGAAATAATGAAATGTAGAAAATTTGTACATACATTGTGGTTTAGTTTGAAAAGATGAAATCTGGATAGTTTGAAGGGAGATTTTGGACAGCTGTTAGTTGGACAGTTGAATAGTTGACTTTGCCTGGGTGGTGCACTTGGATCAGTGTACAAAACTCATCCAAAAATGGCTTTTCCAAGTGACCCCAAGACTCAGGATCCAGCTGGCTACTTGAGGCCTTTCACTACTTGAGGCCTTTCACTCAGTCTAGCTGGGCTGAGGAGGACCATGCGTGGCTGCGCAGCTACCAGACCCCAATGGAGTGAAGTGCTACAAGCTTAACGCCCAAGAAATTCAAAACCAAAAAGATAAGGGCTAAGAAATTTTCTGGTTTTGAACTATGACATCTGTAATTCTAAATTTGGCCAAGCACCCATACCCTCATGGAGGGCATGCCAGGAAGCACTGCTACTCTGTGAAAATATGCTGGTGAAGTGGGTCCTAAAGAGAGAGGGGTGTCTGTATGGGTCTTCCCAGCCCTCTCTGGGATACCAGAATCTCTTAAGTAATACAGATTTTTGGCAGGGTAGCTCTGGCCCGAACATATGGTTTGTTGGGGCTTTGGACACTCACAGTTCCCCGGGATAGCCCGGAACAGCCCCTGGAGTAGGGCACATCCCAGTGCATTAGTATCTATTAATTCTGATCCAGTCTGCTACTGTGTACATTTAGGATGGCAGATGTAGGGTGGAGGAGGTGCCCCAGCCATAACTAAGTTACTACTCATCAGCTAACATGTTTCCATGAACACTGTGGTGTTTTTCTTTTTGTACCTGCTAATGTGATACAGCAAAGGCTATTCGGTTCTGTGCATGCAAAGCAAAATTAAGTCTGGCAGGCAGCCCAGAAGCCCTGCCACGTGTCCCAGCTGCTCACAGCACTCAGAGCGCTCCATTTACCCAACTTTGCTGCTGCACGTTTTCTCTCCAGCCACTCACAACAACAGAGATCTTGTGGTCAAGAGCTTACTGATGATTTGGCATAGAGGTGTAAACAGATAAAGTTCATTCAGAGGGTTTCTTGTAGAAATGGACCAACTTTGCAGTTCCAGTTTCTTCCCCCTTAATTTCAAAGGCGAATGTGTCAGACTCCTCCCTTCGCAGGTGAAGTCAGCAAATTGTCAGGGACATTACAGAGACTTACTTTGAGAAAAAGGGGGGAAAATGATTTTATTTTTTTCTAATTCTGAGCACCATTACCCCTCACCTCTGAACCAAGAAAGACTTTACGTGGTGTCATAATTTAGTAAATTACTTTCTCAAAGGAAGGTCAAACATTTTACCATTCGATCAATAAGAATCGACTTATAAATCATGTGTATTGATCATTGTAATCATTCAAAGGAATGTAGGGCAGACACTAAAATCACATGCACTTAGTCTTAATTGCCAACATTAAAGCAATTATGCCCAAAAATTGTCATTGTCTAATGCTATGCACACTACCCAGCATGGTAACTTTTAGCTATACATATTTAATCATAAATCAGCCTCTTAGGTCTATTGCACTAAAGACCTACAATATTGCTGTAATTATGCAAATATAACTGTGTCTTCTTTCATCAGTGTGTAAGATCATGTTGCTTTTGGGAGACAAGTGGAGGAAAATAAGCCCCTATATTAATGCAGCTGGTAGTTAATACATATATTTTACAGCTATGCTATGTGTTCATGACACAAGTACTTAAAATGACCTGAAATTGCTAATGAACAGAGAGCCTTTAAAAACAGTCACAGGTCAAGGACTTGCAGATAAAACTTGTTGAGCAGTACATTGATGGTAGGCTTGTGTCAGGAGAGTGCTACTTGTTCGAGGATGTTTATAAACATTATTTTCCAGAGGATCATTTCAGTTAAAAGTGTCTCAGACAAATACCAATTTGGTAGCATTAAAATAAGTGTTTTCTGATTTTGCAAACATCAGGTGGGTGCCTCTTTCCTTTTGTCAAGGAAACCAACATGTAGTCTCAGGCAAGTTTTGTTCTGATCTGTTCCCACAGCCTCCATTGTGGGAACTGAAATATCGGTCAGGAGTATATTCCTACCACCCTTCCAGAAATCGTTTCTAAACAGATCTGGAAAATGAACCATTCTTGGTATGCTATACACCTAGTATTTTGCAAACAATAATGTTTAAAATTACAATTATCACCTACTGAGACAGCCAAATTTGCCCTTCACAGAGGGTATGACCTGGAGTCCCATAAAATGAAGGAGAGCTTTCCTCCTGCCCTCCAGGGCTGAGACCTAGACAGCAAAATACATACAGTGGGCCATCGATCTGATGCTATCAGAGAAAGGTTCTGGCCAGACTCAGTTCGCATACAGCTCTTCAGAAGCAGACATCTGCTAGTGCAGCCCAGAAGAGGACAGATCATGGAAAGAAAAAAAATCATACCAGACAAAGAGGCAGAAAAAAAAAAAAAAAAAGAAGAAAGAAATACAGAAAAGACTGAATTTCAACACAAAGAGGCAGCAAAAGGAAGAGTTTTGCACTGCTTCATCTAGAGCCTGCTTTTAATTCTTGACTACTACCCTCTGAAGGAGCACTGGCTTTGCATGCAGAGGCACAAAGGGAAGGTGCAGAGAGGGAAGATGGCTGCTGTGATTGCCAGGCACCACCATGCTATCATTTCCTGCTCCTGTGAGTTTTATTGGAGCCTGAAATATCACATCATTTCAGTGGTAGTTCTGCAAAATGTTCTTGTTGCACCTTCTCAGTCTTCAGCTCAGTGGGCTGCTGACATACAGGCCTGAGGGTACTTCTGTGAAGCCCCAAAAGGTAACAAGAGAAGCTGCTGGCAGAGGGCTCCAGCTGAGGCATGTGCACCTTCGCTAGGAGATGTGCAAGTTGCAGATCCTTCAACAAGTTTCAGAGCTGCATGAACAGGGAAGCTAAGAGCTAAATTGATTCAATCATGGGAAGATCTCTGACTCCAAATTTCAGGCAAATTTATTTTAAGACTTTTTGAGAATGCAAACAATGTTTCTGATCTTCTGAGGATCTTAACCTGTTCAAACCAGCAATGGGTAGAGCATAAGATACCTGTTCATTCACATGTGTGTGCAGGTAGGCACTGAATCATTAGTAATTTAATATGAGATTTTAAAAGGGGGAAAGTATGTTATTCCTCTCAGAAGCCCTTAGCCCCAAAATAAATATTCAAGTATTAAACAGTGATCAGAGGAGAAAGCCCTCAACTGTTTCAGTGGAGGAAAAAAAAACATGAAATACATGGGCTCAGAATGGTTGCACCAAATCTCATGAGAGCACTCATTAGGTTAGAGGTCAGCCCTGGGTATGGCCAGCTTGGGGCATGTTGCCCTTCTCCCCGAGTGTCTGGTTGGTGAGGGGCTGTAGCATGCCCGATCACTCGGGAATCCTGGCACTTCCCACACTCATTCATTCTTTCAAGTAGCAATGAAGTTGTTTGGCTGGACCCTTTAGGAAAGTTAAAATTGGTTTTCTTTTAGCTTCTCACACCTTATCTAGTTTCTACATTCTTCCCACTTCAGTAGTCAAAGTGATTGAAAGCCGAAAACTGAGCAGATCTGTCCCTGCAGCAACTTTCCTCGAGTTTCTCATTTACTGTTTTATCAAACAGGCTCTTTGTCTCTGCAGTCCCCTGATGTTGCCTCTGTTACACAGCGATACTCTTCAGGTCATGGAGGTTAAAAGGGGGCTAAAAAGGAGATCATATTGGACTTGCTTTACACAGACATGTAGCATTAGACCCAACGCCCAATAGAGGAAAGATATACTACTCCTATTTGATGAGCAGCAGGCCAATAAATTCATTAATCATCATTTTATGCCTCATCAAACACTTCCCAAGTTCCTCCATGGGAGTTATACAAATTAGCCACTGAAAAGGCAGTAATTTTAGTTTAGCTAGGTAAGTGCTTTTTGATTGCCTTCCTGAACAATGCTTCCCTTGACAAGCTAATAAATCAGCCCTTTCTGAATCAGAAGTGCAGCAAGTGCGAACAATAACTCCACATAGTTTCTCCACTGATTTCAGCTGGAAGGCCTAAGAGGATGATCTGGGATCAAAGTCTCTTACTTTATTGCAGAGCAAAAGCTTTCTTTATGAAGAAGAGCTACAGCGAAATGAGGGAAGGGGGATATTTTTTTTTAATCAATTAATGAGAGAAAGTCTTGAAACAAAGAGAAGGCCTATGTCTCCGATTGCAGGGAGGCCATGGGGCAGCTTGAGCAGGAGTGGGCCCTGCCGCAGGTGAGGCTGGAGGCATAAATCGAGGGGCTGCTCCTGTGAAGAGCTGCAGATTGCCAGGGTGAGTCAGAATAGAGACCGTATTTAATCTGCGACCAATTGATTCGTGTTTCAGGTATTTGTAGTGTAGGTTTAGATTTGTTGGGTGGATTTACAGTGGGAAGCCTTGAGGCTGTGCTGTCTTATCTTTTTTTCAGATTGCTGCCTTTGACAGTATCATTTTTTTTAACTTGGCCGTAAATCATTTCACTAATCAGCTGTCACCAGCCAACATGCATACATTGGCATTCAGCCGGAGAATTTGTTTTGGAAGGCCTTTAGCAACAAAAACTGTGTTTGTATCAATAACCGTCTGTTAACGTCTCGTGCAAACGGGTGTAGAACACAGGGAGGAACAAGGGAAGGCAGCAAGAACAGAGAGCGGTTCGGTGGAGGGAAGGGGGAGCAGCATTAATTGCCTCACTCGGCGCAGCCTCCCCCGACCCCGCTGCGGCTTAGGTGAGGCCGGTACCTGCGGCAGGACTGGGAGCCCCGCACCGCCCGCAGCTGCCGAGGCTTCCCCCTTCCCGAGTCTAGACCCGAGGTATTTTAAGTACAGCGTGTCTTTTCTCCTCTTCATTAACTTTCCTTCCACACATCACTGCATGCCTCTGAAAATAACTTGGCAAACTGGGAGCCGTTTATCTCTTTTATCTTGGGACTTGATCCAATTAAATAAGTGCACATTTATATTTGCATCCGTCAGGCATGAGCGCGGAGAGGTCTGTGGTTTGCTTTAGGCAAATAAAGCGCCAGTTTCGTAGGAGAGAGTGGACCACGACCTCTGCCGCGGCCGCAGGGAGAGCCGGGCACCGGCACCGCTGCCGCCGGGTATGGCCAGGACGCGGCCCCGACCAGGGCCCCCAGACGCATAGCACAGCCGCGGCAGAAACAGGCGGTTATTGCACAAGTGCCTGCCTCAGCCCTGAGCCGGGCTCCCGGCACGCTGCGAGTTCCCACATGCTCTAAGAGATGAGTAACGCCGTGCGGAGGACATTTATTTTCTGGTAGTTGGAGGTGAAGAGATTTCCTGTGGAGGAGGCAGGTAGTACCCGGCGGCGGACCCCTGGGTCGGGCCCGGTGGGGCAGGATCCCGGGTTGCAACTGGGCGCCCCGCTCCGGCCACCCGCTGCGTTTGCCTCTGCCGGGCTGAACTGGGAAAGGTTTCTCCGCCGGCAGACGTGAGAGGGGAAGCGAAGTGGTCTCGGGCGGGTCCCGCCAGGGGAGTCCCTGCGAATCAGCCGTGAGAATAATGCGGCGCCCTCCCGTTGAGTAATGGATATTAAACCAACGTAACCGCCCCTAGAAAGAGGGGCCTGGGTGGCGGTTTGAGGGATGTGAGATGACCTGACCAAGCCGTGGTGCCTTTGTGACAGCCGCTGCCTCCAGCCGCTTGCGGATGGCAGCTCCGGAACCCTGCGCACTCTTCCCGGGGCAGCCGGCGGCCACGCAGAGAAACTCTTCTGCCCCTGGGGAAGAAGTAGAAGCACCCGTGTTTGGGGGGGAGGGGGGGGGGGTCCCATATCCTCTCAGGTTAGCGTCAGGCGCTCTCGTGGAGGTAGCGCCCAGGGCCTCAGCATCGTGGAAGCCGAGGGCCAATGGGCCGGGGGGCTCTTCCGCAGCCTGCCAGCGGGGCGGGAGCAGGACGCGGAGTTCTGGGGCTGCCGTCGGGAAGGAGGCGAGCTGCGATGCGCTGTTTGACGCGAAAACGCCGCACCCGCATAGGAGCCCTCTCCCGCGGCCGCCCCGTCGGGCAGGGCCGGCACCGCGACCAGCATCAGCGCGGCCTCGGGCGAGCCCTTTGCCCCATAGAGAAAAGGCCTCGGGCAGGGCAGGGCGGCCGCTTCCGCGCCCGCGGAGTGGCGGTGGAGGAATGCGGGGACAATGCGCCATCTGTCACCGCCGGCCCGCGCGGCGACCGGGAGCGCCGCCGAGGGCGCTGATTTATGCTGAATGCGCCTTAGAAAATCTCGATGTAGACTTTGTCTTTGTCCGAGCCAAGTAGAAAGAAACAGCTGGCCTGAATTTTTAGCACCCATAATTAATTAAGAGCTTCATTCCTGGGATTTGATGATTCAATAAAGCAAGACCCTTATTCCCCTATGTGATTCCAGTGAATATCTACTCCACTCCAATCCTTTTGGGTCCCAAGACAGGGCAGATTAACACTCTTTTTCTGTGGGAGAGAGGGGAAAAAATGCCTCAAGATTGCATCTGAGGCGCACACAAAAGGTAAATTCAAAACTGCCACTTGTTCTCTGCAAAGGCTCCTTATTCTCCGCTATTGATGTATTTGTGCCAGGTTTTAAAGAAACCAGAGGGGGGGATGAGGAATTAACATATTGCTCATTTGGAAAAACAGCCGGTTCTGGTTTTGGTAACACTTGTTCCCTTGCCAGTCACAGATGTCCTTACTAATAACCTAGGCAGGTCACAGAAAGGGGGGGGGGGGGAGGGACGGCTCCCCGGACACTGCGGGGCCGACCCGAGGCCACGGCTCCTGCTGCTGGGGCGGGTGGGGCCGGGGGGCAGAGCTCTCCGCACCGCTCCGCCGGCTTGGGACCGGCGCTGGACGCCGTGCGGACCCAGCTGTGGGGCCGAGGTTTCCTTCCACCACCCCCGTTTTTAGTTTCTTAAAATTCATCTACGGTTTGGCTGAAGTTCCTGTACTTTTCCCTACTGCAAACCCCTGTGGTATTTTTCAGTCGCAGCCTTTAAACTTGCTAGCCGTGTACTTCCCGTGTTCTCTTGGCGGAGGTGCTTTCAAGCAGTTTCTAGGCACGACGGGAGGAGATGCTGTTCAGATCCTCTTACCGGGCTGGAGGGGGGAGAAGCCCAATAAGCCAATTAGACGCGACCGCGCCGTCCCTGCTGCCGCGGAGACTCCGCGCCGCGCGGGAGCTTCGTAGGTTAATC
Organism: Pezoporus flaviventris; assembly: GCF_033815535.1. Classification (NCBI taxonomy): domain Eukaryota; kingdom Metazoa; phylum Chordata; class Aves; order Psittaciformes; family Psittacidae; genus Pezoporus; species Pezoporus flaviventris. Next base: position 3,311,104 of record NW_026892602.1, read on the forward strand.
GGGACATTGGAAAAGCAACACTAGCGGGGAGAGCAGCGGGGGGGGATGTAAACACGGTCCTGGGTGTTGAAGGTCTAAATTAGTATTTGTTTTGTTTTTAAGCGTGAAAGAGGAAGCAGCAGGGCTGCGGGCTGAGCCAGGCTCCCCCCCCCCCGCCTCTCCCCCCGCCGTCTCCGCAATTGAGAAGCGGGGCTGAAGGTAGGGGGGGAGCCCGCCAGCCCCGCCAGAGCTCGGGGACTGACGGCTGCCAATCGCACCCGCAGCTCTGTCTGTTTCTTTCTAGGACGCAGGAGAATTTACGGTGAATCGGACCATTGGCTGCAGCCCCCGGCTGTTGGCTCCGCGGTGGGCCAGGCGAGAGGGGGCACTTGGTGGCTTTCCCCGGGGAAGCCCCTTCCCTTCCCAGGGAGAGCACGCTTGACTTGGACGGGCGCGGAGCGGGCTTTTCCGGCGGCAGCTGCGCTCTCCCAGCGATGGGCTGCAGCTTTCGCCAGAACCCTCCGTATGCCTCATCGCGGGTCCGGGTCCTTGATGAGCAGCTCCTGAGGGACAGTCGGGCCAACACGCTTCACAGCCGCAGTTCACGGCGGGGTTTTGGAGGGGGACGTTGGACTGTCACCTGCGTGAGAGCCGCGCCCCTCTACCACCTGCGCCGCGAAACCCGCACCGTCGGGGCGGGCGGAAGAGAGGGGCACGGCTCCTCGGCTCATCAAGGGCCGTGCCGGGCGGCAGGGAGGAGGTGGAGAGGAGGGGCGGAAAGGGGCGAGCTGTTCCCGCGAACGCGGAGCGGCGCCACACGGAGGCTGGACCTTTCCCATCTGCACCCGTGGGCAAGCACCTGCTCCCTGGAGCGCTGGTGGGACCCCAGCCGGCAGGGCCCTGCCGCCAGCTGCCTTTTCCCCATCGCCTTCCCCCCCGACCACTCCGCAGCGGTAACGAAGCCCTCCTGTCCCCAGACCTCCGCGGAAGCGGCAGCCCTGCGCCCGGCTCGGCGCCCAGGCGACGGTCCGCTCCCGGCGCGGAGCGTCGTCCTGGCCTCTCTGGAGACTGCTCCCGAGTAACCTGCGGTAGCTTTAATTGGCAGCAGACGTTATTTTTATTTTAAGATATGCTCAAACTTTTTTTTTGAACAACATATTAACATGCCAGAGGCAAAAGAAAAAGGCAGACACTGCCCCCTCCCCCCGCTCTGTTACAAAAAGGAAAACAAAAAACCAAAAACTGGAAAAACCTTGTGTTAAAGACAGGCTGTACAGCGTTATCTCCCATGGCAGTGGAAAAAGGTGAAGAATAAAATTGTTATATGAAATCGATAGTGCTACAATAATAGTTACAGTATAAAAGAGGCGACAGCCTGCAACCTAAAGGAAACGCTTGATTCCATTAGGAATTTATACATCAAACGAAAACCGTACTGAGATCGCTGATAGACGTATTCAAAATAACCTCGATTATAAGGAATGGGGCTTTTGAACGAGCGAAGCTCCTAAACTACTTTGCCAAATAGCTTTTGCAGAGGTGGAAGATCAGCTGGGAAAAGGTAGAGCGACAATTAAAAAAAAAAAAATCCACAGCTAGATGAAAAATTAAACCCTATTTCGAGGGGCCGTTCCGCTGCGGGACCTGTTGTGCCCGGATGCGGTCCGGAGGGGCTTGGCCGGCCCCTGGGGCTCAGGGTGCCAGGAGCTCCACCGAGTTTAGGGAGAGGCTATCCCGCCGGGAGCGGTGAACCGGGGCGCTCGGCTGTAGGCGACCCGGTGCCGCGCCCGGGGGCTGCTCCTGTCCCGGCCATGCCAACTTTCTTCCGTTATAAACAAGGCAGGGCACTCCAATACAGCTCACCGTTGCGCTGAGAATAGCGCCTTCATGCAGGTCTTCCCGACTGAGAAGTAAAGATTCAACAGAGGAATTCGAGCGTTTTTTTAAAATTCATTTATAATTTATAAAGTGACAAAATAACATACTATTATCCCCAGTAATATTTGATTTTTTACACATTCAGCTTGAAACAATTTTGATTTTAAACCATATTGCCTACAAAGATCGTATAACGAAGTGAACACGAACTTCATCTTCAAAACATAAAATACAAACTACTATTTAAGATCCCCTAAAATTATGCATGAGTAAACCCGTTACAGCTAATAAATGGCTCTGACAAAGTTGAAGAGATTACAAAATATCTGTCTCGTAAAGAAAAAAACAACAAACAAAATGAGGGGTGACGACACCATCCCCGGCGGTCCCGACCATGTCATCACCTTCACGGCGGCGATGCGCTCGAGTACAACCGGCACCCACAAAATCCGATTTGAACGGGGAAAGTCCCCTCTCAAAGCTGGGTGCTGGAGCAATTTCTCGCCGTTATTTGTTCGGGGGGGGGGGGGGGGGGGCAGGCTGCTCGATCGCCGCGCCACCGGGACCGAATCTGGCGCCGAGGTTCGCGCTGGGAGGTCCAATGCTCCCTCCGGGCCCCGCTCTGCCCCAGTGAGGCTGGGGAGCTGCGGAATTAGGGGGAGGGCGCCCGGGGCGCTGCCTGTCCCCGCACACAGGGCACGTCTGGCAGCCGGGAGCGTCCCGGTGGCCCGTTCCCCTCCCCGGCGGCTGCCGCCGTCCGCTACCCGCGGAGCTCCCGCACCTGCGAGCGGGCGGCGGGAGTCAAACTCGGGCCGAGTGTGACACCTACCTGCCAGCGCCGAGAAGCACCGCACCCGCGGCCAGGGCTGCGCGGCCGCGGATGGCCGCCCGGACCGCGCCGTCCCGTGGGCTGGGGGCAACGGTGCAAAACGGCGGCGGGGGGGAGGCGGGGGGGGGGGGGGGGAAGTGGCCGGGGCCAGGGCGTCCCCGCCGCACCTAGGGCCTTTGCCCGTGCAATCCCCGTCCCCGGCCACCGCACCTCAGCAGCAGCGATGCGGGCTAAATCTGGCAGAAAATCGAACTCATTAGCAAAGTTCACCAGCTGATTGCTTTGCATAAAACGCGACACTGATTGGAAGTAATTAGGTTAAAAGACGGGACTGCGCTTCGGGTTGATGTTTCTAACAAGTGCTTTTGTGCATGGCCCGATTGAAGCCTTCGTCTCCGGAAACGGCGTCCCTCCCGTCCCGGTGCCGCTGCTCCCCGTTTTCCTCTTAGAAAGCGTCAGTCCCTTTGAAAAAGGCTCAGGTGCTACTGTAAGGTCCTAAATGGATCCCCGCGACTCTTTACAGCTTGCGGGATTGCCGCAACCATGCACCTATCTGCCCGCTGAAAGAAAAGAGTTGGTTTGATTCTGTTAAAAATCTCATTTAAATATTTGCATTTTACAAAGGCGGCTGCAGTTTCTGTGTTTAAAGAGTATAACCTTTTTTTTTTTTTTTTTTTTTTTTTGCATTATAGCTTAGCTCACACCCAAGGAGAAAGAAAAACAACAAAAAACCCCCAAAACCCCCAAAAAACCAAACAAAAAAGGCATAAAAAATTTAAATTAAACTTGTATATATATATTTTTAAACTATGAAACAATTCGGAAAAAGACACAGAAATGTATATATTTATATTACGAAAACAACATAAATGCCTGTACAGGTGTTTTGATTTCATAATTTACTTCAAAGATACTGTATTATCAATTTAAATAATAAAAAAGAAAGCTACATTAAATATACAGAATAAGATTTAATACAAATCTTTCTTCTTTGTGTGTGTGAGAGAGCATGTCACTCTCTTGATTTTCACTTGGTTAAGACATTTCTGGGCAGTTTCCACCCAGCCATTTTCAATAAAATCTATAAACTTTTGGAGGGGTGCTGGGAGGAAGGGAAAGGGGGAGCTGGTCTTTTTCTGTTTGTTTTCTTTTGGTAGTGGAAAAATAACTGCCAAAGCAATTTATTATTTCTCTCAATAAATAAAAAAAAGAAAAAAAAAAAAAACAACAAAACCGCAGTCCCAGGAGGGGGTAAGGAGAAGAAGCCGATATTAAATGTTGGACATACCTTTCTTCAGTTCGTAAGGTGAGTCTTTGCAAAGGTCTACCTGGGACTGGCTCCTGATCATTTTAGTGTCTTTAGCTAGGCTCTCTGCTCTGCTGAGGACAGTCTGGTTTAATCCATTGAAATGGGCGCCGGGGGCAGCAGCTGCTGGGCCGCCGGCAGGGTGCCCGTGCAGGGCCCCGAAAGAGCCGTAGTTCGTGTAACCGGGGTAGAAGGGAGCCGTGTAGTAGAGCGGCCGCGGCAGGACCGCCCCATTGGGGAACGGGCACTGCGCTGCCGGCGAGCGCGGCCGCGGCGGAGAGCGCGAGGGACCGCCGCCGCACAGCACGGCGGGGCCGGGGGGAACCGGCTCACCACCATTCTCCTTCGCCTTGTCCGCCGAGGTGGCGATCTCGGCCAGGGACCAGAGCTTGGGCTTGGCGAGGGCCGCCTGCTGAGGCGAGTGGATGACGGAGGCGCCGGCGGGCAGCAGCGGGTGGAGGTCAGCGGCGTGCGGCGGCCCGGAGGTGGCGGAGGGCGGGCAGTACGGCGGGGGCTCCTCGCCGCCCGCCGGTGGCGGCCCGCGACTCACCGGGCACGGCCCTAGTGGTGAAGCACCGGGCGCCTTGGAGGGGGCGGGCGGCCCGTCGAGCCGCTCCTCCGCCGGCTCTTTGCAATCTGAGTCGCTGAGGCCGCCCTCGGCCTCCCGAGGGCCGGGGGACTCCTGGAGGCGCTCGCAGCCCGGCGCTGCTTTGGGATCTGCCGCTCCTGAGTGGGGCAAAGGAGAGGGGTGGGGGGGCAGCTTTCGGGCTTTCCCTGTACCCCGAAACCCGCCCACCCACTTCGCCGTCCCCCACGACTATTCCCAGGCCCCACCACCGACAGTCCCGCAGCACTGCCCCCAGCTCCCCTGACTCGGGCTCCCGCTCGGAGGGTAAAGTGGGAGCAGACCCGAGGGCGCGGCCGCCGTGGCTCAGCCAAGCCCTCTGCCCTACCTGTGTCTGGCGTCCCTGGGTCCCCCTTGTCCTCTAGTTTCTGGGGCTCGTCCTCGTCGTTCTTCTCCAGGTCGATATTCTCCTCTTCCTCCTCGTCCTCGCTGCGGTTCCGAGGGGTCCAGGTCATTTTGTTCTCCTTTTTGAGCCTCCGCCGTGCGTTGGCGAACCAGGTGGAGACCTGGGTGAGGGTCATTTTGGTGATGATAGCCAGCATGATCTTCTCGCCCTTGGTGGGGTAGGGGTTTTTCCGGTGCTCGTTGAGCCAGGCCTTGAGGGTAGCCGTGGCGTCCCGCGTCGCGTTCTTGCGGTAAGCGGGATCCCCGTAAGGGTAGGAGCCAAGCGGCGCCGCGTACGGATGGTACCCCAGGGAGCCGGCCATGCCTGGCGTGTGGTCGTAGGGCGAGCCCTGGGGAGAAAGGGGAGAGCGGCCCGGAGGGGTGAAGTCAGGCGGCAGCGGGGCGGCAATGACACGGCAAGGGCAGCCCTAGGGCCTGCTCGCAGCCCCCGTCCGCGCCCCGCCGCCTCTTCCCCGGCCTCTGGCCCTGCCCGGCTTCACCCCCGGCCTTCCCGGGAGAACTGGCGGAAGGGCCGCGAGGCTCCGGCCCCATGAGGCCACCGGCCGCCTGCAGCGATCCAGCGCCTTTCTCCCAAACGCAGACACGGAAAAGCGAGTGGGCAGCGCGGCGTGGGGCGAACAACGGCGGGGGCACCCTTCCCTTCCGCAAGGCGCTGCGATCGCGGAGGGGCAACCTGCCGGGCTCAGGCGGCCGAGCCGGGCTGGGAGGCTTCTCTGCCAGGCCAGGGGCAGCAAAAGGAAAATAAAGAGGAGAAAAGAAAGAAGAGAAAAAGAAGGAAGAGCAGAAAAATGAAATAAGATACTGTGAATCTCTGCCTAGGGGAGAAGCTGAACAAAACTTCGGGGGTTTGGGGGAACCGTGGGGCACAGGCGGCGACAACAGCTCTGTGACAGAAATGCCCCGGGCCGGCTCCGCAGGCGCGAACGGCGGCGCAGTGCCCTGTCTGCTCCTTCCCTTCCCCGCGCAGTGCCCGCGGAGCTGCTCGCGGCCGTGGGATTAGAGCTTTGAAATATTTAAGCAGCCTAATTATCGCCGTGCAGGGGAAAGTTGCCTTGGTTTATCACCCAGATTTCTCCCATCGCCGGCCACTGCTGGGTCCATTCCCTTTTAAACCGCAACAAGCTAATTGTTGCGGGAACATGATTGCTGTTTCATTAAAAAATATATATATACTTCAAAATTTTATTTTTGGGGGGAGATGACGTGTGAAATGCGTTCCCGCAAGCCCCAGCCCGTCTTTCCCCGGCCGTTCCGGCGGCTGTGCGCAACAGTGTGCGGCGGCACAGGGCGGCGATGCGGAAAAGTTGGGCGCCAAGACGGGGAGCCGTGCTCCCTTTTGTCTCCCCGATACCTCAAAATAAAATCCAAAAAAAAAGGAGGCGCGGGGAAGGGGGGTGCAGGCGCCCGCGGGATGCCGCCGTGCCCGGCGCGGTGCCGGCAGCCCGGGGCTGCGCTTACCACGTAGGAAGTGAAGGCGGCGGCGGCAGCAGCGGCCGGGTCGGTGCCGTACTGGAGGTGGGAGTTGTAACCCGGTGAAGGGGCGGTAAAGGCGGTAGATCCGGCATAAGGGGAAAAAGCGGAGCCCGAAGAAGATCTCCCTAGTTCATCGGTCCTGGGTCCGGAGATCACGCTGGTGCTGTACGCCGGGCATGAATAGAGAGCCAAGGACGCTGACGGCTGGTACAAGTAACCCTGAGGATACGACATGGCCAGGCGCACACATACACCCGGGAGCCCAAGCGCCGGGAGGGAACCGCCGCGCTGCCGGGCTGGAGCCGCTGTGACCGGGATTTCGCCGGCGCCTCTCCGCCCTCGACAGCTGGGGCAGCGGCGGCACCTTGCTCTGCGCCGGGGCTGCCGCTCCGCGCTCGCTTGCAGCCCGGCACCGCTTCCTCCTTTTTCTCCCCCCACCCCCCGCTTCCCCCTCTCCTTTTTTTTTTTTTCCTTTCCCCTCCCTCGCTCGCTCTCTCTCTCCCTTGCACTGGGGGGGCTTTTTTTTTTCTCCTTCCTCCTCGCTCTCGCTTTCCGAAGGGTCCTGCCAAGATGCTAAGTTGGAAATTGCAGCTCCTGACGCCTTCTGCGCGGCCCGGCGAGGCTCCTCCTTCGCGGGGTGTTGTCAGTGGAAGGACTGGCAGGACCCCGCTGGGCTGCGCGGCCGGGCCCAACCAGCGGGAGGGCTCCGCGCTTCCCTCGGCCCTCCCCGCGCTTGGAGGCTCAAGTGCGCCGGCTCCTGGTTTGCAGACACCGCCGAGCCGTTTGAGATCGGCCCCAACTTTCTGCATGTGCTAAATACCGCGCGGAGCCGCGCTGCGCCGGAATGCAAGCCAATCAGTATATGAAAAAAAAAAAAAGTAGATATTTAATAAGATTTATTAGCCGCCCGGCTCCCTCTCTGCGTAGCCACCCCTCCTCTTGCTCTCTGCCCCCTGCCCCTCCCTCCCCTAAATCACTGGAGGTGGAATAGATCGGGGTGTGTGAATGGTGGTGGTACTTTTTCTAAACAAAAAAGGCGGTTTTCGGCAGGGAAGGGCCGCGCCGCAGCCAGTCTGGCAGTGCGGGGATGCGCGGCTGGCCGGGCGGGGGCCGCCCGGGGCTACCGGACTTGTTGCGGCGGCTGTGCAAGTGTCGCCGGGTCCGGCGAGAAGCGGGGGTTGGCTTCACGGGGGGCTTGGGGGGCCGCATGGAAGTAGTGGTTCCCAGAGCCGGTCCCGGAGCAGGGCAACCCGGACGGGGAGCGGCGGGACGGGACGGGTCTGCAGGAGTTGTTCGGCTGGCAGGGGAGGGTTGCCCGCGGATTCTAAGATACACAGATACCTCCCCTCCCCGCCCCTGCTGGGTCGTGGCGAAAGCAGATTAAAACCATATGAATCGGGATAAATCCCGGCCGATCAGGAGATGTAATCTCCTTTGATTCCACCAGATACATTTCCCTGCAGGAACACATCCCGGGTTATTCCCTTCTCGCTTGTTTCCACTCGCGGCTGAGGCAGAGCTCTGCTACCGCGGCCGCTGATCGTACCCTCCGCTGGGTTCCGCGCCCCGACCTGGCACCGGCGGTGCCGGACCCCCTCTCCCCGTCCATGCCTTTCCCGGGAGACGGAGACGATTTAATTACATTTATCTTAGTAAATTTTTTAATCTTGTAACTTTTACATCTCCCTGCCCTGAGTCCTCTCGACGCTGGACCCAGAGGAACGGACGCGGAGACGCGAAGAAGGCCGGGGCAGAAGCTCCACAGGTCGCCGAGGAGGTGGCACCGAAGCCGCTCCACCTCGTTCCCTCCCTCCTTCCTTCCCTCCTTCCCTTCCTCCGGGGCTTCGTCCCGTCAGCTGCGGCCACAGTCCCGCTGCCAAATGGCGGGACACAGCCTGAACCTTCCCTAGCAGCCCCGCTGCAGGGCGGCAGGAGGTGCCGGGCGCAAGACTGGGCGGGCAGAGACCGATCTCCCCGGTGTCTCAGCAGAGGATCCGGGCAGCAGCGGTGCCAGGGCGGGGCGCGGCCCGCACTACACTCCCCATCAGCCCGTGGTCCTGGCCCCGCCCGTCCCGGTGCGTGACTGGCTGTCCCGCCGCCGGCCGCGAGCCCTCCCCTGCTTCCATTGGCCCGGGTGGCTGTCCGTCAGCGCTGGGCGGAACGGGGTGTGAAGGGGCGGTGGCGGCCTGCGGCGCGGTTGCCGGGGAGTCCGGAGGCGGCGCTGGCAGGACGGCGAGTGGAGGTCCTGCGGGCCGAGGCCCAGCCCGGTCGGGATCAGCCCCGCTCCGCCCGGGGCGGCTGCTGGTCGTGTCAGGTCGCGCGGGGCCGGGCCCGCCGGTGAGGTGAGGAGAGGAAGCGGCGTGGCGGGACGGCGGCGTCCGGCGGAGATGCGGGCCCTGGCGGCAGCGCTGCCCTGCCGTGCTGGGGCGCCCCCTGCCGGGCGGGCCCCGGCACTGCTCTGGCCCCAACGGGCAGCAGCTCCCGGGACGCTGGCGGCGCGGAGTAGCTCTCGGTCCGGTCGCCTCCCAGGGTCGCTGTCCTGCTGAGCCGGAGAGCGCTGCCGCGTCGGGCCCCGCAGTAAGGCGGCGATCGCGGGAGCGGCGTACAGCGAGGCTAGGTGGGTCTGGGCACCCTCCTCGGTGAGGCTGTCGAGCAGCGGTTTGCCTGTCATTTCCCTACTTTATCTAATTTCCCCGCGTTTTAATTTATCTTTATTTATTTTTCCTAACGTGGAAGCGTCGTTGTGCCGTTTTCTTAGCAGTCCCCGTGTCCCCGGTGCCCGGGCAGGCTCTGTCGGCGAATCCACGCTCCCTTACAAGCTCACTCCACACAGGTGTGCACTTCCACCAGTTTTCAGCGCACGGTGTCACCGGTGTTTGTACCGCGGCTCATTTCAGCTGCCGCTCTCATGCACCGCGTTTCTTTTTCCAGTCAAAAGCATTTCTCTTATAATCCTCTGACAATAGCCCTTATTCCGGGAGGGAGGTATCATCAGCTAAAGTTTTATACGTTTAACATTCATTTGGTGTGCGAGCAGAATAACCAGCCCCTTTTCCTTGCACGTTTCTTTGTAGGGAGAAGTTCTAACCATCTTCCCGTGGCATCTGGCTTTTTTTTGTGAAGAGGAGGTAAGGTTAACGTCATGTAAAATTACCCTCTTTATTTCTGATGTTCTACTAATCTTGCTTCGTTTCGGGAACTGTGGTGAGTTCAGGCATACTTTCATGCACGGCAGCAGAGTACCAGAGCCGATTAATAAGCGGGAGCCGTAGGACTCTTGTGCCATCAAGTGTCTGTCAAACCAACATTCTCACCACATTATGCCACGATTATATTCTTTGCAGTTTTAAAGGGGCTGTAGATAATTATTCAAGATATTGAAACATTTAGTTTATCGTTCTATTGCTTTGGTTGTCACCTTCACTTTGTATCAACTTTGAGGCTCATTTCTTAAGGATGTCTCTATTTTCTGCTTTATTTGCACATTGATAGCTCGACTGAATGACTAGTCACAGCAACTTTTAACTCCCGTAGAGCCATACTAAAATGTGAAAGCTTAAGACTAATCTGCTTTGCAGGTCTTTTCAGCCCTTTGATTGAAGGGAAATAAGAAGTTTGTTTCAAGACGCTTGTTTATGTAGGTCTGTCAATTTTTATAACAAATGTGTGGTGCTTCAGGATTTATTTGCTGCTTTTCATTTTTACTGCATTTGAAGGTATGGATAAGTTCTTGGTATCAGGTGTTTGCTTTGCAGCTGCCAATGAAATGATGTAAGTGCAAGTCAATATTAAAATTCTGTAATTGATATATTTTTCATCATAATTCCTTGGAAGCTAAACATTAATGCGATAGAAGAAACATTAGCATTAAGTTCTTACCTAATGATGAGTAGGATTTACAGGCTGGTTGTGCACTCTTTGCTTTATTTAAATTAAAGGCTTGTGACTTTAAATTTGGCTTATATAAATACACGATTAAAGTCATTATTTCTATAGCCTTCAGTCTTCTGGGCTGGTCCTGTAAAGCTGTTTAAAATGGTCTTTGCTTACTGTAGTAGTAGAGCTCCAATAGGGTTTTTGACACAAGGAGAACTTGCATTTGAGATGACTGCACGAAATGTGGTGACCCAAAGTGTAGCAATATTTGAACTTGCATATTAGTTTTTCTACATTGGTTTAATCTGCATAATTTCATTTAGGTTTTGCAAACATATGTGGTACAGCATAAAATAGCTTAATAAATTAGCACATAAACAGAATAGGGATCATCTGTGAATATTATCTTTATGGGAGGGAAAAAAGATGCAAGGTGATCTTGAACATAACAGTAAGTTGCATTTTTAAAGTACAGCCATTGGTGGGCTCTAACTGTGTTTTGTTTGCAGGTGGCTTGTAGTGGATGGAGTTAAACTTGGGTATCTTAGGTATGTTACACCTTAACTTAATTACTTTAATAGCTACTTTCTGATGAAACATTAAAATATAACGATCCTGCTTTTATTGCAGTCTTTAAAGATCTAATCATTCTGGTGTGCATCTGAGACGTAAAACTTAGTGCAAAGAGAGGCAACAGATTGGTTCCATCATACTATTTTGCTGGGTTTTTTTGAGAGTACTTAAAAGATTATGATGGATAATGCTGTCTTGCCAAAGAATGCCGACACAGGTGTTCATCATTATCTTAATTAAGATCCTGAGAAAATGTCATCTTTCGGCATGAATTATGAAGGGAGATGCATTAGGAGATCATTTCAACTCTTTATTTTATTTTTACATGAGTAGATGAGAAGGAGGCTGTTTTCTCAAAACCTGTTTAATATTTCTTTATCAGAATACCTGAGCTTAGACACTTACTGAGTAATTTGTTTATCTGCTTCAATTTATGAATATATTACCAAGATGTCATGTATGTGATATTAAAAGGAATCCTCTTTAAAAAAAAAACAACAACAAAAGATAATCCCCCTTCGTCTGTTGTGTTTAAAGGTGTCCCTGTAAACAAAACACTAAGACTTAGATGGCAGTGGAAACTGCTGCTGCAAACATCTGCTAAGAGATGTTTTATACAGTATATTTAAAAGTATTAACAACTCAGAGCAAAATAAATACATGTTACTATGCATCTTTTTAATTAAGCATGAAGAGAAAAAGATTTTCCTTTCTCACCTTTGCACTACAATGGAAGTAAAACTAATTACATGCAAAGAGGAGGGAGTGGCTTGTGTTTTTCTATGTTAAATCAATACGTTATTAGCTGAGCAAGAACTAAAGCAGTGCATCTAAAATACTGGCTGAAGCACCGTCAGTAAAACTTAGGGCCACTTTCCTGCAGGTACCTCCTCATCTGCGCGTTGCTGCTGGCTTCCCAGGGTGAAGTGCTGGGAGTTACAGGGCCAGTCTATGCAGTGGAAGTGCTGGTGGCTTTTAGCCTAGGTGAATGATCTTGGGGAGAGCTCTGCAAGACACCCTCGGCTACTCTCTTCTTTCTTCTGCCTGCATTTATTATTTGTTACTATGCTCTGTTCAGTCTGAGACCAAGGTATAAGCTCACAAACACCTAGAATAACTCTTCTGTGTTTAGCAATTGGGTATTAGGTGGCTTAGATAGACTGTTTGGGGGGGGGGGGGGGGGGCTTGGTGTTTTTTTTTTAGCAAGCCTTTCTATGTAAAATCTCTTTTTTTCTTTTTTTCCCCCCCCCCTGCTGAAAGGAACCTGATTATCAGTCTGAGTTCCTTTTTAAATTGCATCAGCAAACCTGTTTAGTGTGTAGGATAAAAGCATACACAGAAGCACAGCCGGCAGGACTTTTAAGCACCTAGTTATTGTATTGAACTTGTAACTCTAAAGACCTTGAAATATCATGGGAGAACCTGAAAAGGTATTTCACTTTTCTTATAGTTTCCTGTAGTTAACTTAAATGGCACAATTTGCTTGAATTTGTTGGCATAATATGGACTAAGTTAAGAATGTCTTTAGGGTTTATTTTGCTTAAAGTTCCATGGGCATATGTAGAAAATAGACTCTCCTAATCGTTGACTTTAGTGGAGAAAATTTAAAAATGCTCTCTTTCATGTCTAAGCAAGTTTTTTCACTTAAAGGAAGACACATCTACTGTTGGCTCCTTATTGTGAAAGAGAAGCACCTCAGCAGGAAGGATGGCTGTGGCTCCCTGTGCCATTCCGTGGGACGTGCATGTGCCCATAGCTTTCCATACAGTGTCAAACTCCCTTTCAACTGCAGGTGCTGCAGCATGATGGGAGCTCCCGTAGCTGGAATGTGATCTCCAGTGTGGGTGTTGGAGGTGGGTGACTTTAAATAGCAGTGTTATGTAAAAAGGGGTTTGTGTTTTATCTACTTTACTTACATATATTTCCAGTCCTTATGGCCGGTATTTACGAGACCTCAGTGTTCCCTCTCTGAGAAGACATGTAAAGCTGGGTAGCCTTCGTAGTCTTACACCCAAAGAATTTTTGTTTTAACAGCTCATAATTTCTGATTTTTATTAGAGTTTCTTCGTTTCTGTCCCTTAATGGGGATAATGAAGATACAAGTGATGCTTGAAGCTGCTTTCTGCAGATTAAGGTGAATGTATTTGTAAAGCCAGAATAATATTTTAGTATTTTTTAAGTATATCTCATTGGGAAAAAAGCAAGCCAGTCAGACCTTTCAAGGTGAATGCAGATCATCATAAAAGTTTACTATATTAACAAACTTGTGACTGATCACTCTCCTACTCCTCCATAGGGAGATGCTTCTTCCTGAGCTATTTTTTCCCAGCAGAGCAAAACCTATCTTTTTCTTTCCATAAGCACATCTTTTTCACAGTATTTCTCAGCATTTCTATCACAGATCAAGAACTCAATGTTTACTTCTGAAATATTCTCTGCTGACATCCACAGAACTTTTTGTGCCCTTCAGATTTAATTTTATATGGAATAATGTGTATTATGTAGGTCCTGTTTTCAGTTAAGCTGTATTAGGTAACTATGCTCTTCTTTCATATCTCATAGCAAAGTATCAATATCCAGATGGCAGTGTGCTGGGATAAAATAGCTACAGGCTTGGCTGCTACTGTAAAGCCAAGAACTAACATTTTAGCCTGTGTGATAAATAAAACTGAGGTTGCGGCTCTTGGCGTATTAGAGTTGCACTAAATAATGCTACAGTGCTGTTTATTACCGGTTTCATTGGATAATATGCTGCTATAAAACCTGCTTGAAGCTTTTATTAAGAGTACTCTGTCATTATAAAAAGGTGCCTACAACTTCTTTATGATATTGACAGTGCAGGAATTACTTTGTTTGTGTTGGCTTCCTGGCTGTTGTCTGGGGAGGGCCTTACCTTCTCCCACCTTCTGTAGGTATTAGGATCCATAAATGCCTCCTGGGAAGAGAATGGCTCTAGAGCCTATGGTTCAAAGGGTATTTTAAAGGTATTTTTATTTTTTTTCTCTTTGCTCTTTCTGAAGTTTATTTCAGTTTTTAATTTCTTGCTTCAGTTAAAATTCAGGTGATGTTCCCTGTGGCATAAATCATGCTACTGTGTCCCTAAGTAAAATTTAACCTTAGCCCACCTGGATAGCTGTCTGAGGGAAGGCTGCAGAAGGGTGAAGACACTTTTGTACTGGATAAGATGATGGGAAGACTTGGTAGTAGGGAAGGATCTAGGAATCTTGAATCACAGACTTGTTTTCTTATTCAGTTTCTGGCACTCTCTGGCCTAACTCTGTTCCTGTAACCTCTGCGCCTCTGTTTACCTAACTGCAACCCTCTGCTTTTCTCGGAAATATTCAGATTTAAATTGGTGCCCATACATAATTTGTTAGACTGTTGTGCTTTTGAGCAAAAGCAAATTATTAATGCTGTTACTGGTTTGTTAGCTAAATGCCATTAAATTTCCATATTCCACAGATCTTTGATGTCCGTAGGCACTTGTTTGTGGTGCATCTCTCCAAAAATGCAGAACTGAACTCAAACCAGTGGGATGTGGTACTAATATGGTGCCTGTGGGATTTAACAAAAACAATAGATCAATGAGTGAAGAAGCCCTTGCATTGTTCAGTCTGTAATCCTCATTTGTGAGAGAAACCTGCTATCTAACTTAGTGACAAATACTCTCTTTTTGTTCTATTTTCTTGTTCTACATATATCCACTTTTTGCCTTTACAGGTTGCACTCAAGAGCAGAAGCAGCGAGGTCCACGATGGGAAAAATGAATCCAGCAGTCCCTCCTAACTTGTACCCACCTGAGTGCAGGAAGAGACCTCATACAAAGCAAGAATGCATTTGGGCTTGTGGCTCTTTTTAACCATATTTAATCCAATTCAGAGTTAATGGTAAGTAATTTGTCTTGTGTATGCTAAGATTCCTTAAATAAGGCATTACAGTAGTGTCACTTTCCTTTGTAATTATTGGGTTCTGTCTAACAGAATGCATAAGAAATATTTCCAGATACATTAGCTTCGGTCCTATTTCTGTTAAGAAAATCATGTGGTGCAGATGACAATCATTGTAACAATTGTTCTTCTTTCTTTTTCATCTAGGTGAGCTCAGTGAAACTGGCCTAAGCATTGCTGAAGAAGGGAAGAACAGAGTTGGAAGGCAGGAGCTATTTCAAAGCAGGATTCTTCTTTCTGTAACACTCAAACATGGAAACTTTACAAACTTCATTAGGTAGAGTATTGATAATAGTGTAATATGAATAGTACTGCATGATATAATATTGCACTGCTTTATTGTTCAGTGATCATGTGCAGCTGCATTAAATAAATGTGCATACACTAGTGGCTTAAATGAATATTATGAGAGCAGTAAATCAGAAAGGTGGATACTAGAGGAAATGCTACTAGATTTTTTTAAGCCAGTGTTTTTTTTTCAGCTCTTTCCATAACCTTTAGTTCTTTTGTTTCTTGAGAAAGATGAAATGAAGAAAAATACTTTTTCATTCAAGAAATTGAAGCTAGTTCAACTGCTTAACCAGAAAGACTTCACAGTCCTCTTAGCTGCTGCAGTATCTTAATGCTTTGTCCAGCAGAAAATAGCACTTGTAGTCCTGTCCTATGAACATAAGCATCTGTAGTGCCACAGCATGTGCTGCTCTTTCTTCTTAGGGCTTCCCTTGTCAGAGCAGTTGTGAAATGTCTGCTGTGGCACAGCCCTCTGAGACCTCTTGCATCTAAGGATGGAATTTGTGAGTCTTTTTCTATCTGGAACTTGTGGGAGCGCCCTCCTGAGTCCAATAGTTCTCAAATATTGCAAGAATGGATCTGACAGTGTTGTCTGGGAGATGTGACTGGCTTAACTATTATTAACATTTCTTAAGTGCCTTACGATGGAGGGGAACAGTCATTGCCTTCGTTTTTACAAATTGGAGAACTGGCATGTAGGAAGAATGGATTTCTTCTATCTTCTGTGATTTTTGACGCAACTAATTAGGTGATTGTCATGAGATATAACAACCTGGCTCAGGAGAATGGCACTGGGGAAGGATGCCGATATGTTCAGTATGGCACACTGCTTCTCCCTCCAGAAACGCCTAATGTAGTAAGCAGGGTCTTCCCTCCAGTGAGGAGATTTAAAAGGGTTGATGAGCCTGAGGCTGTCTCTCCATCAGATAGCTTCATTATAGATCTCTTCCAGGGAAGAAATGAGGTACTGCAACACGTTTCTAGGAGCTACTCTTGTTTTTAACGATTACTCACTCTGCCTCCTCCTGCTTTCTTTCACAATAGAGTGGCCTTTCCCCAGGATAAGCTGATTCACTTCACGGCTGGCATTTGCAGTTTTCCTGCACTTACTTAGCCTTTCAGGCAGGAACGGTTTCTTCTGGGCTAGGAATTTAGTTTCTCTTTAATAGTTTATTTCGCTAAGAATCAGAATCTGTCCAGCTGTTACAAACAATAGTGGATTTGATGTGCATCAGTAAAGAATTAGAGATGTGTGTTTTCCATATAGAAGATAAAGAGTCTTAAAGCCTGCTTTAAAGGAAGATAAACCTTGGAGAGCTTTACTTGGATGTACAGTATCCCCTATTCTTTCATTTTTAAAAACAGTATTAAGTGATTTTTTTTTTCAAGAAAAGAGAAAATAATTTAATCTTTTTGATTGCATTTTTTCCTTAGTCTCACAGTTGTAAGATAAATGTTCAGAAATATGAGTTGGTAAGGTTAATGTGATTAAAATGAATATGTGATAACAGGTTCTGCATGTTAAAGATTAAGAGTTCAAGTTATAGACTCTGGAGTGAAATGCTCCATGAGCATTGGGGAATTTGGTTTGTGCAAAGAGTGCAGGCTTAGGCCCACGGTTGCAGTTGAACACTTTCATCCTGTTTGCTGCTTTTTTATCTTGACTGATCTGCACAGAAGTTTCTCAAACACCGTAGTATCAGGGTAAAAATGTAATGTGGGGGGACAGATAAGGAAATAATTTCAGGCCAAAAATTGGTGTAAATATAGATTAGTTTTACACAAATTATTCACATTTACAAAGATCAGTTTATAGCATTTTGACTGCACAGTAGTTAATTCTTTATGTATAAATTGAGCCTTTATACAGATGTAATTCCATATACAACAGTTAATCTCTTTGAGTGCAAGTTGAAAATATATTATAAATTAATTTATGTAAGTTATGACTTTCTGCAGTACTTCAAGGTGGTTACCTGCACTAAAGTTGAGTCTGTATGTGCTTAATGAAAATTAGATGTGAAATGCAATATGTAGAGGACAAAGAAGCATTGAAATAGTTACTGCTCTTAAAAAGACAAAGGTACCTCAGATAATTCTCCTTTCTTAATCACTTGAGAATTTGATGCGTAGTTCTGTTATGAGCAGCTTGGAGTGAACAAACTGGAAATATTTTAGAAGCAGTGTTAGTATGGAATATTACTGCTCAACTTTTGTGAAGCCTACTTTTCTTCTAAAATGCTTTTTGTTTTAAGAAGCTAATTTATAGACAGTCTTCCATTGGTCAAGAAAAGCATCTTGGACTTTGGTGGAGAGACAAGCCTAGCTATTAGATCTGTGAAATTTGCTAATGTTGCAACCATTTAAATCAAGTGTTTGTTTACATAACAGCAGTGGTATTTCTCTTCCTCTTCCTTGTGTTTTTTTCCAACTAAATGTTAGGGGTGGTAGTTACAGTGACTGCTAAGTGTTTAAATGATAACACCATTATGTGAAGTGATTTTTTGAAATGAGAGATTCCAGTGAAGAATTACATCTGCTCTCATCTCCTTCAAATCATACTCTCTGGCTGTGCAGATTATGATTGATTTGTTTGTGACAGATTGCAGGAAACAGTCATTGATTTTTCAATATTTTACCTTAAAATTATTTACAGTTGTAACCAAGGGGAGGTATTTCCATGGGCTGTCAGCCCCTGAAAGACTGGGATAATATTCCCTGCTCCCTGACAAGACAAATTACCCGTAATGAGTGCAGTAGCTGAAGGGTATACTTTTATTTTAAAATATGTCAATAACCCCAGTGACTAAACGAATATTGATTCAGCATAATGAAGCCTGAGTAATGTGAAAATGAGCTCTTCAAGGAGCATGGTAAAGACTTTCTTTTTAGCTTGTAGCAAGAAGCTTTTCATTCTTACTGTTAGGTAGTTGAAATGTGCAGTCTTAAACAAGTCATTGTTAAGCAGTAGTAATATGCAGAATAATGTAAGAATAGAACTTGAGGCGTTTTTTTTTTTCTTTTGTCTTTCTTTCCCCTCCACCCCAAGTTCTTTTTCTTCAATGAGTTTCAACAAATTAGATATTTAAAGAGAAAAATACAGGTTATCTAGGGCAGAGACAGAATTACTATTGGGGTTAATGTCCTTTGCAGTAGTGTTTTTCAGCCATCTTAATTGGCATTATTAAAGTGTATTCTGCATATATGGCTATGGAAAGTATTTAAATAAACTGTGGATTTAATTTCATACTATTGATTTCTTGGACATACTGATGTGTGTTCTCTGTGATCAGTCCAATATTCTTGTCCTTTAACAATTTAGAATAGCTGGCTTATGAGAACCTAAATGTACTGTGTTATAAAACTTAGTTACCATAGTGCGCATTTTTTGTTCCAGTGCCTTGTAACACTGCATGTTTCTTACCAAATGAGAATTTCAAGTAGTAATTCATTTAAATTACAGCAATTTATGCAGTGCCATAGGTGTGGTGTGGAAAAGCATCTAATAGATTAATATGGATGTACTTCAATTGTTCAGGGTAAGGATTAGATTAAAGACCATGTTGAGGTACAATTTTTTTAACATTAAAAATACCGAAAACAAAAAAAAAACCCTGTCATTTGAAATGATCAGTTTGCCATTTGTATTCAAGAGCATTGTGCAGCACTGGGAAGGCTCTGCAAAAGCACTGGGTATAAATAGCTGTGTAATCCAGACATACACAGAAAGATATTTTCTTGAGGTGTTTGTGTATAATGTGTCAATTATGAAATAATGTCATAGCCAGAAGCATTTAGTGAGCATGTTTGGTCAGGAAAATGACTTTCCTTATTTTCTGAGGGCTGACTTCAATTGCATCCAGCTAGCTTGTGAAAATCTTCAGAAGGATGTTTTCCTATCAGCACACAGGTGATTTTATCCAAATGTCATTCTTTTAGCACCACTAGAAAGTATTTCAGGAGACACTAGAGAACCTGTGGCACTGAGAGTTAAATGGCAACCCTGGAATGTGAGATATGTTACTTGTATTAATTCGTTAGTTTTCAAAAAAATGAGATGTACATTTGAGCAGGTTGCAACTGTAAATAATTGTAGGTTTGAGAGGGTTTTCTGTGCAGAACATCTGGGATTCGCATAATACTAGAGAACTGTTAACAGTGAGGGAGTAATAACCTCAAATATACAGCAGTGACAACAGGAGAATTTGGGGCTCTTGTTAAATGTTACCCATTGAACCTTAATTTCCTGCTCAGTGGTGTTTTACACATCCAAAAGTCTCTGCCTGTTCTCTTTGTTTCTTTGGCCAACAGCAAGAGAATGGGAAGGGAAGGTCCCTTTTGGTAGCTTTCTCACAGTAGCGAGGGAGACTGTTCAGGGGTGAGTGCCAGTTCTGATGCAGACTGAAGGGCAAATAAATATTTTTTTTGACTACGTCTCCTTTTCCTGAGTAACACTGCATGGTACCAAACTGAACAAAAGCAGATACTGCTGAAGATACAGTTGACAGCTAAACGAAAGTGGTCTCTGCTTGCAAGCCATTTGCTTCTTTCACTTGCAACACAGGTAATATCTCTTGCACTGCTTTTTTTCCCCAAAACAAGTTTGCTTTTTAAATACCTGCCTGCCTGGCATTCTGTTTCAGGCCTCAACTGAGCTGTGTGCTTGGCAACACAGCAAATGGTGCATTTTTTTGGCTGCAGGAAGCTGACAAATGGCTTGCAAGGTCTGTGGGTGATACTGGAGATTGATGGTGGTGGTACCTTGAAAGCTCTTAAATTTATTCACACATCTCTCTTTTACTGTTAGAACTGTACAATTTCTAGTTCCCTTTTAGGTGACTATGGAGAAGAAAAAACCCAACAAAACAAACAAGAATCCCAAATAATTAATCAGTTAAAAGTTCTTGTGGCATTTGGGATCTCCTGGGAGCAGAACATAAACCCAATAGCTGCTGAGTTAGGTAAAAATAAAAGCAGAAAACATTGAAATAAAGGTCACAGGTAAGAACAGAGTAATCTCCTCTGTGGCAGAGAAGAGGCTGTTGGTAAATCATGAAGGGCTAATGTTTAGGGGTCCCTTGACACTTGGGGACCTGCAGGTTTTGACCCACTTCAGTTCATTTCAGATCTGACATGAAGACAGTCACGTCTTCATGGTGATTTTTCCAAATGTCATTCCTTTAGCACTGCTAGAGAGTATTGGTATGTTGTTGTAGTAGGAAGGTGTTAACGGTGTGGGTGATTTTGTGTAGCAGTTCAGATCTGTATACCTATTTAATTGTCAGGTTCCACTATGAATAAAGTAGCAACCAAAACTGATAGTTGATTTGACTTTTTTTTTATATATTTATTCTGCCTCAGTGTTCTGTGCTCTACAGATAAACTGTAAACTTGTTTCAGTTCATTGAAGGGGTATTGGAGGGAGAAGGGTGTGTAAATGTAGGTATGAAAATTGTGCTTACTGGCTAAGCCTTGTTCCTCCCAGTTTGTTTGTTTGAAATCGAAGAACTAGTATGTGATGGAACTTGAATCAAGAGAATTCATTTAAGTGGGCAGACAGCAGAATTTAAAATTCACTAATATGTATGTCATGGTTAGTTGAAGCTCTGTGCTCTACACATGTTGAAGTTGTTTCTTTTTGTTTAATTTATGAAATTGCTTATGAAATTGCTTTTATCGAAAGCAATTTGATAAATTGCATATATTTTAATTTTATAAATTGCATATATATTCCATATATGCAGAACATTCACATTTTCTTGGAACAACCACATTATGTACTAAAAGCTCCCACTAAATTGAGATAGTATTGTTAAAATCTTCTGTATGTTGATTCATGGTGAACTGTTAGAGAGAGGTAACCCTAAAAGAATATATGGAGGATCCAGGATGCTTTGAAAATCTTACCTAACTGCAGTGGTTAAAAAGGCATGGCTGGCTTAATGCATCAGAGTTTAAATCTGTGTTTGGAATTATGGAAACAAGTTGAGAAACATGAACTGAATTGATTGTTTATCATTTTCCTTTGTAAATGAAGAGAGAAGTTGTATTGTGTTTTGCTGTGGCCTTTAAGGAAGGTCCACAGTGTCTTAGTTTTATTAACTTATCTTTTAATATCAAGTGTCATTCCCAAAATGAAGTAATGTCCTTGGGCTGGTGGCAACAGGTGGAGTTGCAGAATTCATAAATAATTCAGAGGACAGATAAAGGATAAAGAATTTTTCTTTTTTTTTTTTGTCATTTGAATCTTTATTATATGCATACATTTCATTTTAGATATGGCATCATCTGAATTCATTCAGTATGATGATTGCACTGACCTGTCATACTTATTTTGATATCCCCTCGAAGGACCATATGCTCTGTCCTCAGCACGAAAAAGGATGCAAGATGCTAACCAAAAAGGCAGCTACATTCCTGTGGGGATGAAGACCCTCGCTTCCTGTTGTCATGTCAGTAGATGTGCAGCTGCAGTGCAGTTGTTAAGTCAGGGCCATGACTAAATGGCAGTGTAAAGGTGGAGGAAAGGGCAAACCCCCTTTGCATCAAGGTGGTGTATGGCATTGAAAGCTCAGCTGTCACTGAGGCCAGTTGGTGTGAAGAACCTGCCATGTGGAAGATGAAGAAGATTAAAGCCAGCTAGAAATCTGCCAAGGTGGAGGTCTGCCATGGTAGCTTTAATGTGGGAATACAATTAATTACTTAGCATGTTGGAAGTGGGGTTGCCGTGCACACAGCCTTCCAGGGATGCATGTGAGTTAGTCTAGTTGTGCAAGGCTCAGGGATTTTTCTTTCACTAATCCATGCTCTCCTTTCATCTTAAAGAAGCTGCTTGCATAGCCCAGCAAATCTCGGGATAATGTTTCTTGGGAAAACACATAGTTGTAGTTTGCCTCTTTGCTAATTCTGTTTAGTTGTTGCATCTGGTCCTTCATTGGATTTGGTGATACTTTTCTGTGAGCAAGTGGTGTATTTTCTAGAAGTTACAGAGAAATCCACTGGTTTCGATTTCAACCATGTTCCATAAGTAATGAACTGCATGATGTCTGATTCTTTCTGGCTAATGCACTGGCTGGTGCTTGCAGTTCTAGTTGGTGGATAACAGGTCCTTGTTATAGTTACCTTTGTATGCAGTATTAATGTGATAAGGATGCAACCTAAAATATTTTTATGGTATTAGGTGTAATTGCAGCAGTGAGTGGTGATTTGTATGAAATACATGGTCCATTGGGCTCATGCCAGTGGCAGAAGGAAGCCAATTAAGTGCAGGTTAGTGAAATGCAGTAACTAGAAGCTATGAATGTGAATGATAACTATGCAAAATTGTTTCTTTTCTAGATCCTGCCATCAATGACTGAGCTTCCCTGAAATCTTCTTATCAGTTACAGATGAGAAGGGTAACAAGAAGGAGGAGTGCTTAAGTGGTTTTAATGACAGTTATTTTCATCTATTTATCAAATGACGGGTTGTCTTTTTTCCCTCAAAACTTGATTGTCATGACAAAATGCTTTTGGAAGTCATCTGTGTGAAATAAAACTGACAATTTTGGGGCTACAAAGAGCTATTGTGTCTTTCTATACAATGTTGTCATTATGGTAAACCGCTGGAAAGTCTTTATTTTTGAAGTGATTTAACTTGCATACTTCATTCATTTATTTGAATGCCTGTTGAATACCATGTGAAAAGTTTCTTGCCAGAGTTCTTTTATTCAGTGGAATAGTTACTCTTACAATGTTCAATTTATTATTGTCTAAATTACTGTTGCCTTAGCCTCCTGCAAAATGTTTCTTTTTAGTAATTCTTAAGCAAATAAGGAATGAATGAAGTTTTGTCCCGTTCGTGTTTTGATCGGCATGTTTTTCCTTTCCGTGAAAGCATCTTCAGTTTTCAGAATGACAGTATTACAAAGAAAGGTGCTTTGCTTTCTTTTCTTTTCTTGCTTTTTCCCAACAGAAAATGTGTTTTGTGCAATGATTTTTTTTTTTAAATATGTAGACTGCCAAGACACAGTAACTGGAAGGAGAAACAGAAGCTGTTGGGAATGTCATGTTATGCCAAATTAAGAATTATTAGCTCTTACTTTCTGTGCAATCTCTTTGACTAGAACTTGACCTATTGCATCTGGCTTATACTTTGACTCTAGTGGAACTAATGTGTCCTTGGAGTAGCATTTTAGAGTAACTTCAGATTCATGTTTTTTTCACAAGTCTGCTTTATACTGCTGAAAATAACTTCAGTAGAAGGCAAGAGATACAGCTTCCTATGTCAGCAGCTGTGCTGGTTAAAGGGGGAGGCTTCATGCACGCTTGCTTGCTCACTCTCTCCCAGAGGTTATTACCCCTGCTATGGAAGCAAGCTAAACTGTTTCCCTGAGCACACCCCAGCTTAGTTCAGCCAGAGTTAATCGTGTTATCAAATATTAGTTAACTAGCACCCTGGGTCTTTTTGATGAAAGGGCAGAGAATGCACAGACTAACTGCACAGCGAGGCTGTCTGGGAAGGGTGATGTGTTGTCAAAAGCGTTCCTGAGGAGCTGGTCTTGGTGTAGTCTTTTCAGCAGATGCAGTTACATTGATAAGATGTGGTAATAATTGTACGTGCTAGAAAGCTGTGCAGCTCTGTTATGTATCATATTCATATTTCAGGGGCAGAGTATGATATAAAATAAACCTTTGCTCTTTGACTTACTACTTGTGTGTGCCAATTAGAGTGGAGAGAAATGGTGTGAGTGCATGTACGTGACAGGACACCTATTTCAGGGAAATATATCTGGTGAAGGTGTGTGAATGGTGTAAAAGTTTCCATTACGTAGAGAGCACACTGTTGTCCTTTGCTCATACAAGAGACTGTCTTTACCAGCACCTGCCTTAGAAGAATTGTTTTCAACACATGGTGTCCTGAGCTGCCTTTAGGGAAGAGGGGCAACACCTCCTGCTGGAGAGACCACCCCATCCACTGCTGCTTCTCTGTCCAACATTGCATCAGTAGATGCTGGCATGTGGTGAGCTCTTGATGTCCGCCATGCCAAAAGCAGAACAGTACAGATGATCTCTAGTACTGAAAGCCATACTGAGTAAAACCAGTGCACTAAACAGCTCCTTCAACACTGATCCTTCTTGTGAGACGGCTGTGGAGTGTAGGTGCCTTCCCACAAATGGCTTGGGCATACAAAAAACAAGAGGCTTTCTGATCTGTCAGGAACCTGAGATCAGCAACACTGCAACTCCTCTTGGGGCACAGCTAGATGAAAATAACTTTGTTCCAAAGAAAGGACTGAACCTTCAGGTCGGTTGGCATTGCATCCAGAATCTTTTAACTGGCCTCTCATTTGCGTATGTAGGTGAGGAAAATAATGTGCTGTCTCTGGAGAGGAACTTGTGTAAGGGGAAGGTGCTCCTTTGCAGGCAGAGAACTTTATTTATGCTCATTTATCGTCAGCAGCACTGCCATATTGCAGTGCCTTCAGACTGGAGCCTGCTTCTGCCTTTCCCTGAACTATGGGTCAAAAATAGTGACATGAGGAGAAGAGGCATGTTGGTTTTGGGATTAAGGCTTACAAAGAGAATTTTGAATGGGCACAAACTTAGAAGTCACTACCATTTTTAAATCATATGTAAAAATTAAGTAGATACAATACGACAGAGTGTGAAACATAGTGCTTTTCTGCCAAGGTTTGAGTTAACTTGGCTATATACTGCTATGCGTTTTCAAGAAAATGGACTCTCCAGTCAAACTCTTTTTTAGCCTTGTTAGCTTATGCTTGCAGTGCAGTGCTTGATACTTGCATAATTAAGGAGGCAAAGCTCCATTCACATAGTTTCCAAATCCTCCTGTTGCCCCTGATCCAATCTATGCAGTTTTATAGTGAAGTGGATGCAGCTCCATGTGTGAGAGCTGTGCTCTGTGTCAGCAGCTGGGGATCGATATCCATGCTGAGCTCAGAAGTGAGGTACCTCCTCCAAAGGATGGTCAGATAGCTCCTCTGGCCATGAACTAAATGAAAACTAAATGAAACAAGCCTCCACAGCTCTTTGAGGCAGTCCATAATTTGTATTATTTTATCTTAATCTGGACTATTGTAGTACCAAGGTTAAAATATTTAATGAATTGCCTGTGATTGCCTAATAATCTTTTTGCCTGCTTAAGTGGTAATACATAATTAAGCCAGTATTGCAAAATAACAGCTGTATGGATATAAAATAACAGTCATGGATATGTTATGCCGATGAATAAAATTTTATGTCCAAGCACTTAAAATGATTAAATACTATAGTTAAGACTGTCATACTGTTTATCTAGTGTTAAAATGAAAACAAAACACCATTTCAGAGGAAGCAGATTTTTTTTTCTTATAAAGACTCCAAATAATAGGTTGGTTTCAACTAGACTTCCTGGCTCCTCAGTGATTGCTGTGTTCAGCAGAATCTATCAGGATCCCGTGAATGATCATATGTTTGTTGTTTTAAACACATGATTTCTGTGTATGTTCTCCACAAATATGTGAGACAAAACACAGTTTACCTTCTTAAGTGGTACTACACAGTTACTTTCTAACTCCTTTAACTTCAGTTCAAACTTGGCTGAATAAAATGTGAATTCCTGAAAGTAATCTTTACATCTGTAATGCGACAACTGATTTGATATATTTTCATACTCCAGACATAGCAAAACATTTTCAAGGCAGTATGTGTTGACAATATACAGAGATAAAAATCAGTTAATGACAAACTCCAAGGCGCAAACTTTTAATAAAGAGCAGTGAATCATTAAAAAGGGAATAGTAGTTTTTCTGTCTTTTGAAGGAAGATTAAATGTTTTTGCAGAGGTATAGGCTTGAACAAATGGCTGGGTAGGGTAGAGGAATTCCTCACTGGCTTCTGTGGCTTTTGCTACACCTGGGGTCAGACTGGGTCATCTTAGACATCCTTGTGGCTGAGAAGAGAGGCAGGCGTCTCACTGTAACTAATATCTTCACAGCCTAGCAGCCTCCACTGAAAAGTTAGTCAAAGCTAGCTACATTTACCTTTAGAAAAAATTGGTGTGAGGGGAATCGCTTAACTGCTAATTGGCAAGGTTCCTGTCTCCTAACACCATGCCTTTTTCAAAGATCCTCTTTCACCTGACTGCTTGTTTCTGCAGTGTTCTTTCATCACCTTCAGTTGGGTTTCTCTCATTCACATTCCCTCTTCCTCCTAAAATTAATCAAACAGCACACAAACAGTTTTTTACAAAGGAAATGTCTTCTACAAAGTGTGTACTGCTATGAAGTGTAATGTTGCGTTGCTGCTAGAAATTATTATTAGGTTTAAAATAATCTGTCATCATCCTGCTGTGTATAAATCAGGTTTGCTCTCCACTCAGATGAGTTAGCTGGCACCCATTCATGAGCATGTTACTAAAAAATGATCGCAAGTTGATCACATCCGGTAATCTGCCTGTTTTCTTTTTAATGGGCTTTTTGTTGCTGTGCTGTCACCAAGGCTGAAATAAATGTGTGCAAGTTGTGAGTTTCCAAGTTCTTTGCAGCCTGCGGAGATGATGTTGGCTCTCCTGTATCATTAAAAGGCTTGGGGGCATGAGAATTTGGAGAAAGGGAGAGATTGTCTGCACTTAGCTTTCTGGATCTTGTGCACCTTTGGTTTTGGCTAACAGGGATGTTTTCTTCTCTATGGCAAGCAATATATTACCATCAAAGTCCAAAATGCCAGGTATAATTAGTTCATGTGCTTAAATAGGCGGTGTGATTTTTTAACTTGCATGTACTAGCCTGTTTTCATGCACAAGTTTTTGCACATATTTTACGTGGGAAGAATGCTGTTTGAATCAGAAAAAGCAGAAAAATTATTTGAAGTCTTGTGCTAGTGTTAAAGATTTTAAAAATAACCATGAGGTCTTTGTTTCTTTGTTTACAATTGATTAGGGTTAGAGTTTTAAAAGCTTAACGCTGACTGTAAATGCTTTACAGTCACTCACTGAGAATTATGGGCTTGGTGTGACTCACATTTTTGTCCTTGAGTATATCCATTATTGTTAGATGTTGAGTAGTCATTGCACATAGATGACTGATTTTGGGGGTATTTTACATTTTTACATGTTCAGAAAAATTCTTCGTTAAAGCAGCTGCTGGGTGAATGGGGTAATTAAAGAACTGCACTGCTTTTATTGAAGTTGACACGTACTGCACTTTTCTTAAAACTCAGTGTGTGAGCAGAATGTTTCCCGGATTTATTCAAGTCGGACACCTAGAGATACTGGGGAGCTTTTAATGGTAGTGAAGATATATGCTGTTACATAAATCTGGCTCTAAGAAGAGAGCTATTACTACAATACATTGCACGTTCTGCTTATTTTGTGCATGCATGTGTATTATGCATGCACGCACACACCTGCACACAGATGTTTAAGACTTGAGCACTTAAATTTGACAGCGATTGTATATTCTATTTAGTATTTATTTGGAAAAAAGAATTACTATTGTAATGCTGACAGTGAATCTTCATTTGGTTGGTGCAAAAAGAAATCTGCAGTTTATTGATTACTTTTAAATTTTACTTTATTAAAAAAAAAAAACACCAAAACCTGAAATGCACTTGTATTTAGTTTGAATTGTAGCTCTTAGTGTGTGAGCGCCTGGGTGTAGCAAGTAAGGAATCTTCCTTAATGTAAACTGAGGCTGGGTTTCATTTTAACTAGCATGATGAGTGCAGTGTTCCACATGTGTAATGGCTTGCAAGTCATGAAAAAACAAGTTTGTGATTGCAACACACAGTGGCCAAACATGTTATAAATGAACATCTTCAAAAAGTCTATTGAACAGATGTAATTACCAATATTGTAATTTTTAGTGATATGATCTTCTGTTTCTTTTCCTTTCCTTTCTTTTTCCAATTTTTTGGAACAACTTTATGTCTGTTCGAGCACGTTCATCTGCCTTCCCTGTTAACAACTCATGTCGTTAGAGCATCTTTGATAGCCCTTTTTTAAAGTTATGCATTTCAGGCAGAGTTAACAAACAATCAAGATTCAAGATCAGAACATTTTTAACTTCACTTTACATGTGTTTTGTGTACGTGGCCCGAGGTATGGAGAACTCTGCCAAGTGCGCTATGCTCCTGCACAGTTTAGCACACGGCGTTATCAGTGTCTGTGCTCAGCAGGGATACAGGCACAAAGTACTTTCCTGGAAAAGGGGGCAGTCTTAAGAAATATCAGTGGGCCAGATTCTTCTATTGAGTGACCCCAGAACCTGACCAACACTGTCAGAAACAGCTCCCACCTCTTTCAGACCCACGCGGTGCCAAGTGCAGGGATGTTGAGCAGGTTCACCCTACGGTGGTGGTGATTGCGGCAGCTGTGCTCAGAGGCAGTCCCAGGACGAGTGGGGTGCATGAGCCAGGCAAGGTAGTGGAAGTGTGCTGCTGCTTCTTTTGTGAATGTTTCCAGTTACCGAGCTGCTACCTCCATTACCCTGCTGAGAGAGAAAGTCTCGGTACAGAAATACAGTGGCTGGAGATGCCTTTTCCAAAACCTTCTTTTTAAATAGCAATTATTAAGTCACAGGCAACTTTCACCTGGAAGTCTGTGTAACTACTGTATATTAGTACGACATTTTTGCTTCCTGAAATGCTTTGTCAGTGTTAAAGTGACACTTAATAGTGCACTTAATAGTGCACCTAATAGTGCACTCTGGCTGGCTGTTTATCTATCATACATTGCCCTTACTCTTAAATTATTTGCCTAAAACCATAAAATTTCACCTGTAAATTTTGGGATATTTAAACCTTAAGCACTTTTCAAGCAACATGTTTGACTTATTTCACCCTATAAAATAAAATACGCTATTAAAATATATGCTGAAAGAACATTATTAATCAGCTATGGAAAAAATATTTTCAAAATTTTGGGGCTTTTTGCTAATTCTTCCCAGTTGATTTTGCATTATTTTATTTATGGAAAAGAAGAGGTTAGTTTCCCATAGCAGAATACATAAGGTGCTGTTGTGTATTGCTGTTCTAAACTTCTAGGACTGTATAAATGGAAAATACACTTTTTTTTTTTCACTTTAGCATTGTGTTAGGATGCAGTAGAAGTTAGTTTTGCGCCTGGATGTTTCGGGAGCAGGCAATATTTTAAGGGTCTGTTTATTCCAACAAACTTTTCTTACAGGCACATTTTTTCATATTGGGTTCTGCAAGTTGAAGACAAAAAATTGGTTTCTAAACTACTTCTATGCTTCAATATTGTGAGTAAATTCCCTTGTGTTAAAGTGTAAACTACTAACTAATCCATAGGAGTTTATGCTGCAGAAAGTCATTTAATTAACACTTTTAGTTTCAGCTGTGAAAGAAAGTGAAAATGAAGCCTGAAGAATGGAGAGAGGCTTTGTTTTTCCCTGCTGAAGAAAATACACTGCACTGTAAGTCTGCTGATGGTCGTGTACACAGACCATCTCCTGCCTGCTAATTAGGGCTCCCCAATGTGCTCTCTAGAAATGTGCTGGAGAAGTTGTTTCAAAACCCACCACGCTGTCATAAATAAGGAAGCGGGATGGTATGTAACTATTATACACTGCTCATTTGGCAGACCATAATTTAATAGAACAACAATGATCAGACTAGTATATCAGTTAATTTTCAAAACATTTTATTCCACACAAATTAGCTCAGGTCCTGGAGGGCAAGATGACAAGAGGTTACTCGTACACTATGTATTTAATTAATTGAAAAATGCTCAAATTGCTTTTACAGTTGTTATTAAAAAGTAGAATCAGTGTTGCCAGTGCTCAACCATAATTAGAACCCTTGGGAATTAAATATTT
Source organism: Pezoporus flaviventris (assembly GCF_033815535.1). Taxonomy (NCBI): domain Eukaryota; kingdom Metazoa; phylum Chordata; class Aves; order Psittaciformes; family Psittacidae; genus Pezoporus; species Pezoporus flaviventris. The sequence goes on from NW_026892602.1 coordinate 3,341,104, forward strand.
AGCATTAGTAATGTAACAGCACTTAGGACACAAATTTCTATTTTTGTAATGAAAGCAATACAGTGTTAGTGCAAATGGCTGAGACGACAGCTGTGACAAGCGAACCAGCCTGGGATATTTCAATAAGACACCTCATCGGACAGCAAGTCTTACTGCATTACTCGTTTGTAAGAGATCTGTGAGTTGAAATCCCAATAGCCAGGCATTACACCCAGTATTTAGATTTCTAATTGCTCACAGGATGAACGGTCAGGCAAATGTCACGCTGGCAGTGGGGGAAGCGTGTGGTGTTTTCCCAAATACTGGTGCGGAAGCACATGACTTTGTCAGCACAGGCTGGAGCTGGGGGGCAGGTCCCAGAGCTGCAGGGGGGTGAGGGAAAGAGGTCTTGTTTGTTTTAAGTTTAATTATGTTTTAAGCATAAGTGCTTTCAGTGATACAACATGAAGAGTTGGATATTGGGCTCTAATGAGCTGTAGTGGTAGATGGCTGGAGACCCTAAGGGATTCATTCACTAAATTAACTGGATGAAAGTCCTTGGTTTGGGCATGGTAGGATGGCTGAGGTCTGCTCAAAAACTCCCTTTCAGAGCTGTCTCTCATTCCTGTTTTCGTTCTAAACAGGCCATGTAGCAACTTCCACAGCTGCCTGCTACAACTGTTCAGCTTGTTAGAAGGCATTACATTACCAGCTAATAAGTAATAAAGCATATTTGACTTCATTTCTCTTTTTTTTTTTTTTTAACTGGGATGGCAGGGGAAGGAGGAGAGCTTAAAGCCAGCTAGTTGTGTATCTTCTGAATACAAAGAAGCTGCATTTGGGCATGGCAGGCTTTTGCCTTTTTAAAGCATTGATTTCCTTTCTAGAAATAGGACAGCCAGGCAGGAGAGATGAAATACTTGGTTTTGAAGATGTTTTCATTCCAGTTGGCTCCTGCTTGCAATGTAGATTCTGTGTTCAAGCTGAATATGTAGCAAGGCCATACTGTTGAACCAGCACTGGCCCAGGACAGCTTGTTTCTTGACAGAAGTAGGTAAGGACCAGCACCGTGCCTGTGCAGTGCCATGTCCAGCACAAGCAGAAGTGCCCCAGCTGCTGCTCTCATGCTTTGCAACCACTTGTTTCTGCAGCAGGACAATCTGCAGAGAAAGTTTATTTTAACTCTAACAAACCAACCAACCAAAAAAAAAAAAAAAAAATCTTTGCTTCACACCAAAACTTGGCAACCATTGTCAAAGCCTGTAAGAATATCTGGTTCTGAGATGTAAACGGGTTTCGGGTTTTTGTCCTGAGATGTTTCAAATAGTAGTTAGAGGACAAATGGCACTTGGGCTGAGCCGTGAAGGAGGCTTGCAAGGAAAGGGCTTCCCTTGATTTTAAACATGGAGTGCTCTTTCTTCAGCCTGTCTTTCAGAAGTAGGTTTGACTTGTGTGATGAAGGCTCCCACTGGTATCTGGTTTTAGCTGAAGTTGCTGATCTTCAGTGAAGTGATGAGCAGCGATCAATGGATATGTGTAATGAGGAGTGGTGGTGACCTGGGGGTATCCAGCTGCAGAATCAGAATCAATGACCTGTGGGAGTCATTCAGGTAAGTGCTAAATGATTATGAAGAAGGTCAGGGTTACAAATGAACACCTGTCTCTTGCTGATGGCCTGCCAGGGCATAGCAATGGTCCCAAGGCATCAGGAGCTTCACTTTGTGTGTTTCCTGAGCAGGTAGTGATTCTGAGAAAATCAGCTGTTCTCTAACAGAGTTATGAATTTGAGCTCAGAATGTAGGAGGGAGCACCCCTCATGCACACTGAAGTCTTGTTGGAGGGTCTCTGAAGTTCCCCAGCTTGCATCCCAGTACCCAGCCTGCTTCAGCTGTGCTTACCAGAGACCCAAGATTAGAAACCCCTTGATGCACAGAACTAGGGTACCCAAGAGTTTGATGTAATTGTGAGTAACTGCTGGGTGTAAATAATCCTCACCAGCTCTTACTTTCATAAATTGTGGCATTTCCCACCATCCCTTTTCCTTTGATGCGACTAGACTGCATGGGAATACAGCCAGGGTCTTGCAGTGGGATGAGCTGCACCTGGACTGGGCTTTTGTCCTGGCATCTGAAAGCTTTGCTGGGCCTCTCATGTGGATGAGCAAGCAGCTGCACTGACATGATAGTAGCACCACTGCTAACTATCATGTCACTGATCTGGGATCTAAGAAGTCTCTATTCTGGTCTGGGACAAGTTATTTATTTTCTTAAGTCTGTTTCTACAAAGCTGTTCTCTCCTAAGGTTTTTGAGGCTTGGATCTCGAGTGTTATTGCCAGGATTAGTTCCTGTAAGTCCTGCAGCAGTTGGTCTCTCTGAAGATGGGGTAAGGAAGGGGACTGTGTGCTTTAGTTGCCTGAAGATTGGCAGCTGTAAAGACATTTTTCTCTTATGCTTTATTTTTGTTTTTTGTCATCTCTTCTTCCAGTCTCTGTACCCACTGTGCCCAGGGCTGTAAAACACACAAAGGCAGTCTCTGACCCTTGCTGGTTTCTCATCTTTAAGTCTAGGATAAAATGCCCTTTTCTGCTCTAAAATCCACCAGCATCATCTCTTCAGAAGCATGTCACAAGCTACTCCATCAACAACTTTTACCTTAAAAGGTAGACTAAAAAATACTTTAGAAAAGGCTAGTCCTAGCCAAAGGACATTCAAAGTTACTTCTAAAGCTCTCCATAACCTTGGCTGCTGCCTGGTGGGTATGCAAGTGTACAGCAAGCTTCTGTGGAAAGAAGTTTGGCAGCTGGATCTGAAACAAAAACTTTCTCTGAGACTTGCTGCCAATCCAGCCTTGTCAGGTCTAACAGCCTCTGCTGGCTAAGGTGGGATTTAGTTTTAGCACGATTCGTTGTATTCCATCAACTAAGATTTTTTTTCAGAAAATAAAAATAAATAAAAATATTCAAAGCAGGTTTCTCAGTATGAACTCGGACTAACACTGCTTCTCCTTTTTAAAGCAGACATGCATCCCAGAGGTGAAGGCGTGGTATCAGTCATAGCTAAGGTTTCCAGAGGTTCCTAACTGACCAAACCAAACATCACAGCATTGTACCCATGGATGCTTCTGTTGTTTAAACAAGTGTGAACCTGGTGTGAAAAATGGGAGTTAAACTGCAAAATAACTGGGAACTGCTGGAAGTTTTCCTGCAGCCCTGGCTGAACTACTCTCCAATGGCACGCTGGTTTTACAGAGGTACTGCACAGAATGGTGTCCAGTGATGCAGTCCCCTTCAGCTTTTTAGGTAATGCAGCACTTCTCTTTTGATGGTGTGTTATAAGAACAAGCTCAAAGCTAAGTGTGGTTGTGTACAGGAGTCTCTTCCTTGCTGTTTCTCCTTAAATTGTGGTTTCTGCTGGTGCTGAGTCTCTTTCAATTATCATCTGGCATGAAAGGGAAACAGCTTGATGAGAGAGGGTTTCTATTTTTCTGCTTTCAGCTTCTCATTGATGTAGAGTTAATTTCTTTCCTCTGTCCCTTTTAGATAGTGCCCCTTATTCTCTTAATGACTTAAACTCCTAAAACTACACAATGAAAAAAATCTTTGCTCTTCGTGACTTGCTGCCGTATCCTCTGTTATATTGTTGAAATGATATTTTATACACACATCCCCACCATATTTTAGATTCCCTCTGAATATCTCCTAGGGCTTTTGATGTGTATTTTCCTTGTATTTTTGTCTGTTTTAATAATCCCATCCTCGGGTAATTGCTGGTGGTACTAGAGTAATTACCCTTTTGTGATTGAAGGGTGATGTGAAGTTTCCAGTCACCCTCAGTGTATCTGCCATCTTTAGGGCCTGATTCTGCAGCTGCTGTCAGGTATCCCACTTTCGATGGGATTCAGGAGTGAACAGTGTGATGGGGAGGGCATCTCCCCTTCCTCTGCCTGCAGGGTCAGACCCATGGAGAGTGGGCTCCCCTGCTGCCCTATAAATAGGGAAGCTGGACCACAAAAATATATTCCAAAACTTGCATCCAACTGGTCAGAAAACTCTGAAATTGGGTTCCTGCTGTGTTGTGTTGCTGATCTACATGCTTCCAGACAGTTGGAAAAGTTAAACTCTCATTACCAGCTTGGACCCTGTTGAAGAAGAGAGGGTCAGGGTCTGGGTCTGGGATCTCGGTTGGCGGGGGTGGCAGCAGGGTTATGAGGCTCTTAATGTTACACTCCCATCATGTGCGTGACGGTGAAATGAATTGGTTAATGAGTGCCTAAGCATCTGTTCAGCCTCTGGTAGATGCTTTGCCAAGGTTCAAGTTCCCTGAGGAGGATTAGCCACCTGGTCCAGTTTTCATGATATACTGACAAAGGGGACACCCACCTTTCGTTTTACTGCAGAGGACGGATGAACCCTACATTGTTGTTTAGCCAAACGCACAGGGTCCCCATGAGGTCTCTGTGTTTGATGTACCTTTGTTTGTAGTTTGTTCAACTATTACTTTCATAATTCTTGCAGTTTAATTACAGCAGAGGCTGCAACTGCTGTCTATTTTTGTAGGAAGAGTGACATCTACTTACTCATCCCTTCTCATTGTTTTTGCCAAACAGACTTATTTACTTTCCTTTTTCTTAAATGGCATACAACTCTTTGCACACAATTATCTCTCTTGCTGCATAATATATAAAATCAATATACAACATAGGGCAACAAGAAATGGTGATAAAAAGAGGTTTTATGAGAAAAATGAGCATTTCATAGCCTGAACTTACAATTAGGCTTTCCAGAGTGTCTAGGTTTTGCTGCATGGACAGCATTATGAGTTGATGAAAGGCCTGCACTAAAAGGCTTAAATTTATGTGATGATTGTATCACTTTACGAAGAGCATGATTTAGTAGGGGTTGACCCATCAGACACATTATAGCAAATGAATTTAGTATGCTTGAAAGAGATTATGCAGTTGTTGCTGAATTTTGGGGAAACTGCAATCATTTAACAACCTGAATTAATAAAATGAAATGGATGACGTCTCAGCGGACTGAAAGGAGAGCTTGTCTGGGCTTTTACTGATGGGTTATCTACTGAAACCATGCAGAAACACTTTCTGAGGTTGGTTTGGTTTAGGGTTGAGGGGAAAGAAGGAGGTGTGGGCTTTTTAACCCGTGGCTTGTTAGGTAGGTGTTTGTTCTATAAACTGGTGGTGAGCTCTGTGGCAGGGTGAGCCTGGCTTCTCCTGCAGCTGGGCACAGGTGTACTGAGCTCTGAAAGAGAAAAGGCTGAAGTGGAAGGCTGGGATGAGATACCTCCATTTGGGCTGCATTTGTGTCTAATACCATGCCTCAGGTACAGCCTACGAGCAGATGGATTTGCTCTGTGCTGGGGACACCATGGGTGCCTGTATGGAGCTGGAGAAGAAACAATAATACCATTCACTGGGCTGATCTCCCAGCTAAATATTCGGCTCTGGGCAGTTCACAACTTGTCCAGCTGGGTACCCCGACTTCGGTATGCTGCAGTTTGTTCTGTCAGAACAGTTCTGGAAACTCACAGAATGAAGCCACCCTTCGCACTTCATAGCTTGATAGCTTGTGAATAAAGGATATAGAAAGATTTGAGGTTTGTCTCCCATTTTGGCTTTTGACAAGTTCAGTTTACAGCTGCAATTTTTCTTCTGAAATCAGATGACCTTCCTCAACAGTGCTGCCTGCTCTGTGTCCATTTATTTGCTGCACTTGGGTACGTCTGATGCCAGGAAGCGTGCCCGTGCAACCTGTTTTAGACAGGCTGCTTGCATAGGGCCTTTTACAGTTGATGTTGACAAATCAGATGGTTGCCTTTCCCAGAATGGCTAATGCTATTTGTAGTTGTGGGTTTTGGTCACACATTTTATTAGGCCTTACACAGTCAGTGCTGTTTAGACAGAAGAAAAGTTGTGTTTTCTGGCAGCACAGCAGGGAACCAGTTGGTTTGGACACCAGCAGCACAGGATGCTCTGCAGTTCTTAGTTTCTGAACTTTTTTCCATCTAGCAGTCAATATATTTTTCAAGTAAACTCATGATTGACCAGATAATCTGTGGCATATGACCAGCAGAATGTGTAAGAAAAACACCATAGAAAATTCCCATTCCTGTAAGTCTTGTGGTGGTCTTACTGCACTGTTTCCTCTCCTTCAGTCCCCAAACAAGAATTAACTTTGCAGGAACATGCATGTGGAAGCACAGGCAATGCATGCTTCCCCAGCAAAGATTTGCTTTGGTGCAAGAGTCTCTGTGGCTTGAGCACAACTGGTGTGACAAAACTTCATGGTGAAAAGGTCACAGTAAATAACACGCAGGGGCCATTTTGATGTTTAAAAAAGAAACCTAGCCAGCCAAGTAGCATCATGTGAAGTTCTTCCCCTTCTTTTCCTTCCCAGCTAAAACGTTTGCTGGAAAAAGCATCTGAGAAATTCTTTCAGGTTTCTAAAATCTTGCTCAAGATTGAACATCTGAAGCCGCAACCTTTTGGCCGGGTGTAATAGGACCCACACCGCTTGGTGAGGTTTAGCGCTGCAGCTGGGTCCCTGAGATTCCTGGGATCAGTTTACTGTGCCTGGTTTTGTCTGGCAGATCGTAGCAGTCTCCCAGTATGTCTTTTACATGCTGCAAAACTATTCATAGTTCATTTGATATTCACCAGCATCAGCTCAAGTCCACTTTGTAAGTAGTTCTGAATTCTGCATGTGTTTTAAATATATTGGGCTTGCCAGGATTGAGAATAAGCAGCGTTGTTGGGTTTTTTTTCCTCTGATTTTTTGTCATTTTTTCTTCTGGTTTGCTTGCTGTAGCATATCACAAGTGCATTTCTTTCGTGCTTTCAAACTGAAAGGTCTAAACTGGCCTTTCCTCGGTAGCAGATGGTTTAATGAAACAGGGTGAATGAAAATGTTTTCAACCAACTATAGCAAAATAGTAAACTAAAATTATTTAAAAGAATCTCACTTGACTGCATGCACACACTCCCGGAGGCACTTACTGGATGAGGTTTTTCATTCAAGGTTGTGTGGTCTTGCATTGATTTCCTAACCAATTTATTGACAAGTGTGTCCCACCTCCCAGTATGTCAACCTAGCTCATGGCAAGTGCTGGAGTGGGTGTGCTGGAAAAGCTAATAGGATTCTTGTTGGCAATCCAACCTCCCTTCCACTGTCTGTGCCTGCCTCGTCATGTTTGTAAGTGCACAAAGGGGGAAAAAATCCTATCTTGTTAAAGGCTGAGATTGTCTGCTGGAAAAATGCCCATTTGCAGGTGAGAAATTGTCTGTCTCAGGACAAGGGAACTAATTGTTTGGTCCTGTCTGGTTTGAAGTGCTCTGAGCAATCTGGGCTCTACCACTTCCTCTGGGAGATTACGTTGCTTAATACATTGGAGTACCAGGAAGTTGGTTTCTTGCCCTGGGTATTCAATTTAAGATTTTCTTTAAATTAATCTTATTACTGGAGCTGGCAAAAAAAACTAAATATTTTTTCAGAACTGGGGTTTGCTGCTTTCTCGGATCCACTAACTTTCCTGCAAACACCCCGCGTCTCCAAGGGGAATGTCTGCGGATAACCAGTGGGTTATAATGGTTCTGATGGAGCTTTCTCCAGTTTCCTAGTGTCCTCATCAGTTTGGCTTTTGAGAATCCTGACTGATTTCTCTAGGGTGTTATACCACGTATGACACATTTACACATAATTACTTTGACCTTTCTGCAAATTCTAAGGCAAGTAAAACTTTGTCATGGAAGGAAATATGTAAAAACGTGAATCTTTCTAAAATCTGAGTAATTAGGAGATGGGGACTGTGTGCATGAGAGGTTCTGTGTCTCAAACACCTGCTGACTCTAGCACCAGCCCTCGCGTGACCGAGGTGGAGATGAAGAATGGTCTCGCACTGAAGCTTGTGGCTTGGAGACAGAATACATGAGTTTTGCTCTGCCTTACACAGATTTATTTTGTGACCCTGTACAAATCACTTAACCTCTTTCTGCCCACAGTTTGTAAAAGAAGGATGGTGCTTCCTTATCTCACAGAAGTGCTGGACACTTAATTCATTAGTGCTTATAAAGTATTCTCAGGTCTTTTAGAGGAAAATGCTGTGTGTCCGTGAAGTCTTAATGTTGATTCATACACAATTTCTGATGCCTGGGCCTTGACTCCCCAGAGCTGAGGTAAAGACTGTGGCTGAGAATTTCATTTTTATCATGGACCTAAATTAGATCTGCGCTATTCTGGGACTTGTAGAAAAGAAATTCCTGAAGAATACTAAAAATAACTATAGAAATATTTCTATTTTTATGATGAACTCTGTGTGTATGTTTACTTTGAAAAGATATTTATAAAAACTTAGCGATGCCTTTTGAAAGTCTTTTGATTTCACCTGCTGAGCCCTGGGCTGATTTTGAAGGGAGCTGAGAAAGACGCTGAGAAAAGAGGTGTTTTTTTTTTATCCATGTTTTAGTTTCCTGTGTTTTCTGGCTAAATTTAGAATTGTTAGGAGATATTAGTTATACAGATAAATGTTATCATATTCAGCATGGTGGGGCATGTCATTTTCCATTGGCATCGTGTCATAGGCCATGTAATATGTCAGAAGTATTTTATTGCAGTGGCTTTATCACGCAAATGAGATGAGACGGGTTGCAAATCAAATTTACCGTACCTACCTTTAACATATCCCAAACAAGCTAACAGCAGAGATCTGACACTCACTAACACAGAGTGCTACTGCAGTGGCAGAGATGGGGTCTCAAATGTTGAGGTGGGTTATGAGAGACAAGCATTTTGATAGTTACCTCTTCCGAGGTACATTGTAATATCCTCTATTCAGTTAGAGTTCAGTTTTGTTTCAAGAAAGATAAGTATTGGAGCAGGCAACCCACTGCAGATTTGGACAAGACTGAGTGTACGTAGGAGCATGTTTGATAACTGTCTCTTTTCTTTTGGTTTGTTAGGGCTGTAACTTCTCATCTTTAGCAGCACCAAGTGTGACAGACCTGTCCTTTTCCACTTCATCTCCTTCAATCCACACTTCTAGCAGGATCTTCTCATGTCTATCAGTAATGTGTTGGAAGAGAACAGGTCTCAATCATTATCAGATTAATTTTGAACTTTGGAAGTAAAAGCAAATCTTTAGCTTTGCATGGAAATTGACAGCTACTCACTAGAAGTAGAGATATGCAGTGAAAATGTGCCCTCTGCTTGAAACACTGAATTGCTTGAATGAGCTTGGGTAACTCTACGCAAAGATGTTGTTCAGTCATGCTTATTTGGAAGACTTGCTCTTGAGGAATAGCAATGAAGCCAACATAATTCATCCCACAATTAAATATATTAGCATTTATTTCAGCAACACAGTTTAATCTTAATTTACAATAAAGCTTTGTATATAATTAGGATAATTAAGTAATTTGGTAATTGCAGGTTGAAATAAGTTTGTAATAGAAATTTTACAAACTCCTCTGCATGGCTGAGATGGCTATTAAATATTTTTTTGAGGTGGAAAAGGAGAGGCACATCATTTGTACAAGAATGAAAAATGCACGGATTAGCAGGTTATACTCTACAGAAATTCTGAGTTCAAGCCAAGAGAACTGAAATCTGTATATCTATGTTTATAGATCTTTAAGTTAAAAGTACTAATTGAGGCATGTTTCCCTAAAATAATTAAAAAAAAAAGTTTTGTTTTGAAAAAATATGATAACCTGATACTGCTGTGTTTGCAGCATCCATAGAAGGAAAAAGTTACCAGGTATTAGCACAGGGACTGCTGGTCAAGTCAAGTCAATAGTCAAGTGTGTGGGAATTGTTCAGCTTCCCCTCTTTATGCTCATTGGTAAAAAGAAACTCCCAGCTACATATGTCTAAAGGTTTTGCTTATCCCCTTCCTTTTTATTTTTGAATTACCAGAAAACCTGCTTTTCTTCTCTCATGATTTCTTGTACTGCAATTGAGTCATTATGCAAGATCTTCCAAATACCTCATTACTAATTTTACATTGAATCTCCAATCCAAATAGAAAGGATATAATTTGGAAGATATTAGCTACAAAGTGTGAAAGGACCCTTTCTGGGACCTCAATTAAAAAAAAATTATTCTCATCTTCCCAGTCATAACCTGCACATCAGCAGTGGGTTGACACACTTGTTTGCAACATGCTAGGCAGAAAAAATACCCAATTGATTTGTCAAGAAACAGTGGCAGTGAACAGAGCATTGCCAGAAAGCCCTAGGCACTACAGGCACACAGGAGAGTTGACCGAACCCAATTGATCTGATTTGGGTTCTGACCAGGTTGCTGGTTATCTGGGGACTCTGGGGAAAACTACAAAGCCCAGAAACTCTGACTGGATAAAATGTCTTGTGGAGGAAAAGAAAGACCAGCCCAGAACCCCAAATGTCAGTGAGTGGCTTATTGGGCTGCAGTGTTTTCAGTGATAACATGAACGGTATTTGATGGTTCCAGGGGGATTTTGAGTTGTCAGCAGTTTGCTCTCCGAAGCACTTTGGATATTGAATTATGCTATTATTAGTTGTGCATTGTCATTCTCCTAAGTAATTCCAATGCGATGTAGATGTGGGATCTTGAGCATGGGGAAGCGAACAGGGAGTGAGTGTTTGCTATCCCTTGCCATAACAGAGTTTAAGTGATTGGCATGATCAACAAGCACACAACAGGAAAAGATTTTTAGACCCACTTATGTTGGGGGAAAGAGGCTGAGGGTATATGTGCCCAGGGTGGGCTGCTGGCTGTGGGACAGGCAAGGAGGGGGGGGGGCAGAGGACTGCAGGTCTCACAGGGCAGTAGGAAGGAGGAGCGAGTGTGAAGGGGATAGGAGAGGTCCTTGTGGCAAGGCTCTGAAGTTCAGCACAGGGCTGTGGTGAAAGGGGAGACAGGGCGTGTTTGATTCCCTTGAGAAAATACTTTTATTTTTTTAATGTTTCTTTTGTTTGACAAGTGAGGTCACGTATGCTGATGCTCAGGTGGAAACAGCTTGTGTGTTTGTGTTGATCTTGGAGGTCTCAGGGCTGTGAGAGTGGAGGCAGACTGCAGCCTGGCTCAGAAACTGGACCCGTGTTTTCATTTTTTTGCTGTCTGTTTCTCCACTGTTTTTTCACTTCCCCAGATAGGTGTCTTCTCCTCATTCCTGTTTTGCTCCACTCTGCGCAGTGAAACATTAGATTTTAGAATATCCATTTAAAAATAGAAGTGGTTTTAATCTTTTATTTATTTTTGGTAAGCATGGCATGTTGAGAAATGGAAACCTGCAGCAGCATATATAAAATGCCCAGACCTGAACCACTTGTTCTTTGTCCCTGTGTTGCCAACTGTAGGCAAGGTTCTGACAGCAGAGCAGTAGCCAGGGGTCAAGGCTGAGAGCTCAGGTCTAAATCTGGGTCCTGTAGCACTTTTGGTTTTCATCAGGCTACAGGATGGTTAGTGAAGTTAGACAATGAGCTCCTAACACAGAAAGTCTTGGAGACAGTGCCATGGAAGGACTGTCTCTGGCTACAGTCTGTTATGAATAAGGTCCCAGGAATTTTATGACTTGCAGTTCAAGAAAATGCTCAGTGCAAACTTTGATGAGCCTGGATGGATTTGTTACTGGAGATAACAGGAGAAGATAGGTTCTTGCAAGGTTGTATTTGTTGTTGGGGGTGGGTGGCTGTTAAACTTTCAAGATCCTCCTTTTTGTTTGACTTCAGCTTGAATGTTTAGCTCAACTTTTTTTTTGAGTAACTAGAATGCTTGGAAGCTTAGGGTAGATAGAGAGAGATAGACTACAGCTAGTAATGATAGTAGAGCTATCAATTCAACAGCTGTAAAACAATTAGGGAGAATTATGTTAATAGCAGCTTTGTTCACACTTTCCTTCCCCAATTTTCTTTTTTTTTTGTGACATGCCTTTCCTACCATGCTCCTGGAGCGCATAGACAGCGGAGCTCTGTGTGTTTGTATTCTGTATGGTCAGCGTTATCCATTAAACCGTGGTTGTATGTAGATCATCTAAAATTTTCACAAATCAATTTTCCAGCTCTTTAGCTATTGCATTTTAATGTGGCTGCTCCTAAACAAACAAAATCATGGTTTTGGGAAGCTAAGACAGGATAAGAAATGATTTGTATGGGAAATGGTGGCTGATTTACTTGGACTGCTGCAGCTGTTTCCTTCTGTGATACAAACAAAACCCCTTCAAATCAATCGGATGCATGTTGGCTGAGCCCTGCTATCCGTGCAGAGGGGCAGCCGAGCTTCTCCCCCCTCCGGTGGGAAAGCAGTCGTGCCAAGGCCTGCTGACCCACACTGAGATGTTCCTTTGTCTGTTGCTCAGCTCCTCCCAGTTCTAGACTATGCTAAGGATCGATTAGTACTGAGACTAATCTGGATGGATGTCTCTCTTGCAGATAGTGCAGCCCACATTAAGAGCATCCTTTGTTTCTCTCCCATACACATTGTAGTGCAGTTCACCTCCACCTTTCTCCCTTTTTGTGCCCATAGCTCCTTCAGCTGGAGTCCTTGGCATCTTGTCACCTAGTTAAGATAACTTCACCCATGCTCCAGACTCCCCTGCATATTGATGCCAGGTGAAGGTCTTAGCACTGCACAAGAACAGTGATCTGAAATGAAGTAAAAACTTTTCTACTTCTCCATTCAAAATACAGATCTTAAAACCTGCATGCTAAATTGTTCTCTCCTCCAAAATAATACACATGCAGATAATCCTTTAAGAAAGCAGGATTCCCAAACTCCATTTACCTTGACAGCTGTCACTTGGCCCTTGTAGTTGTCATATGGCAGTGTGTAGTTTTTAATGAATTATCAGCACTGGTGTTTTTTTCTCTTTATGAGTCATCAGCCCATCAGCCAGGCCATTCATAACAGCTTCTGGCAGTTCACTGGGGAGATCAGTGCCATTGAATCGTGTCCTACCAGCTCCCCCGCCTTGTGTGACACTGTTTACCACAGTGCCTCTTTCTGTAAACATACCGAGCCATGCACTTGAAGAAGGGATGAGTGGGAATGAGATGGCTTACCCTTGTATCAGTTAGCTGTGCTGGCAGCTCTGCCTTGACTGATCATTCGCGAGTCCTCATGTTCCAGTTACTTTGCTAAATAACATGTAGACATCCCACTTTGAAGTCTTGTATATGATAGTTAATTAGACAACATTTAATTTGGCTTAACGTTTGTGTCAGTTTTGTGGAAATGAGCCTCCATAATTAGGGAATACAGATCAGGTTTCTGTCAGACTTATAACCTCTCACTCTAATTTAATGCTCACTCCTCCAGTGCCGTGTCACACTGGGTGCACAGGATTCCCGTCTTTTCCGCTTGACTAGTAGGAAAGTCACCCATATTACACAACTGACAGCAAATGGGATCATTTGCAAAGATGTAAGGGCAAGAACTGAACTGGACCCATTTCTGAGAAGTTGAGCTGGTCCTGCAATTTGTGCATTGCATTTCTGAATGTGTCAGAAGTGTTTGGTTGTCTGCAGCATCCTGAGGACATAAGGGGTGGACCTGCTCTGGGTTTATACTGATTTTATGATTTACATTGAGATACAGCACAATTGCAAGTTGTACCATGGAAATATGTAGACCAGTGGCATACAGTGTTCAGATTTTAAATGACACAGCAGTTTTCTGACCATATAAAGGAGTGTACATGTATAACTTGCAAATTTACTCTTACGGAAGGGGAACTTGCTCATTATATTATGTTGATGCTGTCTTAGCAAGAGTTTCACATGTGTTCAAGGTTATCCTACTGTTCCTAAAGAGCTGAACTTTTCCCAAATGCAGATGTCAGCTTTGGTCTTTGTGAGTGAACAGTGCTCATTGTGGCTTTACTGGGGTATATAACTGACCAGTGTAAATCTGCTACATGGATTTATTAAGTGAAACTCTAGACTTATATGTGGTCATTCTTGTCTTTTCTGTAAATCCTTGAGACCAATCTTTGCATGGAAATCAACATTATGTCATTTAGTCACAGAACATTTCCTTTTTGTACTAAATTGTCCTGTGTCATTTGGAAAGTCATATGCTGCCAATTTCTTGAAAAAGAAAAAAACCCCACACTTAATGTCAAGTTATTTTATTCAAAGGCCAGGAGTAGAAACAATTAGGTAATAATTGTAATGAAATAATATCTCTTTATAACCAAGTGCTGCGTAACAAGGTTCCATAGTGCACATCTGTGGATTTGCATTAAAAACCCCCGAAGTTTGTATGTTCTCACACATCCAGCCATAAATATTTGCAGGCTGAAGAGATGAGAATCCTCCCAGTACTGAACCTTGGAATTTAACGGGAGATGGAACATCAAATATGTGGGAAAGGAAGGAGTTTAATAACACTGCCCTGAGCTTGAATTACTTGGATGCATAGTGTGTTGTACTTTGTATATAAACACCATGCTAATATAATGAGTTTAACTGTAGTGCCAATACCACTCTGACAGCCCTCCTTGACAGCCAAACTCATTTTCCTGATGGATTACAGAGCTGTGTAGCTCAGCTTGCTGCTGTGAGCAACAGCCTGCACCGGGTGTTTTGGAGAGGGGAAGAAAACCTCAGAATTCCTAGACTTGGGAGCGTAGTCTGAGTCTTGTGGTAGTAGTGAGTGCATGGACAAAATTATTCTTCTTGCTGAGACTTGCTTGTTTATTTGATACAGAAAGTGTGCAGGGTTCTTTGGTTCCCTGTGTGAAGGATTTCTCTGTGGAAATAAATGAATGTTGCTGTAATAATTTTGTTTTGCAGAACACTTTCCCTGAGAAAGATCGTGTACAAGCTTTGAAATGTTATAGTCTCCAGCATCATACACACTTATGATCCCTTATGTATCAAATATAGTTCACAGCAAAGCTAAAGAAGTCAGTGTCCTATTGAAAGGCCCTTTATGTCTTGTGTTGTCTTTGTTCAACAGGGAACAAAGTTTGTCATCCTGAGACAGCAGACCTTTGACAAGGCTCAGGTAACCTCTGACAGCATGCGCAGTGATAACAAAGAGTCCCTGTCAGCCTTTGTAGAAGATGTTGAGACTTCAGTCAGCACTGACTTTCCAGAAGATGAGGAGTGTGTTGGTGAAGTGCTAGGCTGTGGTTCTTCGATCTATCAGTTCATGGAGGAACAGAAGAAGCTCAGCGTGAAGATGAAAAGATGACAGCAGCAGCAACATCCTAGAAGTTGTGATCACACAGGCAGATGAGGTGGGTGATAGACAATACTTGATACAAAATTCTTTTTTATCTTATCTGATTTGTATTCTTGGCTGTGATCAGAAATACAGCTTGTTGTTTCTAATTAATTCTTTAATTTTCTTTTATTTATATTTTGAATTTAGCAGAATTCTATTTCATGTTGGAAATGTTCTCCGTCTAACCCAAAATGCATTAAAAAGGCTATTTGCTTTAATCAGCAGGATTTTTAATCTTATTATATGCTCCTCAAAAATGCATATTTCTTTGTGTTGTACAGTACATATTTACATAAATTAGTGTTATCCTTGGTTATTTTGCCAACCATAATTTATACACTTTTTAGTTTTATCATAAAATAAAATCTTGTCTGATATTCTGGGACCATTTTTAGCATCACAGCAAATTACCTTGGAAGGAACTACTACACAGTCAGTGACCTATGCTACTTGAGTTTAAAAAAAAAACTAAAATGTGTATCAAATGTTCAGCTTCCACCAATGAATCCAGTCTTCCTCTTTTACTGTCTTGTAAGCCAATGTTTGCAGGCTTTTGAAAACTGCAAATTTGTAAAAATTCCTCATAAAATTCACCTGAAAAGTATATTTTTTCCAATGTTTAGTTCTTTGAACAAATCCAGAATTCCTTGCCTTATTTATTTTTTAAGTGTTGAGATTAGTTTCTCATCCTACCAGTTTTGTTTGTTTGTTCATATATCATTTCTACAGAAGGTTCATTTCAAATATTGCTTTAGAAATGTTGACAAAACATTTGTCAAGAATTTCTTTGAAGTAATATTGTCAGCACCTAATCTAACAAGGTACTGCTAAATGGAGCACTTGTGTCTGCAGCAGATGGAGGCTCTACATCGAAATTAATTGCATAAATTCCCCATTTCACCAGCATAAACTTCAAATATCAAATTGTAATTAAAAAAATGCTACATCTATCTTTGGATGTCTTTGTTTTTGCCATAATTTTATGGGTGTTTGGGGCAAAAAGTACTAACTTTGTTGCTATTGACTAACTGTACCTTATGGCTTGCCTATAGATGGAAAGAGAGAGCGAACTGTGATTGACTCATGCTCCTAAGATGCTCCTCTCTGAGGTTAGCATCATGTGGAAGTCTGCCCATCCTTATCTGAAGAGTCATTTAAGTTTATGGGGCCCCTGAGAGAACTGGCAACAATATCTCTGGCAATAAAGTTATTGGGTTCTGGGCAATTACCTTGCTCGACCAAGACCCTGGGAGTTTGTTGCTTTCCCTAGTATCTGATGGCAACTGAGTCATGAATTGGTTTGAATGGGTTCCAGTTGGTGGCTGATTAAGGAAACAACTGGAATACCCAATATAGTCCCTAATATGCTGAATTTGGGTTTTTGTTGGAGTCCAGTTACAGCTAGAGCACTTGCTCTAGTGGTCAGTGTAAGACTTACTGTTCATTGGTGCACGGATCAAAATAGGAACTAGATTCTAGAGTTATCATGTATACTGATAGGCAGAATATTGTGCTCCAAATCATTGGTAGTCTTTATTCAAGACCTAGAGATGAATGATGATAGCATTTGCTATACTTAAAAGAAAATACAAAATTGCACATGTGTGCATAAGAATCTGGCTAGCAAGTGATAGCATTTGTACTTAATGGAAATTGATATTTACTGTAACATGCATTGTCTTTCAGGGGAACACATCTGCTTTCGCAGTGTGTGGCTCTCTCATTTTGGGCACAAAGCAGTATTTTTCTTTGTTAAGCATTTATGCACTCAGTACGTGTTAATTGTTACTAATATAGTGTATATGTCATGAATTACACCAAAATAGTGCCTGAGCCAAGAAATGACGTTATATAGTACATGGGACAACGTCCATTGTACAGGGACATAACCTTTCAGGGAGTCATTTGGATAAATTGTGGTTTATGTAACACAGGATTGTCTACACAATTTTGTCCGTCACTCTGGCTATGGTGCATCTGAGGAACTCACACGTATTTTGGAGTGTTGCACATCTCAAACTTCTTTTAGAATGGATTCAAGTGCTGTTGATAATTGATTTCTGCCTAAACCAGTGTGTAAAATAAGTAGGTTTAGTACTGGTGTTGGATTATAAAAGAGACTGGAAATCATTCTTTTATGTGCAGGGAGAAAAAAGTGTTCCCACTTGTGTAGCAGTAGAAATTATTTTCTCAAAAGGAACTGTAGAAGAAGATGAATCTCTGCTTTTGAAACCACCATCTTTACTGTTTGAATTGAACCTACACCTTATGTTGGTCATGCAAGTTTTCTGTCTGTATTAGGGCATCATCGTGTCCCCATCTGTTTATGTGGCTCTGCAGCTCACTGTGGGACAGAAAAAAGTAATTCCCAAGAAGAGCTGCAGAAACAAACCATACCTGAGAAAGGGGGTCTGTAATTGTTGGCCTGACCCATGGAGTGGATATCACTATGCTGGCTTCTGTGAATGCTGTATTTCAGCAGGATGTAGAACTGAGCGTCATGGTGAACTCTGTACTGCTGCAGTTAAATATCTTGGGGCATTTCATCTAGGTGGCTTAAATCTACTTGGAATATGTCCATTGAAGGCATGTTGCTGGTGGTGTAAATGTGCTATAAGACAAAGGGTATAAAAACTGCAAGTGATTTCTCTTTATTTAGTGCTTTTATTTATATAGATAGATACAAATATTGCAGTGACTTATCTAGGAGCATCATTAGTTATCAGTTAGAGACATGGCATGTTGAACAGCATGCATCTAAGTCAGAGGACTCTGGCCCTGAAAAACTTGCAGTCTAAATAAGAGTCAAAGTACTGATACAGACAGCTGAAAACAATTCTGGTTGTGTTTTTCTTCCTTTTCTTTTTTTTTTTTTTTTGTTTTGTGCCCTCTAGCAATGTTTAAGGACTGTGAAGATTCTTGATATCTTATCTTTTTGACTCCCATTATTGTGGAACTCTGTGGTTATACATATTTCAGCATCTTCTTTTCATGTCTCCATATGTCTTTTTAGCTGTTGGACGAGTTGGTACATGAGATGCCTCCTTTCCTTTTATGTGTGCTAGATGTTGTAGATTTTTAGAGCGAGTAATTAAATTAGTATTTCAAAGGAGTTCACCACCACACTAATAATTTATCTGTAAGCTTATTAAAGTAATTGTTTGTACTCTAAAATGACTAAATAACTGTTGTATAATCTCAAAATTACAATAAATCATAATTCTTCCTGGATGGGGCTAACTATGACTTCTGGATGTGTCTAACTGCTGATGTCTGGCAGTTATAAACACTGTACTTGAGCAGACCTGGAAGAGGGCACAGAAAAATACTTACAATTTCTGCTATTGCACATTCTACATGTTCACACTATGGCTATGTGCCTCTTGCACCATCAGCCAGTCCTTAAGCAACAACTTCAGTTAAAGAGTCTTGGATGGAAACAAACAGCAGTGATAGCTACCTAGGAGATTTTGTTAGTGTTTTGAAGGCAAAGGTAAGGTCCCTGTTTCACCCCTACTGCAGAGGACACTTTGCAGCACTTAGGAACTTTTAAAAGAGGTCTTTCCCCTCCCTGCCATTTGCACATGAAGGAGGGAGGATGACTGACCTGTGGTCAAGTTTTAGCCTTGGCAGAGAAGGCATTAAACACTGCAGCCTTAGTGCAGTCTGCTATTGTTAGGTATCGCCACATAAGTCCTTAGAGGTATAACTGCTATGATAAAGGCAGGTGAATATACGTATGGCACTGTGGCATGGTCTTTGCAGTTGGGCAAGAGACTCTTCTTAGCATTTCCGAGACCTCTGTCTGCTTCCAGGGACAAGACCCATGTGCTGAGGGGGAAGGGAAGAGTGGAATACAACAGGTTTCAGTCTTGCAGCTCAAATACATGTGGCACCTCCTAAAATTTTTCTTTCTAATCGAGTTCAGCCTTTCTTTTTCATACTGTTGGATCAATGAAATGTTCCTAAAATGAGCTCAATGGCTGGGTTTTATTACAGCCTTAAGGAACAATTTAACTTTGCCTTAGAAATGCATCTGATAAGACTATTTGCTCCTGGGATCCATAAGATGATTTTTACCTTCCCTTCTACAAATGACTACTCCTGATCTTTGGTGACTGGCAAATGTGCGTATACTGTGGGCTCAATCCTAGAGAAGTCAGAAACAGGGTAGCTGGCCCAGGCAGAATCAAGTATTTATAGCAAAATTAAAGGCTTTATAGTAGATTTAATTACACCATCTGTTAATGAGTCTACATTTTAGAAAATAGTTGGGAAAAAAGCTCTCAAGCAAACAACTGTGTGAAGTGCCACATTCCTTAGCCTTGAAAAGCTGTGTTTCAGGACGAAAAAAAGGAAACTTCCGGATGACAGCAGTGAATATCCTATCCAGACTGAATAAAAGGTACAAAGAGCAAAATGTACCTCTACTGCTCTCTTCTGCCCCTGGGTATGTGTGTACTGAAGGACACTGGCATATGAAAGATTGTGACTGAAAAGATAAGATGATTCCATCCCTTAGCAGGAGTGTCTCTTTAGCAGAGTGCATGGTGTTCCTTCTCTCCTTTGCTCACTGTTTTGTTATCTCTTCTTCAAGGCTATGTCTGAGCTCAAAGCGCCTTGTAGGCCAGATGTGTGAACTCTCTCATCTCTAATGACAGCTACTTTTATCCAGCTTGCACTTTTTGTGCTGGGTATTCCCTATCCCAAAACTGTAAGGTCACAGGGGGAAGACAAAGGTGTTAGTTTTGGAAAAGGACTGAGGGGATGAAGACTGAGGCATAATTATGAGTTATAACTGAGAATCTGGGCAGCCCCACTACTTCCAGGTCCTTCTTCATTTGTTGTTTTACTTATCTGTATAGAAAATAGAGCCACCACATTTCTTTGGGGATTTATTTTTTCTGAAGGAGCTAAGAAACTTTGGTGCATGCTCCTGTGCGAGATGACTGGCAGGTGTGTGCTCAACTCCCCTAAACTGCCTTCCAGATGCTGATATTGCACATCATCTTCATCCTCAAACTGAGAAAGACCAAGGGCTATGAAACCATCCAGGATGTTCCACATGCAGACAATAGTGTAAAATTCCCATGTTGGAGAATACTTTTTCAGTATTCAAGGTATCGCTCTCAGGCTGCACTCCTAGGACTCTCTGTGTATAAGATTTCACCATCAGCACTGACTCAGTTTTATTAAAATTAGACATTTTACATTGAATTAAAGAGGCATGACAAATTAAAAATTAATCATTTTAGTAGAGAAACTTTCCTATATTTCAGTGACTTGAAACTGAGTCTCACAAAACTGATTTCTGATTCTTTTTCAATTAAATATATTTATCTTACTGGTGTATTTGGAATAGATTACCGTACCATATTTTAACATGCTCTAACAACGTATCAGCAGATATGTAAAAAAGTGAGTTAATAACATAGATGATTGCTATCATGCTGCTTTGTAAAACCATTCTTAATTTAATCCATACACTAAGTGTGCTTTCCAGTTACAAAAATTCATTATAAGTATGAGGCAGAAGTGAAACCATGAGACAGAATTGTGACTGATGTAAAACAGACACACAAAATGAGTAGCATTAGGACATTTACTTTGAAGTTTGTTAAAACCAGTAAAGTGATATCCACTTTAAGTGAAACCTGCTGTTACAGATACCTACTGGGAACATTTCACTTTTGAACTTACTCCTTGCACTCTGCTTTAGCATTTAATATGTTGTGATTTTTTTCTTTTTTTTTCATGGTTTTCTTTTTTTTTTTTTTTAAATGTAACAAGAAAAAGTATAATAGCTGACCTACTCAGATACCTATCTTTGCCAACAGACAGGGAGTTGAGCATATTCAGTATTTGGGAAAAGAACATGTCTTTAACTACATTTGAGAAAGTATCTTGCTATATCAGAGTACAGTTGAAACAAATAGCAGTTTATTCCCATTTAGTACCCATAGTACCACTACCACATGTGAATAATGGAAGAAATATTGAGTCATTGAAGAAGCAATTTGAGAATCACAAAGCAAATGAGGGCAGTTAGGTTGGTCACTGAGTAAACTTTTAGAATCTTATTGATGGTGTTGGTGATAATTTGGACCATAGGGTTTGACTGCAGGCTTTGTGAGCTTCTCCAGCTAAAAAGGCAGGTGGAAGGAGACAGGTGTCTCCTCCAGTTCATGCCCATTTATTTATGAAGATTGGACAAAGTTCCAGTTTCCTGAGCACAGCTGAGATCCCACCAAGAAACCGTTCAGCATTCCAATAGCTAATATTTACCTGAGTAATAAAGATAAGTATGTTTATGTGGCATGAAGATTTTTATTCCTATTTGAATTGTAATAGTGACCCATGAAATAGGTCTGTGAATTTAATGACCTTACTGTCATTAAGCAGAATACTCTTCAAACCCTGGCACTGTGTTTGTATGTATATTCTGAATAGTGAATTATATATGTTTAATAGAACAGAAAGTAACAGAATTGCCCCTTGCTCACAAAAGCAAGAACATGACCATCTGAAATGGACTGAACAAAGCTCTTTTTTGGAGAGCTCAAAGTGCTCCATGATCTCCATGATTCTCCATGATCTGTCAGTCACCCAGACAATGTATGCATACTGGTCTTCTAACAAGAGTAACTATTAGACTCCATTTGTCTAGTTAGTTATGTACATTTGCATGTAAAATAGGCAAAAAACCTCATTCTGATGACTTTGTTCATAAGAAAGATGTGTGTTGGTTGAGACACATTTAGTGTGTTAATTGTCTGTGTTCTGAATCAAGACAAATAAATAAATAACATTATCCTTATCACAAACTTCCAGATCTGTTCAGGTTTTCTCCTGAAGGGGACACTTTTTAATGTTGATTTCATAACCTGAAGTGACTATCTTTGGCCAAACCACATGACTTGTGGGAGGACCATATCGAATGGATGCCAGTGGGTGGAGTGCCTTCTGATTGCCAATAGAGTGGTGCTGGAGCTTTGCATTTTTGTGAGTGTATGGGTGTTCTGAGAACTGAACTTCCTGCTTCACCTAACACACAGAAGCAGCTCGGTGGTCTATCATCTGGGTTATTATTTTGACAATGTGCAGTATCGGCCATGATTTCTAGATATTTCTGTAGAATTGGAGTTATGGTGTCATGGGTAAAAATAAGAACAAAACAAAAGCAGTGTAGGATGCTGGAGTGAGTATTACAAAATTAAATTAAGTTCCTTCCCCTTGCATTTTCTTCCAAAGTTAAGAAGCATTCTTAGCTTTGGGGGAAAGTTAAGAATGCATCAAGCTTTAGCTGTATTTGTATACATGCAAGAACTCTGTTCGCAAGACCGCAGGCTGGAATTGCAGGTACTTCTCTGGACTTGAGAATTTGCACTAGCTTCAGCTGTCCTCTGAAGGGATGCTGCATGGCACAGAGAGGTCAGAATGTGCAAGGCTCCTTGCCTTGCTCACTGCACAGAAACTATTAAATAAACAGGGAAAAAATGTCATACTGCACAACCAGGACTATATCTGTGTGCACTTGCTGTGTGTCATAAGGGTAACAAGGAACTGAAATATAAATTCCACTTACTTGTCCAGGGAATGACTTGTGAATCAGGCATGTTCACTCTTGTCTTAACAGCAGAAGGTTTAGCAGCCCCAAATGTATTTTAGTGTTTTTGTCATCTCTGGTTACCTCTTGATGAGAGTTTTCAGTAGCGCTCATCACTTCCTCTTGTTTCTTTCAATCAAGAAGGAAGTCTGCAGAAAACCAATGCCACATAATCTAAAGGACTGTTCGATGTATGTGGATTTCTGAAACATGTATAATTAGCCATGTATAGACAGCTGGAGAATAGTAATTTGCAAAATAAATTCATTTAGAAGGCAATTTGGAGAAAATAGTGTCTTATTCATTGTGTCAGCGAATAAAAAGAATGAACTATTGGGATATAAACTTGGCCTATATAATTGTTTGTTTCCAGTAGGCAGTGTGAATGCAACTATCTTCTGTGTGTTCTTTTCTACCATATTATCCAGAATCCAATGATCTAGTCCAGTGAATCTGGGACAAGTGGCTTGGGAATAAGCTGTACCTGGCTCAGTACTGCACTTTTTATGTAGTGATGTTTATTTTTTGAGGACAGTTGGCTGGAAGGAAACAGTCAAATTGTATCTGACAGAGTGGAAGATAGTTTGCTGTGCTCTGACTGACGTGGGATTTGATCCTTTTCTGACAAGAACAGCACCCTGTTCATTTCCTTTAGATCACACATTTCTTTTCAGAGCCCCTTGTCAGAAAGCTACTGAATAACTTTTTCAGGAAGAGTGTATGACAAGGAGCACGGTAGCAGGGACAAAGGCAGCTATTCATTTAACTACTGCTTTGTTGGGATGCCTGACTCAAAATTGTATATCATTTCCCATGGAAGAATGGACATCTGGGGCCAATCCTGCTTTAACTGCTTTGCCTAAAAAAATAAAACTGAGGATGAATTTGGCCTTATCTCTTGCCCTGAAAGCCTTTGTTTGCAGAAGTGGAAACTGATGGGCACAGGGTCAGACTGTGACCTGGAACTGCTTTGCTATTCTGGACAGGATCCCCTTGTTGTCTTGATCAATTAATGGTATCTCTTGCAAATGTGAGGGTTCAGGAACATTCCTGTTGCCTAAACTAGCTTAATATTTCCCTTGTGTTGGTTGATTTTTAGATATTCCTTCTACTTGACTAACATCACTCATTGTGGCTTCCTGAAGGCATCCTGGTAAAAATTCTTGTTCCATATTATGGAAAATTACCAATGCACAATATTGTTTCTAAATACTTGTTCACCCTGAGCATTGTTTTCTGAATGGCGCAGCTGAGGGTCAAACTGGAAAAGGATATTTATATCTTGTAAAGACTCCTTTTGCCTAGACACTGTTAGTTTTCTCTTTGGAGACTTCCTTGGACCATAATCTTGAGTTTAATTCATATGTTCAAGGTTCCCATAGATAGCTAGAAGATTAGGCTAGAATGCTACTGTCATTGTCTTTAAGCTTATTTTGTATTTTTCATTGTTTGTAGCTCAGTAATTGAAAAATAAATTAGCTGTGGCTGTAGAGGTATGTGAGACAGAGTCTGATGAAGAACAAATTTTTTTTTCAAGAGGTGGTTCAGTGGTGAAGGGAAAATGGACTCTGCACCCTGACAGGACTTATTTTCTTAGAGAATAGCAGCCATTGTGTCCTCAGAAGCTGTACTTCAGTGGCATTTAAGTGGCCAAAGCAGAGGTGCTTAGAGGTGACTGTTCAGACAAACACTGCAAAATTGAAGTCTGGCTGTGATGAACTGCCCATGGGTGGTATGAGGGACAACTCAGTATAGTCCCTGGGGGAGGTCCTTTGCTCCAAGGCAGACAACTGAGGTGAAATGTGCATTCCTTTATTTAAACTTTAGGATTTATTATATATATTACTGGGCTGGCATTTTCTTTTGTGTTTTGTTTTTTTTTTTAATGCATACACATGCATACAAGCATCAAAAACCTTGCAACTTCTTAAGAAAAAAAAACAAACCACCACACCCACCACCTTTTTTGCCAGTTTCTTGTCCTAAAAATGTGGTTTGTGTTTTTCCTTTTCGCTGCTGTCCAGACCATGCTCTTGGTTTGGGGAAGTAGATCGATCTGGCAGTGTGATACATTCTGACTAATTTTTCTGGCATCTCTATGATCATGATTTCCTGTTATCCTTATCCTTGTCATCAGGGACAGACTTTTGAAGGCATCTTGTTCTTCAAAGTGTTCTACATGCAAAAAAAAAATGTTTTTAAATCTCTAAAGCTCTCATTAAGGTTAGACTCTTAAAATGGATTTGACTGTATGCAAGGCTCTGTATAAAAGACTTTCCCTCTTGCTTATCTGTTCTTCAGCATTTCTCACATGTGTGTTTTGAGATTTTGAACCTAAAAATATTAGATTGGATTACTATTTTGTTTTCCTTTCAACCATGTAAATATTGAGTGGCAAAAATGAAACAGAATCCTCATCCTTATTAAAATACAGCAGGACTTAATAGAAACTTAGAAAATAACCTGAAGATTTTTTTTATTATTTTTTTTCCTGCTAAAGGTTAACTAAATATGGCCCCAGTTCTGCAAAGGATTACTCATGTTTAATTTTACATACTGAGTGTTGACTTTCAATGGCACACTGCATAAAATAGTCTCGTTGAGGCTTTTGAGATCATGGTCTAAATGACCATACAACATGATGTTCTGTATACCATTAAACTCAAAGCAGTTCTGCCACGGTTTCCTTTCATGCCTCTGGGTCTGTGGATCTCTGTCACTTACAAGTCTTTCTCTTTTCCTGAGGTCAGCTGATGACACGGATGACAAACTTTGTTTCACCTGCAGGAAAGTTGGCACCTCTTTCTCCATCACTGAACTTGTAACAACAGATTGTTATCCTTTTTGAGTTAAACCAGCGTACACACTCTTCCCCAAAATCAGAGAATGCAACCCCATACATAGGCAATATATAGAAAGAAATATTAAAGCTTTTTCCCCCTCCCTGAATTAGAAAGAAGAACATAAAATTTAAGAAAGCACTGAAGAGTGCCTTTTTAATGTTGCTTTGCTGCTCTCTAAGAAAACGCTAATTCTGGATCATAAAGGCAGATTAGTCCCCAGGTACATCAAATGTAAATATATCTGGAAAAAAAAAGCCAAACCAACAAAACAGTGCTGGCAAAGGCAATTGAATTAACAAGTAAAAATTAAATTCATTGCATATTTACAGTCGCCCCAAGTATTGTTTTAAAATATAGTTTAAAATTTTATTTCAAAGAGAGCTTCTCATTAGACAAAATTTAATTCTAAAGCAATAAACAGTTAACTAGTTTGATTGCTTAAATGTAATTCAGGAAGCAAGTTGCGAATATCGGTGCCATAAACTCCATCCCCTGCTTTCCTCGGGATAACTGTCCTTGTTTGAATAGTAAGAGAACTGATACAAACATGAACACAGATGCCCTGATATTCCTAAAGGACTAGAGTTGTTTTCAGCAATGTGAATGGATATTACCATTGCCAGGGATTCAGTTTTTGTCCCTGTCCATTCTGGCTCTCTTTTTCAGTATAAATGGCTCTGGATGTGCAAGTATGGCATACTTGCAGTGCCTTGTGTGGGGAAACCTAGAAAGATGCATAAAAATGCAACTGGAACAGGAAGCTGCCCTGCCTCTAGAGCCAGAAGCTTGCAATGGCAAAACTACCGCGTTCGGTTTCACAACAGTTCGAGCCAAAGTATTGCAGCATACCCTGGTCCTCCATCCTCAGATACCTGTTCCTGCCCTCTTGCTCAGAGTGGCAGTGGTGCTATGGCTAGCAGCTAGCTCTGAGATGATGGTAAACTGAAGCTAAACCATAGGGTGAATAGTTCTTCAGTTCCTCGTAACATTGCATTTGCTGTTATTCTGTTAGAAACCTATTGCAATACTGCTGTTCTGTGCTAGTGTGTATGCAAGTATAAGGGTTTTGTGAGTAAGGAATATATATATGAAAATATGTAAGTCAACGTCACAATGGCTTTGCTTTCTGTGTGTCTGTAATGCTTCTAACAGACATAGAGTGGACTAAGCTCCAGGTTGTATGGTCAGGAGGTACCTGGAAAAAGCTATATTGGAAGTAACAATCTTCATAGGTTCCCTTCCAGCATGAGGAACAATGCTACTGCAGTGGTTGCATTGCTCCAGGCCATTCCTGCATGGATGGGAAGAGTCAGGCACTTCATGAAGATGCAAGATAAGTGCCTGCACCTTGCTGGTGCAAAATCCAGGAGATGAGAGGAGGCATCTTACTCTGTTTTGCAAGGACATTCCTGTGTATCCTTGACTCCAGAGCCCTAATCTGTCTCCTGAATTTGGGCACCTCTGAGCTTTCTGTCACAGGACTGAGCAGAAATTACTGTTGTTCTGGCTAAGCTGGACAGTGTATTTTAAGAGGTTAAGGCTGGTTGTTTTTCTTTATTTCCCCAGCATACAAGCTAATGATCATTGTCCTTAACTGAGCATGGGTCTTCTAAAAGTGCTGGGCATTGGTTCTTATTGAACAGGAGTACCTTGAGCCTGGTGCTGGGTGCTTTAGAAAGTGCTAAACCACAGTTCAGCCTGTGAGGGTAAGGGAACTGTCACATGAATACCTTGATAGCTCATGCCATACTCAGTCGTTGGGATTTTGAATGTTTAGGACAATTCTGCAATTTGTGCCATTTACACTGAAGGGAAAAGCCCTCTTTGATGAGAGACTGAGCAGAAATGCACTCTTATTTCTGATTGCTTTCTCCTTCCCTTGTGTGGGTCATACTGATAATATATTTTCCCCCTCACCATGCTTTTTTGCAGCTGTCCTTTTAATTTTGGCAGAATCTGTGCTCTGCAGCCCTGAAATCTCCCTCCCTTTTATTTTTTTTTTTGTTTTTTCTTTCTTTGACAGATTGCAGTACTTTGCTTTCCCAGCTGGTTAATGGCTGTTACATTTTCTTTTGGGTTTTATTGTTTCATTTTAAGAAATAAGCATACTTGAAAGTTGCTGTCAGTAATGAATTGAGTTCACAGTGATGTAGTCATGGGTGAGGAGTGTTGAGGGAGGGACTGTACTGGAAACTCATTTAACCTTATATGGAGTAACATGGCTGTCTTCTTTCTCTTTTCTCTTTTATTCTTTTAACTGGAACTTGGGCTCCAGCAATTGTCTGTGTTTAGCAACAAATAAGTAAAAATTTTCTGCTTCCTTGCTTTACATGCTGAATATGTAATTCAAGGAACTTTTCATTAAGGAATATCCATGTATGAAAAAGCACCTGAGGGCTTATCGTGAAGAGAACAACTTAATAAAAACATATTATACTATAAATTCACATTTCTGTCTTGATCCAAGTTAATTTTCAAGTGTAGGCAAGCCTTTGGAGTTACTTACTGAACTCTGTTTATAAGGTAGCTATGGCATCTGGAAGAAAATACCATGCATAGAGACAAGGGATGTTTTCCAAAGAAGCCAAACTACTTTTTTTTTTCCTACTACTTGACTTTTACAAAAAACGCAGTCTTTATGTGCCTGACTGAACAGTACATTTAAAACAGTGAAATGATAGTGGTACATCCCAAATGAAAAACTTTTCCATTTGCGGCATTGAAGACTCTCTACTGCCGCCCAGATATTCTCTAACTTTCTAGAGCTGAGTCTTACAGACTTAAAATAAATGTTTAATTCCAACCCAGCAGTGCGTGTTTGAACCTTGGTTTATGAAATCAATCAGATGAAGTAAGGGTACCTGATGGTAGTGACAGAACCACTTTGAACAGCTGACAGAGATCATTATTAAAAAGGTACAACAAAAAACAGAATTCAAAGACTCAAAATCATTTACAATGTAAGCCTGAGTTTGCTTTCCCCACAGTGCAACTCGGAATAAATTTGATTAGAGGCAGAATGGCGGGAGAGGGCTCTTACACAAGTTTGTAATACCAGGCATAATCAGGCTTCTAATAGCCTAAGGGATGGCTGTGTTTGAAAGCTAATTTTGACTAATGCAGGGCCTGAATTTAAAGTAGGACTAGGTATTTCTGAATAACTGTATTTTTATTCCAGAATAAAAGTGTCCACACGTGAAGTTATTCAGAAACAGCTATTTTGGCATAATTTATTTGTATCCAAGCCTTAAATCTCTGCCTGTAGGCTGCTAATGGAGAAACAAAGAATAGTATCAGCTAATAGGATCTCTCATGAAATCTCTTCCTTCCAAAACCTGCAAAAAATCTTCCCCAAATGCAACATTTTAATTTAACTGTGCATATCTTGATATTTTTTCTCAACTGGAAAGAAGTCTTTTTAATTAAGAACAGGATTAGCCCATACGACTTAAATGATATCTTCAATGTGCTCATCATTTTGTTAGCCTTGATTAAAAACAAGTCTTTCATTTTCAAATCTTATATGTAATATTGACTTTTAAGTATTTTGGGGTTTAGAGTAAAAATTCAGAAGGCTAGTAAGGAGAAAGAAAGCACTAATGATATTCCATTGTTAGAAATGGGCAAAGGTTTTGCAGTGAAGCCCTAGAAGAAACTTGGCTATGTCCCTGTCTTTGTGTTTTCTTCCAGCATCTGAATCCTCAAACATAGGAAACTCAGTTCAGATTTGCAGGTCGAGGTTTTGTATTCTTTGCAAAGTGTGAGAGTGCAATGTGTGCATTCGAGACGCTTCCTGACCTGGCTGTGTAGATGTGATTTTTGGAAGCGCTGAATTGCCTTCTCTTGGGATAAGTTGCAAAATATTTATATGTGCAACTTGAGGCCAGTTGTTATCACTGCTGAATGTAACACCTCTTACTTCAGTGCAGTCTTCACTACTCCTAGCCATAGGATTGGCGGAATCAAGCTTTGTGTTTAGTTTTCACAGTGTTTTGTTTTTTTCTTTCTGTTTATATGTAGCATTTAAAATTCTTACTGTGGCTGATGTTTTGTATTCAAGTTAAACTAGGGTAGGCCTACATAACCTAAGATCAAACAACAATTTTGCAGCTTCTGTGCAGAAATTTTTGCTGGCATTTGTAGATATAAAGGTAGCAAAAAATATTTAATTTTTTTTTTTGCAGGAAATCAAGTTGTGTCCATTAATAAATAAAGTTACAACACACGATTGGGTTTCAGAATTGATTATAGGAATAACTATGTGTTTCCACTCAAAATAAACACCAGTAGGATTTAGAAGGCATCTTGTAATATAGCCAATTTAATGAGCTATTATACAACTGATGTTGCAGTTCGGTTTGATGGAAGTCTGTTACCAAGTACCTGAATATGTTCTTAGATGTGCTTGGCAGCATGTTAAACAGACATGCAGTGATGCATCCATGTGGAGCTCCCTTGAAATCAAACCACCTCTGGAAGGAGTTAGTGATCTGCTGCATCCTGTCTTACTCTGGAACGCACTTGGGTTGGGACTGGGACTCACATCCAGCCCTTGGTTGTGTTTTGCAGCCATAACACCTGCTTTTCAGCTGTGCCAACTCGTGCGTATCCCAGATTTATTACCCATATATTTTCTTTTTCCTGTTTAGCAAATATATAAATGTGCTTTATAATTTGCCAATAAATGAAATATTTTGTATAAATCTTGGCTCTTATCCCTAGTCCTGCCAAAACTTGCTATATATCCTGAAAGCATTAAGATGGAAGTACCACTACCTTGAAGACTGCCACATTTTTTTGCTGAAATAGCAGCAAAAAAATGCATTAAAATGCACAGAATATTTCCAAACACATGTATAGTCAGTGTGTTTACGTTTATGATACCTGAGAGGATGCTCTGAAATGCAAGAGTGCAAAGTAGGTCTCTGTGGCACACAATTCCCTGAATGTATGTATGAACTGATTCTGTAAGTGGAAATAAGTTTCTTTGTTAGCCTAAAGTTTTAGCTCTTGCCCTTTTTAAGAGTCTGTTGGTATCATAAGATCAGGTTGTTTATCAAGGGTAGAGTATGATAGTTATTTTTGCTTTACCAAAAGCCAATTACATAGGTTGCTTTCAGTCCCTTGCTAGTTTTTTCTTTCGGCATTAATTTTAAAGTTTAAATAGCATGTGCATTTTCTTACAGCTGCATAAAGATATGTATAAGTAGAAGGCTACTTTGGTTGGGAAGTTCCAATGCTCAGTGAAGCCTTTCGCATATATAGAATACTGAATATCTAAACCATTATTTAGCATCAGAATCAGTTATGGTTGTCTGACTGATGGACAATCTTTTCCTGACCCAGTCTCTTTGCAGGTGACCTATACTGTCTAGACAGTTGCATATTATTTATACATTCATTTCAGTTTTATAGTTCTTTTCACTGAAGTTGAGGGTGTTAGTTTGCCAGTGACTTCATATCTGCATCAGTCCTTGAAACAGGCTGGAACAAAACCAGACACTTCAAACTAGCAACACAGACCCTTTCCATTGCTGTCCATTGTTTGCTGGTTTGCCTTTCCCTTCACCACTCTTCCTCTTCACCACCCTCTCATCTCTCTTTCTCCCTCCCCACCCCAAAAAAAAATAGAAAGGGATAAGGGGAGGAAAGGAAGAAGAAAAAAGAAACCTGACACACAAGGAACATTGTGTAAAACCTGCTAAATTCAAAGAGCGGAGATCAATTCTGGTTGATCCTGTTGGGCGACTGGGGACTTGCAGAAACTACATTTGCATCCAGTTTTCAAGTCTAAAATATTAGGACTAAAATAAAAAAACTGCTCTGCAGGGCTGTTTCCTAAAGGGTGGGTAAAAAGGAAATAACATTAAGCCAGCCCTGAATACATCACACATGAGATACCATTCCTCAAAGGCAACCTGCAAGAGCCCTTCTTAATGTATGAATCGCTTTCAAGAATCGTGCTCTTGATTTCTTTAGGGATAAGGCAAAAAAGAACATGAAATAATGTGGTGCTGCTCTGTTAAATGCAGTTCCTAACACTTGCAAACACTAGCTGTGTCGTTGCAATTACTGATGGTATGTGAGTCCATTATTTTGAAGATTTTGAGGAGACAACATGTGAAATTCACATCTACTTTCAGGCTGTTCACCATTTATGAAAATTTGTCAACCGTACTCTTCTAGGCAACTTGATCTTATTTTTTTTTCAGGTGTATAGAAATAGATGCTCACACAAATGCATCTATGTGTGGTAACAGATAGATTATCAGACTATGTCAGAGAATATTTACTGGCTTGTTTTGAGATGAAGATTGTGCTGTCACAATTTAGAGCTGGAGGAGCAACAAATTCTCACCACCTCCTCCTTTCTTTTGCAAATGGATGATTTTCTTACGAAGGGCATTAAGAATCTGAGAATATTTGTCTCCAGTGTGTTCCCAACATCTCTTTATGCATGAATAATCACAGTAACAGCTATAAAGGCATTGTTATCAAATGGCATTGACAAGCAAGATGGGTGACGCAGAAAGAGGCTCCAAAAAACAAAATCTCTGTAACAGGTGCTCCAAAAGTTAAAGGAAAGGAGGGCATGCCAGGACGTTCATGGAAAGGTGGGTAGAGCACAGGGGTGCTTGGGGAGAATTGCTTGGGATCCAGGAAGAAGGAAGGATGAAGTACAAGAGAGTAGAAGAAAAGACAAAGGGCCGTAAATGGACTTAACTAACAGAAAAAGGCAGAAATGTTGTGTTCACCAACCTCTAGGGGACCTGAATAGGACATGAAAATTAATTTTACTGAACATGTTAGAAAGGATTTTCAAAATCATTCTCTTCCCCCATGCTTGAATTTTGTTGTTTCATACGAAAACAACTTAAAAAAAAAAAATCAAATAGTCAAAAAGGTATTATTAATTACTGCACCCAATCTATTTCAAGTCTTGCAATTCCAGTAGGGTTCTACTCAAGCATATCTGAAGGTTTTCTCATAAAAATGCCTTGATTTTCATGTCTCTTACAAAAAGACTTCCCTCTAATTCCTGATAATTTCACTGAAAAGAATATCCTTAACTCTGGCCTCGATGTATTTGTAGGGAGCACAAGCAGACGACAGATGTTTATTTAAAAGATGGTCCCTGTGATGTTGCTTAGAATTAGGGTAATAGATTAGAGAAAGGTAGCCAGAGATCAGTAAATTTTATCAGTGCTATTTGTGGACTACCTTTGTACAAATTTTAAAATAAAGTAAGGAAATATCAAATTAACCGCTCATTGAAAAAAAGGCTTGGATTTTTAAAATCATAATCCTAAAAACCACACATTTTCTAGCTAATAGGAAAAAAATGTTTGGACATTTTTCGTGCTTGTTACTTGGAGTCCCAGAATCTTTCTGTTTAGCTAATACAGTGTAAGATTAATTCCCTCACAGCACATTGCCTGGAGTTCAGTGCACATGTTTACTGATGTGTACAGCTCTCAAATAAGTTTAGTGCTTCTTTCATCCACTGTTAGGAAGTATATTTAAAAGAAATTGCCTTTTATAGATTTAAATTACAAAAGTACTGATATCATGCAAAAAGCAATGCAACTCATGCAAGCATACAAATGTGTAAATCTTAGGGAAAAAGATACCCAGGGCTAATATGAATGTAAATAGGATTAGCTGCTTGCATTAGTGACTGAAATACCATTTTAAATGCTTGCTGCCTAGTTATTCTTATGTATATATATGCATACATGTCTATATAAGTGTTTTTGTATATACATATATATATGTGGCATGTATGTATTTTCCCCCCAAAATATATCTTACTAGAATTTGAAAAAAAATAGTTTTTTTTTTTAAGGAGATTTTTAAAAAGATCACTTAATGACAGCTGTGTTAGTGACGGAATCTAATATTTTATTAGATATAGAAGGCTTGTATTTGTTGTTATATGAAATATTAACACAAAATGAGGACAGATTTCCATCCACCCAAATGCACTAGTAATTTTAGACCCAGTCTTCTCACTGAATCATGAACAACAACAGCCACCAGATTCTCTTTAAGCCCATGAAAAGAACAATTTTCAGTTAATGGTACCACTAAAGCTGCATAAATCAATGTACGAGGCATTTCATTAGAGATTTTAGTCCCCTGTGTCATGGCTTCTGCAGCAAAGCAAGTCTTTTGAGCAGCCTTAGTGGTAGTATAGGGAATTTAGTTTTGTTATTACTTATGCTAAACTGATAGAAGCATGTGGGTTATAAGAAGCCTAGAAAAAAAACCCAAACCATTGATGTGACATACTCTTGAACTTGAAATAGGGTAGGTGGTTAAGGAATAGGGTAAATTTTGTTTCTCAAAATATTTAGTCTTTTTGCTGTTTCTGCTTGCTAATAGAAATAGCAATCCTGTTTTCTAGAAATAACCATATGTACCTGTGAATTGTTTAGTTCAAGTGACAGCTAAAAAGCGATGTCATTTTTCTCTCCTGTATGTAGTAAATATGTTAGAATGATGCCATAATAATTGTACATGAACTTGTAGAGAAGAAAGAGTCCTAATTAAGGTACCTGTGTGCCCTGTCAAATTGGGCCAACAGTTGTCAAAAGACTTACATACCTGGAGTGTGATATCAGAGTGATAATTGCTCAAGCAGAAAAGTTTGTATTTGATATATATCTCAGCTTTATAAAGCCATGCCATTGTGTAGAGGGGCCTGCAAAGAGGGGTGTTTTGGCTTCTGTTTTGATAATATCCATATTGCTATAGGCTCTGTGTAGAACATGGGAAATCAAAATTAATTAAGCAGAGTAAACAATTTGGCAAAAAATTAACCCCCCAATTTTCAGGTTAGACTTAATTTATTTTAACATTTTTCACTAAAACACTTTGGGAACATTTTTTATTTATAAAGATTTTTCATTTCTGTTTAAAATAACCCTTGGGCCCTTCAAATCACAATAAAGCTTTGTTTTACATTGATTTTTTTTTTTTCTCATTCAAAAATGAAATACACACATAACCCCCAAAAATCTGTTTAGGCTGACCATCCTTTATATTTATTTTTTAATATCTTTCAGTGAAACAAAATTGTTTTTCAGTTCTGAGCAGATGGTTGAATTTGAGTTGATGTGATGGAGCAAGCCTGTACATTAACTGCTTATCCCACATGGCCTAAGGCATTGGTCCTCAGTTTTTTGAAGCCATCAGATTTCTCTGCTGCAAAATACAATGCCATTTGGGATATAGTTTGGGAGTTGGAGATCCTGCACTTGCTCTTTATATTGAATAGGATTGGTTTTGGCTATTGTATGGACAGTAGCAGTTCCCTTGATGAGCTAATTTTAAACCTGAAATCTGCAGTTACACTTCAGCCAACCAAGAACAGACCAATAATGGTCATATCTGCTTTCTCGTCTTCGTTCTTGCACTTAGCAGAGAAAAGACCATTGTTTGGAAAAGCTCCTCAGGAGCATGCATGCTGAAGGAGTCCGCTTTTCTATCTAACTAAACTTTCACCTTACATCCCTGACATGTAAATGGCTCAGTGAAGCTGCTTGGCCTGCATTTGATCCCAAGGCACTGTACATCTGGAGCTGCAGCATGGAAGTCAGTGGAATTACACTAGAACTAGTGTAATTCCAGAATCAGGCTCCCCAGTGCACACACGCAGGAGTTAGGCAGACAGGACTTACCCTTTGTTGTGGGCTACTGGTTTCCATCCTTCTTGAGTTAATTTTCTTGGATAATGCACCCCATTGTAACTAGACCCATTGCCAGCATTATGTAACTTAAAGAAAGAGAGCTTACTACATCATTTTTTTGTAATTATACAAAGATAAAATGACTGCATAAATGAGACCAGAAAAGAGCTCTGAGTGTTTACAGAAATAAAAATAAATTAGTGTTTTTCAAATTAATATTTTCAAATGCTCAGGTTGAATTAATTTGAGAAATATGAATATGTATTGGTAGTGTTAATTCTTTGGGGTTTTGAAAATTCTTACAACCACATAATTAAATGAGCGCCTTTAGAAATACTGATAAAACCCATTGCCATTCAAATATCCATACAAGACAACAGGGGCTGTAAGCTGTAGGCTTTAGAGATTAGTTTGGCCATGGGCCAGTATTTATCACAACATTTCCATCTTAGAAGATAAAATTTAATCATTTTTATTTAAATATAAATCAAAATTAATGCAGGTTTTAGAAAAACGGATGTATAACCTAATCACAATATCTTTATTTTAGAGATGCTTGCCTCTATTGTCTCTATTCACAAGAGCAATGCTGTCTTTGTTGTGCTGCTCTTCCTTCAGATTTTTTTCTTCTACAAGGGTGCAAAAGGAAGGGGTGGTTGACCCAAATACGGTCCTATCTCCTAATTTTGCCAAGATCAAAGGCATTTATAGCTTTTAATGTGCTGCCTATTGGTGAAGTCTAAAAACACTATTTAGGCATTTCTCTACTTTCCAGACACAAACACAGCCAGCACAGAGTTATGCTTTTGCAGTGCTTCGTTCTGTCAGTGCCTTCTCCATGCAGGAATACCTACTACCTGCACACCCTTGTGCATGCCACATACCATAATCAAAATAGTTGCCTGAGGTGCCCTAGCTCTGCCTTATCAACTGTGTATGCACTTTTGCTGAGCTTGTGCCCATGAACAACCTGTAATTATAATGTTGGGGCTTTTCTTATGAAGCCTCATAAAAAATTATCTTATGAAAGAAATTAAATATAAAACACTCTAGTAGTGTAAAGATAAATTTTGAAAACTTTAACTTTTCCACATGAGGCTATGGCCAATGTACTCATGAAGCAGCAGGAATTTCCAGTTGATGTGGCAGTATTTATTGATGCCAGTTAGCTCCCTGAAGGACCAATGTTTCTCTCAAATAATAGAGAAGTAAAAGCTTGGACAGTGTTTGCAGCAGCCACCAATCTATGCGAAGCTTCCTCAGCCATACACGTCTTTTACCCTTCCAGGGAAGACAGTGTGATTAGTTTGCTAGTTTTCCATCACCTAATTGCAGTTCAAATATTAGACTGACCTTTGCAGACCTGGTATTAGAAAGGAACTGTCCTACCTGCTTTTTGTCTGCTTTGGGTGATGGTACAACTTTGTAAAGCAAATATAACTTTTGTATCAGTTGAGCTAATGAGAAGGTGTTCATTAAAGTGTAGTTAAACCAATTCTAAGCTAAGTCTGGGATTCCTCCGCTCTGCCTCCAGATTATGAAATGCAACAAGGGAGAATATTTTAAAACACTGGAGGGTTGAGGAAATCTCTAGCAACTTGCTGGTATTGTTCTGGTAACACTGATTCTGCTAACAAGCCGTGTGGAATGTCAGCCTTAGGATCCCTGGTTACATCGTACCTTCAGATCAGACAAGAGATCGCAAATGGATTCCTGCACAGCCATCTGTAAAAGCAGCTTTATAGTGGGCTTTGATGTGAATGTATATACACATAAGAATGTGAAATTGACACTTAATAACATGATAATTTTATCTACAATGGGAGAGCCCTTATGTCGGGTTACAAAAAAACAAACTGGTATTGCAGTGTCCTTCACCAGCGGGAGATCACTCTGATGAACTTTCTCTGGGAGAAAGAAATAAGATTGTTGTTTTTTCTCAACACTATTTCTCATGCGAGGAAGGCAAACTGCATCTGACCTTTAATACAAAAGCAAGCTCAGTATTGTTCCTCAGCTTCATATTGGAATAAATGACATATTAAGATCTCTAAAATGTAAACTGCTGGTTACTTTTGTATTCAGAATTTTCTTCTATAGGTGTGTGGTCAGCTGATTTGCTTCTCCAGGATAGTATCCAGGCCATCTTATGGAAAAAGAACAGCTGTTCATAAAGCTCTAAGATTGCTTAATATTGGTAAAATATATATATTAGAGATATGGTATACATATATATGTATATACACAGAGTTATAATCTCAGCATTGTTTACATAGCATCAGCTGCACAGATGACTGGAGTGCTTGCTACGATAAATTATAGCTCCCAGTGTCTCCTGTTTCTTCAGTAAACATGACTGAATTCAAAGCTGAGCTAAAGGTGGATCTGTTTCTTCAGTTTCAACAGATTTCCTTGCTTGTTTTGCAGCAGCTCTTGAATACTAAAAGGTAGTTGTTGAGCTCCCACTTCTTTACCTAAGGCTATGCTGGTATTAGTTGTTATAACCCTTTAGTGATTCGGACTAAGTGAGGCACTTCATTAGCTCCAGTTAGAGACAAAACAAAAATGTTTGTTTAAACTGGGAGATCTTAAAGCTGTGTATCTTTCACACCATTTAGAAGATTTCACACAAGTGCTCCCTTTGGGGTTGTCTTCAAAAACCAACATTTTTTCAGGTGCTCTACAAACTGAGTCTAGCTTTCAGTAACCTCTTGCTGTTAACCCACACTGTGTGTGTGCACATTGTATCTGAAACATGTTACATGGCATTTATTTTTCAGTTTTCCTGGGGGCAGCATCATACTGCACAAAGTATATTTCGCCTGCTGCCAAGAGACTCTGATTTCCAGTTAAATACTGATATAAGTATAAAGTACATACTCAGAATGATACTTTGATGTACATTTTTACTGAGTTTTGGATGTTATGTTCTGACCATTATTGAACACAAAGGAACTCTTGTGAAAACAGAGAGCTAGCAGAAGCATGTTGAGGAAGTGTCTTTTTGGGGATGTTTATCCACATTTGAATTGTATGTACCTCACCTTGTCACTGTCATGCAACATCCTTTATACATATCAAGACTGGATTTGCAAAAAATCTACTCATCGTAAACCATTTTAATGGCCCAAAACTGACTTTCAGGGAGAGCAGAGGACAGATGAGTTTATCAAGTAAAGCAAAGGGGAACTATTCCATGGGAAACCTGTAGCTGCCCTAGTATTGTGGCAGGGCAATGAGCTGTTTGGTGCGAAACTGAGAAATTCATGAAACCTGGGGACTATTCCTTTTGTTAGAAGGTCTGAATATCGCCAGCAGAATCCCACCGAGGGGAGGGGCTGTAAGACTGGAGGCTGCCTGTAGATATGAGGACACACAGCTGTGTAACAAGCCAGACACAAGGCTTGTCTAGTTGGGTGGACCTGTTTAATTCAGGGCATGCGGGGTAAAACTGGTGGTTTGGTTTGCTGTGTTTTTTTCCCTGATAAGCTGACTCCAGCAGCCTGAAAACCAAACTCAGAGCTGAAATCTCATACACCTTTCTTGCAGGTCCAGAAAAAAATGACAACGTTATCGAAAACTATCCATTTGTCTTCAGGGTGAATGTTTCTA
Organism: Pezoporus flaviventris; assembly: GCF_033815535.1. Classification (NCBI taxonomy): domain Eukaryota; kingdom Metazoa; phylum Chordata; class Aves; order Psittaciformes; family Psittacidae; genus Pezoporus; species Pezoporus flaviventris. The sequence goes on from NW_026892602.1 coordinate 3,380,057, forward strand.
CCATCTGGCATAAATGCCTTCCCATAGGGTAGAAATTGTGCTACATTTTTTGGTGCCCGCTGAAATTAATCAAGCTGCTTGTGTTTCAACATGTTGTAAAATGAGCTGCTCCATCAAGACAAGAAATAGCTATTGTTTAAACAACTCCTCCAGCATCCTGCTGTTTGATTCTTAGATAACAATGTTATGGGATTTTGGAAAAGCTTTGCCTATCAGGTTTACTGAAGACAGCTCCTTAAAGGAGCAAATTAAACTCTTAAAAAACTATGGCTGTGGGAAAATACAGTTTTATTTTAATATAACAAAGTCCTAAGAGTATACAAAAGACCACTGATTCTTCTGTATGGGATTTGCATTAAATCTAATGAAGTCACTGCAAACTTCATTGCCTATTACATGCCTCATGCTGAACTGGGGCTGCAGTTCAATGCCTGGTGCTGCTGGATATGTTGGGGATTGTAGCACTGTGTACATCATTGATTTTTCTGGATCATGAGGCACTCTTCAGGGGTGTCAATTCTCCTGCAGTTGCCTTTCAGCAAAAAGATAATGTGGGCAATAGCAGTGGTTGTACACATTTTCTGGGATCGATTGCTGAAGTAGGTAAAGCCTTAGCAGGAATATTCACAATAGCTTCTTAGTTTTTCTTTACTCTCAGAAAACATTGGTGGTTCAAAGGAGCTGCTGGGGTGACAGAGAAGGTGCAAGGAAGATTTATATTACAAACATTCTTTTCATGACAATTGCTACATCACTGGTTTTATAGCTCATCAAAATGTGAGTGAAGTCGGTGTGTCTGTATGTCAAAGCATGCGTGTGTATGTTGTGGAAATGTTCCATGTCTAAGGATACACTGAGATGATCAGTTAAGTCTGAAATGAAAGAATAAACCAGAGGTCTTCCTGTTTACCTGATGTTTCTGGTGCTTTGGGGATACGAGATCACATTTAGAAGATTTTCCTCACAAGTCTAAGCTTTTGTCCTGTTTTTTTTTCTTAACAAACACATCTCTCCTCCCAAAAACATAAACCAAACCAAAAATCTTATCTGATCACATGCCTGCAGGAATCAGGGCTTTAAATGAAACCCCAGATATCTCCAGCTTTGTCCTAAGAACACAGCTGCCAGCAACACCAGGTGGTGTTGTAACAATCAACATTATTATTGCTAAATAAAAAAAAAAAAAAAATTGGCCAGAATATACACAGAAATGTACTGAATAGTAATAAAAAAGTGAATAATAGTTTAAATGCTTTTCAGCTGTTCAATAAGGCAAACAGATGTAGTAACACATACTTGAGAGCATGTTATGTACTTCAAATAGAGAAGTTTATAGTATCATTTCATTATGCACAAAAAGAAAGAGACAGAATAATAGACTTATTTCAAAAGGCAAAATTTTAAGGAAGATTGTTAGAGCTGTCCTGAGTTTTGTATCAGATCAAGTGCTGGGAAATGAAGTAAGCTACACTTGATGGGAGAAGACCTACTGCACCAAGGGAAGCAGGTTCATAAAGCAAAGGTTCCCCAGCTGCAATTAAACAAAGGATTTTTGAGGAGTTGCCAAAGTGTTAGAGGCACATAACATTGGAGTATTTGTACAGGCAAGAAAGCAAATGATAACAAAATGTGAAATGTTTAATGAAGAGTTCCTTAGAAATTTTCAAAACCTCACAGGTTTTGAAAATATGCTGGTTGGAATACAGCAAGCATAACTTGGAAATGAGGAAAAGGCTGAAGTTTTGGTGTGAAGAATCATAAGTGATTTAGTGCCAGTCAAATGGGAGGGCATCAAAAAACGTCTAAACCCTTGCATTAAACTGTATGTGTTACCACTGTTCTGATGGAAAAGTAAAGAAAAATTCAGTGAATGGGTTTTCTGGAATTACAAATAACTCTTTGTACAGATATAAGTAAAAATGTTCCTGCAGGTGTTACTATTATGTATTGTTACTTGTTATAGTGTTGTCTTAGACGCTCGACTCCCAAGTGGGTGTACTGTCTATAGCACTTTGCAGAGGAGGCTTTGGCCCAAGGGGGCACTCGGGTTGGAATTCTCTCAGGTGCCATCTGCATTTCCTTGCACTGCATTTATCACCCTCCCCTGGCTTTGTTTTCATCCAGCTTTCTTCCTCAGCCAGTCAGACAACCTCTGAGCATGTCCTCTATTCCTCCCTCCTTTCCTCTGTGTGCTCCTCTGAAATGGTGTCTATCATGTGGTTTTGTTATTTCTGATTTGGTGTATTTCAGCCTGCTCATGCTGCAAAGGCAGGATCTCTTCTCCACGGTACTGTTAGGCTTGAATATGGCTGATAAGGTTACCAACCTATTTTGCTGCTTCCCTAGATTTTCCCAGCAGTGGGAATGGCTAAGAACAGCTAGGATTAGGCTCCCAAGAAGCCTCTAGTGGTACTGCATGACTACAAAACTAACTAAAAATCATGGTGTACCAAGTCTGATTAAGGCTTTAAGCCACCCAGTGAAGTTTCAGAGTTGCGGCTGCTTTCTTTCCCTTTCCTTCTCAAAATAATGAGTTGTTATATGCTCTTGGACCATAAGCAAAAAGTTGTGATATATGCACAAATAGTTTGAAATCAGTGGGATAACACAGAATAGGGTGATAGCTTGCTTGAAAGTAACAGAATCTGTGCCGTACTGACATTAGCAGAAATGCAATTGCTGACAAAGTTGTCTTCAAACAGTCAAGATTTCATTCCATTCCAGGTGTTTAATCATCCAGATATGCAGTATCTGTAACAGTGAAGTTCTGTACACCCTTTCCCCCTACAGAATTTTCAGAAAATACAGAGACTTTAACATAGAGTTTTAATAACAAGTTTTTATATATGTAGATATATAGAAAAGCTAAGTACTTCCCATGCCAGTTGAAGATATATACACACAGAGAAAATCTCCTATAAGTCTGAAAAGCTGCCTTCTACCTATAAGTGCAAACATATTCAGATTTAATGCCAATAAATTACAGATGCTTCCTTTTAACCATCATTATCCTTGTTCCCTGGAAAAGGGTGAGTTTAGGCTGAAGCATCAGCCCTGATATTCTGCTCTGACTTTAAATTCCTGTACATTTTGATTTTGTCATACATTTAGCATTACTTCAATGCATTTCTTGCATGTAGGTGAATACAAAGAGCAGGAGGTCATGAGAGGCATCACCTTGTTATATCCAGAGGTCAAAGCTAAGAGAGTGTCAGTTTCCACTTTAGGCTTTTGTGACATAGATGACATTATATATACTCTTAGGTATGCAATGCAAATCACATTCCTGCAAGCTAATTATAGGATAAATGTATCCACTTAACTAGGCAGCAGGCATGTCATCTCAGCATGGAGCTATCATATTATATACATTCGCTGTCTATGGTATAATTAACAGGATAAAAATATTACTGCCAGATACCATAAAAAAAAATTAACACTATCTTAATTGTCTTTTCAGCTCAGGTATAGCCTATTACCATTTCAAAAAAGACTTTGTCTAATACAGTAGAACTTTAAACTTCGTTTGCTGAAGATGCCATTAATCCTTTTTCATGCTTTGATCTGCCATTGTGATACCTTTGGACTTTGACTTTTCTGTTTTGTTTTTGAACTCTCCTTAAAAACTATTACTGAGATTTAGTGGCTTAAATTCGAGGCTGCTCAGGACTCTGTGTTTGATTTTTAAAAACTTCATGGCAGTGCATTTGGGTTTTGCCATAACAGAGATGTATGCAGCCTGTAAGAAGTTTTTGTGTAGAGTGCCTTGTTTCCAAGCTTTGCACATTGTTCTTGTTTAATCCAAATTTTGTGGTTTTCTAATCTCTTATTTTTAATGCATACCCTATAATGTTCACTGCTGCCTTGTACATTGCTATAAATGAGTGGAGTTTTTGAAAGTTTAATCCTAATTCTAACAAGAGTATGCTTTCATCAATATTTGTGCAATATTTTGATGGAAAGTGGTTGATTCCTCCCCCTCCTTACAAAATTGCTATAATATCTCTGCTGATATGTTGGGAATTTCTAGAATATGAATGCTGCTTTTGCTACTTGGAATTAATTAGATAATGGTTCACATTAGGTGTATGTTAAGAACATGTTTATTTTCAGGTCTTTGTGGCAGTAATTAAACCTGGAAACATTCAGTAATTTAACGAATTGCTCCTGAATTGTTTGCTACAGCAGTTTGCAAATTGCTTCTGCTTCTAGAAAATATGTCTGTGTTACAGACCTGTAAAACCTAGTGACTCAAGAGAAGATTGAGATAAATGTAGCAACATTTAATTTGGCAAAGCTTTCTGTTGTAGTAGGTCTGCAGGAATCCTAGGTGGTTCTTGCATATTTACTTAAATGTTGACATCAGTAATGACACACATGGCTAACAGATTTTCCACATATTTTCCTCCCTGGATGACATCTTCCTACTCCATCAGGACTCAAAGTCTGATTGTGGAGGCTGCTGATTGATTGCTTAGAGCACATGAGGTTTGTGGAAAGCACAAGAATGACAGTTTATATAAATATCCTAATATGACACTTTTTTTTCTAGATTTACCCTAACTTTTATTATTCTCTGACCTAGAAATTATTTTTATAGGTGTACAAAACCCCACAGATACTTTAGAAACACAGTTGACTCACTCAGACATCTTGTTAGCATTTTGTACTTAATTGCTTCTTTCTCTGCTTACCCAGGGGGGAAATTGTACATGCCAAGATGGGGCTCTACTAGATCTAATAGGAGGGGAAAAACAAAAGGAAATAATGACTAGTCTTCCAAGTCATTCTCAGTGGTCCAGGAGATGAGGGGGAGTACATTTTCCTGGCAGTGAAACCCAAAATGTTTAACTGGCTCATCCAGTGTCTCCTAAATTTTCAAATAGGAATGGTATTTTTATTACATTCTATCTTTCTACATTTTAAGCAATGTATAAGCTACTTGTGGGAAAAGTAGCTACTATCTGTAGAAGTCACTTTAAAAAATGTTACCACTGAAAGCATTGCTGCTTTGTGTGAGCCTCTGGAAAAAGGAAGATAGCTTTATGACAGCCTCTTTTCTCTACGAAGACCAAAGGGCAGCCTAACATTGTATGTAAGGATACAGCTTTAATAGCAAATTGCCAGAAGGTTTCTTTAGAAAATAAGAGACCTCCAAGAAGATGTTTATATTTACATATAAATCCACAGAAGGATATATGAATATGCCATGCTGATATTTGTCTTGCTAAAGCTATGGAAGGGAGTAATGGTATTTTTTTTCATACAGAGCCACTAACACACGGAAGTGATTAGTGAATTTCCAAATATATGGAAGCTCAAAATGATCATATTTTAAAGGTTTTTTCCAGGGCCAAAGGGAAGTGCCAGTCTTGACTCTCCCATCTCCTAAAAATGTAGCTATTTTCCACAAAGGAGTATGTGTTGGAATTTCTTTTCTTCATTCAAAACAAAAAGCAAATAACTTCCTTTTATCGATCGATTTGAAATTTAACAGAAATTTGGAATTTTAACATTTTATACTTGCTTGTTCTATAAAATAAAATAAAAAATCAGATAGCTGTATATCTTTAAGTAGCCCTTTCAACAGTCTTGTCCACCAAATTTTATACTAATTTTGCAGATAATACCAAAACTAATCTCTGGAGGCAAAATAAAATAATTCTGTACCTGAACAACTGACTGCTCAGACTACAGCCATCTTAAAAGCCACAGCAGTGTGAAGAGCAATTCTCCAGACCATCTACAGTCACGCTGCTTCTTTACTTGTGCTGCCAAATTGAAGGATTTGGTTCCCAGCGTTTGCAGGACTGTCAGACTGGGGCTGTTACAACATTCCCTCACTTCAGGCACATTCTTCTTCTTTCATTTTACTGAATATATTAGAGGGTTTTTAAAGGACAGAGCAACGTTAATCCTAATAGCCTTAGGTTTGAGACTCCATGCTGTTGGCTGATAAACCAGCCTGTCTCCTTCCACACCCAGAACATTTATTCACTTTACTGGCTTTATCTTCCCCAACATTCTCGGTGATTTATCCTTTTAATCTCTCTGAATCAGTTACAGCTACTATTCTTTTAACTATGGCTAAGTGTTGGAAAATTCTTTTTGAATTAATGCACTTCTAGAAAGGTTTTGCCAATCAGTTGTGTGATGTCTTGTTCTCAGGATTAAAAATGACCTTGCCTGGAGCATGTTAGAAGATTAAACAGCAGCTCTTGGTGCTCTGGGGAGCTAACACTGGTGTCCAGCTCCTCATTCAACAGTTCTGAGGAGAGTTCCTCAGTTTAACCCCGGGGTCTGCAAAACAATCCTTTCGTTGACTGGACTTGCATGAGAGGGGAGGAAGAAAGTAACGGTACTCTTCTGAGCTCTATCAATTTCCAGTATAAGATGCCACTTACTGGTGTTTATGCAGACGTTTTTGATGACATGGTCTCTGCTGGACTCTGTCTTGGCAAGATTCAGCTGAAATCCCTCAGGAGTCAGGATTAATTTGCTTGTGGTCCCATCTCCCAGAAGCTGGTAGTGACATCTGAATATATTTTCTTAATTCATAGAAAATTTTCCTGTTTTACAGGTGTAAATTCCCTTGATGTAGCTTCTAGCTGTTCTCAAACCACTTCTTGGAGGAGCCTATAATCTGGAGAGAATTAAATGTAGCTGTGTTATGCCCAGAGGCATGTTTATATTTGGTACCCCAGAATTTTTACAGGCATGGATGTTCATTGTTCTGGACATCAGGGATGCCCAGACATTAGCTTAGAGATTTCTTTCTTAGTCATCTCTGGTTGAACTTCCTACCCCTTAGGCAGAAGTGTATGTTGAAATAACAAATTATGCAAGAATTAAGTGTACCTTCTTTCATGAGATCTGTAGCCCATGCAGTCAGCTATTTTTACTGCTTGCTTGCTAGGTTATAAGAGATGGGTCTTGCTTTAATCTCAACAATACTTAAATAGAAGTATTATTGTGATAATAAATGTATCCTAGGTACCTCTTCTGATAATTTTATACAGTCTGCAGTGGTTGTTTGCATTTTAAAATGTATCCAAGATATCTTTGTAAAGGAAGCTATATAGGCTTAATCCAGCTCTGATGATCCCAAGAGGAGTGACAAGCTCTGCTTTATTAGCCATGACTATGAGCACGGTGCTATTCTGTTATCATGACTTCTGGCTGTCTGGTACAATGAAGATTTACAGAAATACATGATTTGCTAATCCTCTATGTTTAAAGGAAGAGCAGAGGGATTATGTGGTCATTCTCTTACTGTCATGACCAGGTATAGTGGTGGTGGTTATGAGATATGATTTTAGGAGCACCTTTGGAAACACTGGAAGCTATTTTAATAGCACCTTAGCTGTGAATTAAGCTGTCATCACTCAGTGATCACTGTTCTACTATGGCTGTTTTCCAGGCAGTCTGGTTTGCCTATAGACAAGAATGCTCAGCTCTTCCTGATTTTGATGAGGGCCGAGTGCTTGAAACTGCAGCCTGAATTAGTAAGGAAATTATAAGGAGAGATGGTGGTTTGAGAAGAGGGAAATTTAAAACTCTCTTGATATGCCAAAAGAAGCTAGCTCCCATATTGCTATTTTCTCTAAAATGTTTTGTTACTTAGGCTATTTTGATTCAATAACTCCCTTCTTCCTTCCAACTGTACAACGTGGGGAAAAGATATCTTTGGTACCTGTTGCTCTAAAGGCTCACCACTAAATAAATATATAAGATTTTTCATAGGTAGAAGGTAATGGCTAATAATTTACAGCTTTCTGGAAGCAGATAAGGCTTTTTGTTTCAGTCTTATTTGGGCAACCGTAGTGGGCTGATATCAACTGTACAAGAACTGATAGCCACACTCGAAACTGCATTTCATCACAACTATTTCCTTCTGTATTAAGTTCATTTTGCAGATACCTTCTCTCTTCATCTTATTTCTTCTAACGATAGAACTACAAAATACTCTGCTAATATGTATTGACTGAATTGTTGGAATTTGTGTCTCCAGGCAGGGCTTTGAAGGATAATTTGGTGTAGAAATGAAACATACTGATACCAAATGTTACTCATATCTTTTAGGAACGTTAATATGGCTAGTCCACAGAGAGACAGGGGACTTGGAAACATGCAGATGGAGGTCAAAGGAAGAGAAAAGACAGAAAAATAGACAGAAAAATAACTAAGTAATCCTATCAGATTTTTTTTTTTTTACATCTCAAGGTATATAGAGGTGGACTTGAGGATGTGACATCTTAATTAGAATTGATAATTAGGTAACACAGATCAATCTTTATTACGGAGTAAGGAGACCAGACAGGTTGCTGATTTATGACCTGCATATGGGCTATGGATCCATTCCCATTATTGGTGTCGGCGATTAAAGGTGTTACATGCTGGAATCTACTTTGCTTCTTGCTTATGGTAGTGGTGCGACAGATTATGTGCTGCTTGGTTCACCCCAGCCTAAAAACAGATCTCTGACAGTGGTAAAGCTTTTTATTGTGTGAATCAACTGTGTAAAATAGTTGCCAGCATGGAAAGCTACATTGCATGGTATTATAAAGATGGTATTTTGGTAGATAGAGAAGTGGACACAGTTGGCTTTGCTTAGTCTCAAAAATTACATTTTTTTCATCACTTCACAAAGCATACAATTGACACGAATGCTTGGCCCCAATTTAAACTGATTTACATGAGAATTAGTAAAAAGAGGAAAATAGTTGTTTAGCTAGTAAAAGCCATTTGTTGGGTTTTTCTTCTTTGTAAATTATATTTATGTTAAAAAAACATTCTGAAAGCTCATTGCAGAAGTATTTTTGCAAAATACCAAGGCTAGTTGGAGTATGTGGAAGGGGAATTGATTTCCTCTGGTAGAAAGATATTTTAGGTTTTGTTCAGATACATGAAATAATTGCCATTTATGTTTTGATTTGTTGTTGTTTCCCACATATTCACTCTGGAGTAGTTCTGATTAACTCCCTTATAAATGTTAGAAGAGTAGGTAATTAAATGTTATTTTGTGACCTTTATGTGCCTTAAGGAGAGAGACATGATTATCTTATCTCACATCACTTTTGGGCCTTCGTAGCCATCTAACTAGAAAAACATTTTGCAGTTTGGTGCACGACATTAACACCTGCTCCATTAAATGAATCACATAACTACAGATGTACCCTGAAACCAGTTTCTCAAACTAGTGCTGGCTGTTTCATGTATATTGTGCCCATTTCCATACTTACCTCTTTTTCACCTTTTGTTTATAGTTGTGACAAGAACATGAAAGTGTTTATGTATCCAGTGAACTCGTTTTCTTCTTCAGTACTGATTTTGAACTAGAATCTGTTTATAAATTCATGTTTTATTACATGAGCTACATGCTCCTTCAAAGTTAAATTCTAAAAATTCATATTGTTCACCTGCACAATTTAGGAAGGAGTAGTGCTAGATTTTTCTCTTGACAGATAAGCATAAGAAGCAACCTTATATTTCTGTTGTACCAAGGAAGCTTATTCTCAAATTCTCCTTGTGGTGTTTTGGGAAATAGCTGTCAAAAATAAACTTCTGCTAATTGTAGCAATTCTAAATCACAGAAATTGAATGCATGTTTTCCATATATTTCGAAAACATTTCTCCTTCATAACAAAGATAAACAAGTGAAAAAATACATAATGCATGTCTTTCCCATACAGTAGGTGACAAGCTTTCACTAAGACATTCCTGCCTTGGGTGAATTAGACATTTTTAATTACACACCATAGGCTTCAAATACTAGCATCAATTTATTCTTAGGGAAAGCTTGATTCTTACAGATACAAAAACTAATTTACACACTTTGTTATTTTCATGTATTATTTTGTAAAAGGTGCCTCAGAATGTGTTGAACTATAACTTAGCATCTATTTAGATGTATCTTTTTCTGGGTTTATGTATATGTTTGCAAGTAATGTGAATTGAGTTGAGCAAACCATTTGGAGTAACAGACACCAAGTCCATACTGTCTCTGTGTTCTTACTTTTCCCACAGGCTGAGTGCCTTTTGGGCTGGAGTGCATTAGGTGTGGTCCTGTGAGGCATCTTCCAGTTTAGTTTCATCCAAAACTGGTCTAGCTCTGTGATGTGATCCAGCACACAGATTGCAGGGTATCTTCTGAAGCACACTAAAGATTTGAGCTAAAGCACTAATGTCTTTGTGGTCATGAAGAAAATGCACACAGGTTCCCAAGCATACTAAAATCATCATATGCTGCTGGAAATGTTTTGAAAAAAGGAATGTGGCATTTTTGTGTGCATGAAAAAGCCTGTGACATCATCTCCTGGTGAGACAGAGGGTAATTGGCAGAACATTAGTGGAGCCTGCTGAGAGAACTGCTTTAAGAGCAATTTTCTGCTATTCACTTAAGTGCTGCACTCCTCTTTTGGTGACATCCCTTCCACTGCTCACCTTCTACGTCACCTCAGGTTCAGTATCAACTATTTTCCGGCCTATGGTCAGAACAGGTGATTTTGGGGTAAATACTTTCAGAAGACAACATCACAACAGTCATGGAGCTAAGGTTGTTAAATATAAGTCAGATATATTAGGACAGGTCCTATCTAATTTATGTTAATGTCTGTCCATTACCCCTGGCAAAGCTGTGAGGGTTTACTTGAGCTGGAGACACACACCCAAGATATTCTTGAATAATATGGCAATAATAACCAGGGTTTATAAAATGGTGTCCCATTAATGAGTACAGAAGTTGGGCAAGCCTGTCCTAAAACAAACTCTCTGTGTGCTGGCGGTTGAATAATTGCAACAGTTTTCCAAACCAGCTCTGCTGAGTGGTTTCTCATTTGTCAGTATGGTGGTCTCCTGTGGGGTAAAATGTATCTCTAAGAGTGATGAAGAAAGCTGGGACAGATCTCACATTTGTCAATGAGGAACATGTTTTCCACAGTTCAGCAGAGAAGAACCTGGTCTTTACAGTTCACACCTTAAATTACTCCAAGATGGAGTATTGATATAGAGATTGATACAACATTTAGATTTCAATTATTTGCAACATGGGCATTGGCAGTCAAAATGCAGATTTAAACCTTGGCAAATCTCTCCTCTGTGATGTATTCAAGACTAGTTTTCGAACTGTTGACATCTTAGTTAAATATACACATTCATTGTTATTCTTCTTCCTTTCCATTAAATCCTGAAGATTGTGAGCCTGTGGGTTTCTTCTCCAGATTTCACATTCTTCTTCTTTCTTCTTATTAGGGATCAGTTTTTTAACACATCATATTAATTGAAATAATGCTTAAGTAACGGACTGGATCAAGAGATTTTGACTTGGCCTGAGAGTTTGGCAAATGATCCCCATTACCAACCACCCAAAAAGACTTCTTTACACTTGTGCCAATTTAAAGCATGTTTTGACAGATGTCATTAAATGAAACCCTATAAAGTGATGTCACCTTAGAATACTGTATCATGGCACAGAAAAACTCAAAAAGGACTGTGACCCAAACACATATTTAAGTAGCCGTTACATGGGTCATTTGCAGACAAAAGTATTCCCAATTCTTGCCCTTCAGAGTTGGGGGTGTTCAATGAAATTGAAAGAAGAGAGGTTTTTCAAGTTTAGCCTTGAAATTGCAAGCAGCCATGACATGGATATTTGGCTAACAGAGATCCATAGTGCGCCCCCTCTGGTAGTTGCACCCTTTTTGCTGCTGTGGAAGTATATTAGCGTGGAAACTCTTATTACACTTAGTGACTAATTCTTGAATTTTCTGCAGTTATCTTCAGGGATTTTTTTTTTTTTTTTAGATGAATGTCCAAGTTTTAACATTTTCTTGCAGCTGCCAGTGTTTCTTAAATTGTTTCTCTTTCTGTTTGACATAGTTTCCCTATGGCTTGCTTGGGTTTTGAGGTAGAATAGATTCTGATTAGGGCTGGATTTGTTCTAATAAAATGTGCAGAAACATAATTTGTGACAGCTTCTGTCTTAAAAATATATCAGCCCCATTAACTGCTTATGCTCACTGACACTACCATCTCAAACAGTTAGAGACAAGGGGGTTGCTGATGAGGTTCCAAGGACTTTGAGTTACTACATTTGCCTTACCTTATCATCATCTAGCCTTCCTGCTGTTTTAAGGTTGTTTTGAGCATGGAATAAGTTGAAATGCCTGAGAGTCCAGCCTTAGTAATGTCTTTAAGTTAATCCACTGACATGGATCTGGGTTCTGTCTTACCTTACAGTAGCATATAACATTCCTGCCCATCTTTCAACAGCTTGGTATGGAAGGATATAAATTTTGATACTGCTACTACTGAAACATAAGAAACTCTTAAAGATCTTGTGGCCACATTCTTTTTTTTCTAGCTACTGATTTTCTAGGGAAAGGCTTATGACTTTTGGATGTATTCTGCTCTTTTCACTTATATGTGTTTGTGATACACAGAGAAGATGCTTCAAGGGCAATTGCTATTTTGCTTGTGGCAAGCAAAAAAGGATTTCATGGCATCTTGCCTGCAACAAGAAGGAAAGAAGAATGTAAAAGAATTTGAGATGGAAAATTGAGAGAAGTGCATATTGTACTCATAATGGTAAGATCATTTACAGGAAAAAAAAGTGTCGCAATTGTCAAGTGCCAGCAGTCCTAAAGAAGTGGATTCTTCTGGTCACAGTCCCATCTTTAGATTGCAGAAGTTCACCTCAGATAAGAAATACGTTTTTAAGGCTGCCATTGCCTCATCTATGAGGATCCCCCCAGAAGTTTTGAATCATAAGGGCTTATTTCATTCTGAAATCTGCTGACTTATGTAGGGAAAATCTGCACCAACATCAATGAGTTTTGAATGAGACCCTTAGAGAATCAGTTTCTAAAAATGTGACAAGACATACCAAGGGACTATCCAGTATGCTTTATTCTCCTACCCGTGACTTTATATCATGAAAATGAATGGTTTTTCACTGGACTGCAAATGGGTTTGTTCCTGAGGGGTTAGATCTATAATTGCTTATGACTTCTTTATCTAAAAATATTTGCCAATGGGAATCATCTAAATCCTGAAGATACTTCCTGTGTACCCTACAGAAAATCAATGATGAGAAATTAACGCAGCCTGTGTGATTTGCTATTGTCTTCTGTATTAAACTGTGTTGATGCTTGTGTGTGACATAAGGAGCAGGCCCACAGAAACAGTATTTTGGGATAAGCCACCTGCATTACAAAGGCTTAACGTTTAACATAGACTACAACTTCAGATTCTCTCATTATTAAATGGCATAATTCCTCATATATCAGCAACATAATTTAGTTGACAATAGCCAGCCATGTAATTAATTTACACTTAAATTTTAATTGTCACTTGTGTTTTATTTGGTCCTCCTAATATCCAAGTCATGTCATTTTGCCATGCAAAAAAGCAGCTTTGATGAGGATAAAAGATTGCAATTATGCGAATGCATAACAATAGAAATGTATTGCTGGTGGTCTCACTGTATGATCTGTTGAAGTCAAAAGTCCAATTAGGTCAAATTCATATTAGTTTGTAATAAAATGCCTACTCCTGACTAGCAAACCACACCTTCATTAGTCTACAAGTCAATGCAATTGTAAGTTTTTATTAAACACTTGCCTGACTTCTTTCTGTTTGTGGTCAGATTTTATTTAGTGTGTGATGGATGCATGCAACCAGATGCAGAAGTGCATTTCGGGAGGTTAACTGGCATAAAATCTGTTTGAACACTTTGCTTTCACATGAAAATTATTTTTAATGTTAATCTTAGATGGTAAAAATTTCCCTGAGAAGCACAGGTAACATGTTAGTATCTCTGAAGAAGATTCATATTAAATGCTTAGCAAAAAGAACTGGATTTTTTCTAAGTACATCCATTTTACAAAAAAACCCAAAATCTTTTAAAAATCATTGTGAAGTTTTTCTATGCAAGGTGTCCTCCAAAACGGGAGCCTTATGTAAAGGCTCCCATTCATATGGAGAAAAGGGTGGTATTAAAGTGAGTCTCTCCTCTATGTTTGAACATGTTTGTCATGGTAGGTATTAGAAATTCATCAGAATCTTAAGTGAAGTTGTCTATTCTGTCTGAAACACTTAGACCACATTTTGCTTTTCAGTGAAATGAGTTTTCTCCCTACCCAGCCCCCCCCCCCCCCCCCCAAGTGATAAAGGAAATGGAAACAGATTCAATATAGATTATTTTTTCTTGGATTATGAATGGTGAGGGTTAGGGTAAAGTCTTCAGTTTGTGCCAGGTACAAGGTTCACACATTTATTTTGATGGTATATTGGTTCTATATTCTTTTATATATGGGGAGGAAAAACCCCTGCCAACCTTTCCATCTTGCACTTCCGTTCCTTTTTTTGTTTTTTCCATTCTCCATTGTGGATTGTGGGAATATCAGTAATTTCAAAATTACTCTTGTATCACTTTCTGTTCATCTATGCTGCTGTGTTTGTTCAATCCCTTGGTGGCCTTTGCAAACTCTGAAAACACTTCCTCTTCCATATAATTTTCTACATTCATTTCCCTCTTATTCTTTATCTAGCCCAAAGCATCCATCCCATTACACCTCTTCTCTCTGCTTGACTGTGCCTTGCTATTGTAACAGTAGTGGTCTGTATCTGACATTTTCAGATTACAATTTATTCTTCCTTTTAAAGATAGCTGCTTGGCAGAGACTACAAAGAGCTTCACCAGGTGTTCTAGGTTTGCCGTGGAAAATGGTTTCACACAGTTGTTGTAGATTCTCATGGTCTTGAAACAGTTGAGTGAATGAATAGGAAACTGAATCTTTCACGGATGTGGCTTTCATAGCTCCCATTGCTTCTCCACCTCATGATACCTAGTAATGTGAGATCACTCACCACATTGAGTTAGAGGAAATTTATTTTTCTGGGGACACCATCATGCTTCTTTCTTCAGTGTTTTTGAGTAGAAACTTGGGTTTAGTTTGTGTTTCTGACCCAAGATGGGAATAGTTTCAGTGCACCACCACCACGTTAGGACTGTGCAAGCATTCCCAGTCTAATATTCAGATAATACAGCCTTCTGTAAACTATCCCATCAGGTCTGGTTTATGTGCAAATCACAAGCTCTACTTTTGCAAATGGTTCCAATTTTTGTGTGAGTGATCAAAGAGCTGCAGCACAATGGGATCACTTACTCCAGAGATGTGTCTGGATCGAAGGTTAACATGTTTTGCATGGAATATTCATTTCTAGCAGTGGTTGAACACTGTACAGTTTGGTTGGAAACAGTGGTCAGAGTTATGTTATCATTTAAGAAATGAAAGAAAGTAATGCCAAGCAGACAGTTACAGCATGTGGCTTAGCAAGACCAAGAAGAAATGGTAGTGAAACTAAATCAAACATAAAGGAAGCTGGTTCAAAGAGATAATGCAGCAAAGGTGATATGAACCATACAGAAATGCAATGTTGATAACTGAAAGAAGGGAACAGTGTCTCTATCCAAGACACACAAGCCATAACACTAGAACTTTGCACAACCTAATCAGACAGAGCATAACCCATGCAAACCTAATGAGGCTGTGTTTGTGTCTCATCTGGGCTGGGATCTATCCGTCTGTAAATGCCCACTGCTTGAGCTCGCTTGGGATGAGTGAGCCCTGAGTGGACTGGGGAGGTCAGCTTCACCAGGTAGCTGAAGTCTCCACACACTTGGCCGTGTGGCAGAATAACTGGAAAAGGCAAACTTGATGTCTTTGCTTAGCCCTTTTTCCATATACCCTTTGGGGGCTCTTCATCTTGTAACAGGAAGGGTTTTTTTTATCCTTGTTTGGCAGATACGTAGATCTTTGCCCAACTACTCACTCGGTAGGTTTCCTTTGGGGGATTTATGGTTCCTCCCTTACATCTCAAGTAGCTTGGTTGCATAAATGGTTTGAACATTGAGATTAAAATACAAATTGTGACAATTTTGTGAGCCGAACCACATCACTTAATTTTTTGTTGTTTTTTTTTTTGTCTGCTTTGAGTGTTTAGTCCTGGAGAGCATATTGCTACACCACAGTTATTAGCTTACAGTGTACTGTTTTCTACTTTGACTTCATAGGGTCTTTTTGACATTAGATGGTATCCTTATGTGCAAAAGCAACCTCTGCTTCTTTTCTCAAGCATATATTGATGTTGAGCTAGGCAATCATTAGCTTAAATTTCATTTTCAGATAAATAAATAAAGCCAACTTCTCATTAATAAGAAATTGGTACGTGTGCAAGTCTGTTCTTTTAAACCCTCATAACTCAGCCAAATAAAAACAGATTTTCCCTGGACTACCAAAAGGCACATGTCCAACCTAGAAACTGTATTTAATAACTTCTCTCCTTCTGCTGCTTCTTTTTTTTTTTTTTTTTTTTACATTGACATTAATCTCCTGTGCATATTTGGAATTTGGAATGGAGTCATTTTCTAACTGCAGTGCTTCCAATTTTAAATATTCTGCTTCCTTTCAGTTTTTCCAAGCAATTCAAAGATTAGTAACACTGTAAAACATCTAAAAGCATGTTGGAAGTTTCCTGCTGCTTCAAGTGTTGTGTTATGTTATCTTTGGAATAATTTTAAGGTCCCACTGGTGTAGTATAACAAGTTATTATGTCATGGAGCTTATTAGTATGCCTATGGGAAACATTAATTCACACTGACATCATACTACATTTTTCAATAAATCAAGGGAATTTTTTGTTTTTAAGAAATAGTGATTTTTTAATAAAAAGAAAAAGTGATCAGATTATTTTTCATACTCGGGATGTGAACTGACTGGCTTAGAGGATGTGCGTCATTATCTCAGCAATGGCCTATGCATTGTTGCAGGGAATGGAAAGAGCAGAGGTTTGGGTGGCTTAAAAGACCTTTATTTTTCTAGCATATAGATGTTATTACAAAAGACTTTTTACTCTGTGATTAGCACAGCAGGCTTAAATTGCCTGGGCTCTGGTCATTATTATTTCTGTAATCCCAAAGTTTATGATATTATTCAGGATTTAAAAAATGACAAAGTAGACTTAAATTTTGTAAGGATTTAATGTGTGATGCATTTCTTTTGGACCTGAAAAGTCTGGTTTTGTTGACACAGAGAACTGAAAAATGGCCACAGACCACAAAGTTCCCAAAGCATTGCCAGGGAAAATATATAAAAAGGGAGCTGCCTTTACTGTGCTGTCTGTATGCAATTGATTTTATTCCCATTTCCCAGTGATACTGTTACTTAAAAACCCCAAAACTATTTAAGCTGTTGATTTGTCCAAGGATGATGAATTAAACTAGGAACTGAATTTAACTTCCATAGGATAGCTATATTATTATTATTCCATTAAGGCATCTGGCATTTTATGAGCATTAATTGACTACCCAGATATATAACTGCAAATTCAGTTTTGTAGTTGGAGATTAAGTAGCAGACCCTTTCTTAAATGTACCACATAAACTTTTGAGATTGTTAATTCCCTCTTGAGTTTAGTTTGCGTATGTGAATATAAACAGCTTTGCTGTTGCAAATACATCACAGGGGGCTTGCTGAAAATCTGGGTCTCCACACTGGTGGTATTTCAGATTGAATACATTTACTATAGAGCAATGTTTTGCATGTGGGATATATTTCTTGGTAAGTGCTGCTCGCCACAATCAGATCATGAAAGCTCTCAGTGTTTCTAAATAACAGGCCAGTTATGACAAGTGTGAGCATATTCCATGAATAATGTTGATCCATGCTCTAAAAACTACTTTATGGGAAAGGTTTTTGGCATATCAGCCTTTTGCTGTGCAATGGCTGGGGTTATTCCCTTGGACTCAGCTGCACAGCGGCAGGGTTACAAGGCTCCAGTTTCAGAGGAGACTCATGGACCAGGTGGTTGGACGTGTGGCTGGTGTGAGATGATGTCTGTTTGCAATCAACAGGATAGACACACTTGGAAGTTTAGCTAATACTGGGGGAAATAAAATTATAGACAGACATGATATATCTGTAATATTAACCTCAACTTTTCCTGAATCAAGTCACCTTACAATAGTAAGATTAACCTCAAACTTGTATGATGAAACAAAATCTGAGTGGATATGTAAAGGCACTCAGGTTTCCTAGCTGTCTGGGAAACTGAAGGGTGGGAACTCAGTAAAAGGCTGTAATCCTTATATTTTAGCAGCAGGTGTTTAAAGCAAAACACAAAATACTTGCAGTTTTATGAAGAGTCTTAAGAGATAGCAACACTGATAGCAACATTGAGATGTTTTCTTGGTGATGAACCCTAGGGTGGGCATCATGTACCCATGTGTTCCTTCTCTAGGATGACTGACTGGTTACTGCTAGTTATGTTTCATCTAATAACAATGATAAAAATCAGATGTTTTAAGGCATGAAGTGGTGTGTTTGATCCCTTCATCTGCTTTGCCAACTCTTCTGTCTCATGGATATTTTATAGCAATTCTCCTACGTGGCAGAAGGAGTTTGGGCAAAGGGAATTTTTGTAGTCTTCATTGGCTAAACCAAGGGGAAAAACAAATTACTGCTGTTATGTTTTTACATCCTGAAGTGATGTACCTCCACAGGACCATTGCCTTTCTGCATAAGGAAAAGGGTAAAAATAATATGAAGCAGTGAAAGAACATGCTTTACAGTGTATCATGTGTGTGTGTGTTTCATATCAAGGACATCAGGAAAAATTTTGTTGGCCTACTTTACCCACTTAGCCTTTTTATTTCTTTCTGTTTCTTGCTGTTATCCACCACAATTAGCAATATCTTCCACCAGTTTTCAGGCACCAATTACTGCCCAGGGAACTGCAGGAATATTCTCTTCACACTGGGATGCTTACTGAAAGCATCCCAGTAAGAGTGAAAACCTGGACTTGTAGTTTCTGGAAGGGTTATGGAGATGGTCCTAGAGAGGCTAAGGCTAAATATACAGTCCTTTGTAATAACTTCCAATTACATTGTTTTAATTAAGTTATGCTCTGTCCCATGTTTAGCCTTTGCTGCTGTCTTCCATTATTATTTTTTCATATTTGAAGTATAGTTTAATGACTTAGTGCTGATTAGCTCATGCACCCAGTAAACAGAGAGCCCTGTTGTCAATTTGGTGTAGTAGCAAACGATTGATGGCATGGACTGAACACATAGGAGGAAGAGAAGTCCCTGAATAAATAACTGCTGCTTTGGTTTTCATACTAGTACAGTATATTATTTAAAAAATTAATCTAATTAATATAATTAGTTATCTGGTTTGGTTTTCTGTGACTCCTTCCTCTCCTCTCCAAAAAAATAAGTGGCTCATTTTTCCTAATATGGTGTCTTTCGATCATTTTGAGAAGGACATGACAATGTTTGAATTTGAAGTTAGGAAAGACTTAAGAAATTAAATAAATAATTAAAATATGCAGACATTAGCTATAAAAGTGACAAGATTATTATTTTAGTATTGTTTCTGAGCCATCAGGAACAGAAAAGTGGTAATTTATATTCTGCCCTTAATTGCCAATCTCATCCATAAATGCAAGTGCCAAATGTCCCACTGAATTTCCACTAGCAGCAGCCCTGGAGTCAGCCTAATGTCTGGTCATGGAGCAGCAGACCAACTGAAGGAGGAGGACTGTGCTCATCAGAAATACAGCGTAGTAATCATCTCTATAGCTCTGCCTTTGCCAAAGGGTGCTGCGGAGAGGAGGAGATATGAAAAAGGTTTCCTTCCCAAAGCTGGGTGAAAGGCATTGACTGAAGTGAGCAGGATCTCCTGGGAGGCGCAGGGCATCATGACAGTGGATTAAGGCTGCAAATGACTCCAGGAGAGACACCTTCTATTTTTCTGTTTTTGTAGCTTCACTTGATGCTGTTTCCTGTACACTTCTGTTTTCCATCTATATGTTGCCATGTACGGAAGGATTACAGTGTCCTGCTGGAAATCACTTTGTTTTCTCTGGGGGAAACAGACTCCAAAACCTCACTTTTCTAATCATGAGAATGCCCTTAGATGCTGTGGGATACTGAACAGCCAAATACTGAATCAAGGGCTAGAAGGAGCAGTTATGAACATTAGGTTATGAATATTGTGTTTGAGGCAAGTGTTCAGAAGATAAACAACCAGCACTGGAATACTAAAGAAAGACAATGAATATAAATATGCATGACAGGAAGTGCAAAGCAGCTTAATTTTATAAAAATATAAAGATACATTTCTTCTTTTACTTAGATCAGACAAATTTTCATTCATTATATCAAGCAATTTAAATCAAAATTTGCCAGTCAGTTTGGAAGCAAGTTTTAAAACAAGTCAGTATCAATATATGGTGTCTTTTAATGTATATCAACTTTTTGGCTCTATAATGATTTTACATAGTTTAAAAACAATTGCAACACTGCACATGAAGGCATAAAATACAGTTTTACTGTGTTTTATCTCTTGTAACCAACAATGCAAAAATAAAAAAGATGTGAACGACACACAGGAATAATGTTTATGTCTAAAAAAGGTACAAATGGAATTACAATTTCTGATTTTAAGCATAATTTCTGATAAATACTAGAAGCCCAGAGAAAAATATATTATAAATGGTCCATGTCAGGCCCTAAATACGGCAGACTAAATCTGCACACAGGTCATAATCTTCATGTTTTTTTCTAGGGATGTATCTGTATGTGGCAAAGAAGTAAAGTTCAAACCCCATAAAATACATCATTTATATGCCACTCTCTGTTATAGAACAGCATGGGCATTGTTAATGAGAAGTGCTGCTAAAAAGATTATTTCCCTGAGTTTGTTTCCAGGCACACTGTGGCAAAAAAGAGGTGTTCCCTCAGAATTAAATATTAATAAAAATGTTGGGGGGGTGCAGTGGAGGTTAAGAACAATTGAACACCACCACCACCACCACCACCACCCCCCCCGCCATGGTACTTGGATTTTTCCCTTTCTATGAGTTCATCAGCCATTGCCACAGCATGAGGTAAAGAATTTGCAAAACATACATGGAGAGCTTTTTGCTGCTTATTTTTTTTAATCTCTGAAGTCCAATGGTGATGATGAAGGTAGCTGTGACATTTGCAATTTTCCATGCACCAGCCCATTCCATTTTCTTCCCTGGTGCCACTTACATGGTACAGTAAGCCTCCAGCATTGACAATAATTATAGCCTGAATAAAATGAAGAAGGTAATATGAACAAAGCTCCACTGTAATTGCCTTTTCATTATTTGCTAACAGTTAGTTATTCAGTCACAGGGAAAAAATTACACAGTAATTGGTTGACAATAGGAAGCTAAAGCTGAATTCCAGAACTATGATATTTTTTGTGTGTCGGTCTTTTAGACCTTTTATTCATATTTTGATTAAACAGCTAGAGCATTAAAGTGAAATATAAATGTAGCCTTGGTTCAGATTCCATAACATTAGTTTCCACCCCACACAATTTTTCTTTCGGTTTTGAATTTTAAGCTATCACTTATGGCAGCCCTGTAAATATTGTAGCCTATTGACTTTGAAATACAGATTTGTAACTCTCATTCACTTAGTTTAACAATAGCAAAGAATCCATTTTGCCCTAATGCTTTAAAAAAGTGTCCAGCATGACTATGTGTAAACAATTTAGTAGTGCAGCTCTGCCTTATTTTAGATACTAAGGTGGAGGAACGTCGGTCTGAATTTGTGTTATATATTATTTGAGTTTTAAACAACAAAAAATCTTTAGCAGTCAGTGCTATTTTGGATGTAAAAAGCACTGTGGTAAGTCCCTACATGATGAGCTATGGAGAAGTACCCTTTCAAAGCTGTGTATGTTTTTTGACGCAGCTATGTAAAATGATTGCAGTCGGGTCTCAAGGATTCATGGGAAAATTTGCTTCTGCTATTTATTTTCCTTGCCTTTCACTCTTCTATTTTCTTTAATCTTAGGGTTTTTGAACCCCAAGTTGCATCTGAAATGTCTTCACTGTTTTATTAATTAGTTTAAAATGTGGTTTTAATCACTACTGTTGTCCCAGCTTGGCAAAGGACCTCTAAGTATATATTACTGAAGCCAGTTTATCTGCTTAAAGTTCAGCATTTTTTAAAATTTCATGCTTATTTAATGCGACCATGCATTCATCAGAAATCCAGGTGTTACATATGATGACACTGAAAAAGATGGGTCAAAATCCTCATTTTTTATTTATTATAATGTCCTCTTAGAAACTACCCTGGATGGTGCAAAATGAGCAAAACTGTAACCTGGTGAACAGTTTTAATTTCTAGGTTTTTGCTGCTGTCCTTGTGTGGTCATTTACTATAAGTTGCTCCCTGTAAATGTGCAGTTGATGGGCTTTCAAAATGACTTTTTTCTTGTTGTTATAAAGCCTTTAAAACGGAGTAGATATTAGGGGCTGGACTGATAACTGAAATCTGTATATTTGTGATCAAACATTTAATTAGAATAATGTCCTGTAAAGTGTAATTATTAGTGTTTCAGCAAGCAGATTTTTGCAAGTCACCAGTCTAAACAACTATGTATTAATTTAGAGCTTTGTCCATTTCAGAAGAAACAAGAAGAATTGCTGCACCCTGCATTTTCAGGTAATTTTGTGTACCTTGATAAAGGCTCAAATGCCAACAAAGCAATTCCTGGAGAAAAAACTGAAACCAAACGAAATGTAAATGAAAGCACAATTACAACAGAGCCTTTGAAGAGTTTTGTTCTTATGAAAGTTGGCTGCCTCTGTGCAGGATGGGCTGTGTCAGCCCAGCCAAGGTCAATGTGGCAGCTGAGCTCTGCCCCACAGGCTGCACTCTACCGGGTGCTTCACGGACTGTCTGGGAGTGGGGTTGGAGTTCCAGCCAAAACCAAGCAATGTGAGCTCCTTCCTGGGCATTTAATGAAAATAATCTGTAGGGCAAAAGTTGTGGTGTGCTCTCCAGGGCCTGATCCAAATATCAGTGAAATCAATGGAAATCTTCCTGCTGGGCTCAGCAAACTCTGGATAGGCTCCTCCAAAGCAAAGTGCTGAAGGAAGTGCTGGTAATAAACAAATATGTCCCATCAGGCCCGTTCTGATGTATATTTCATACTTTGCCCTTACTTTTATTTCAAGTCCTAGATCTTTATTACAATCAGTCAAAGTCCTGGCTTTCAAGTTGTGAATGGGCATCATAATTATCTAATGCAACCACTCCAGAAATCAGATTAGTAATTAGCTGAACCAAACTGATTGGTGTGACTTCCTGAATGCATCTCTTTAATGTTGAACATTTACTTTGTGCTTGAAGGATTTGTTTGTGTGTTTCTTGTGTGTGATGAGAGCTTTTCTGTAATTAGCTCCTGGGGGACAGCATATTCTAATAGTTAAAAAATAATTGCAGCCCTATGAAATGTGAAATGGCTTGGGCTGGCTTTTGTTGCAGCTTAATTGTATGCAACAAGTACAGGAGGCTTTTCATTTCACATCATGATAGTAAAGATGTAGCTTTCATAAATAAAGAAAGGAATTTTGTACAGTAGTAAATAGTCTCTAATGTGTTAATTTTTCAGAAAAAAAACCAAAAAAGCACATTTGAGAATTCTCAATGTTATTGAAGTAGATGTTCATCATTGTTTCATTAGCTTGTAGTTTCTATATATGATTTTAATGAAAGGGAAAAGAAGAGAAAAGTAAGTGTGACAGGAAAAGACAAATGACTTGGTGGCCAGTCTGAAGCAGCTCATTTTCCTTTGAAATATAAAAGTAAATGTTTTGTCTTGTGAAATTTTACGGCAAAAAATAAAATGGGTTTTTTTGGACAGCAGTTACAACAGTGTTCTGATATTTTGAATGAAAAAGCTTACTATTCAACAACTTTTTTGGGAAAAAAAAGGGAGCAGGTGAAGTGTTCTGTTCAGATATAGGTGTGTTCTTTCTTTGCCTGTGGGATATTGTTCACTGTTCCAAACAATTGCAGCTGCCCCTCCTACCTTGCTGTGCACTTGTGATCACTGGCACCACTTGCCTTATTGCTCAGTTTGTTGGAGAGCCCACTTGGGGCTACCATCCTGTCTGTAGCAGGGGCCCTTGTGTGCTGTTCCAGGTACCCTGAGTCCGCTGACTGTTAGTGTGCTTTGTGCCTAATGCCTACAGATAGGACTGCTAGATGTACTCATGGGAGGGCACTTGGAATGCAAAAGGTTTTCAATCCCAATTTATTAGCCTGAAGACAGATGTATATATCCTTGTCATTCTGCACATTCAGAATTATGAGTATTAATTCAATATTTATTGATACTTAATTGAATTTTTCACTTGCCAGAATTTTGTTCTGTGATTGTAAGCTGAATTATTGTTAGATTAAATATAGCATTCATGCATATTTTTTTCCTTTAATCAAACAACAAAGTGATGTAAGTCTGAGTTTAGGCTAATTATCAAAGCTCCTGAGCCATCCTTACCATACACAGCATTGCTATGGTATATCTATTATCACCATCCATTCCTGTGGATAGTGGCGTGTAGTATTTATTTATTTTTTCAGTGTAGATGACAGTGATGCTGGAGTCTCATTGTCATCTAGATCTGATAACTGCAAGTCATTTTGATATGGTTCTAGGGTAACCTACAGTGTCAGACTCTCAATGTCATCTTGTCACTACCACTTCTTTCCATAGCATCACCATAGACAATAGCCCTGCTGCTGCTGCTTTACCTTCAGGGTTACCCTACAAAGACTACAGATCGTCTAAGAAGTCACCACAGGAGTTGTGCATCCGTGGTAATGGGAAGAAAGCAGAACTATGTCTTCCATAGCAAGCCTGCAACTGACTCTGGTGGGGCTTGGCCATGGCTGTGGTGCTTGGTGGGAGACAGGTCTGTGGGATGCTGCTGTTTTTCCTTTGGCAGCATTTCAGGAATTTGATGAGCAAGTCCTCAGCCACTGCATTCCTCTCACCTGGGGAGAAAGGGAGGGTGTCCTGTTCATGCTCTGCCTGTGCTTCCCTTGGGTGTTGAAGCAATTCTGATAAGAAACAAAGCTTTTATTTTTCCAGCCTTGTGTTTTAACACTGCTATCCTCAACACAACAAGTTCTCAATATAGCTGTTGAATTGCTGTTGATTTTGCCATGAAAAGTCCCTTGACAGAGAAAACGAGAGTAGTGGGTGACTTGGTAATGAGAATTAAATTCTGCCCATGCTGAAGGCTCTTAGGAAACAGCAGCAAAAAACTCCCTCCAAATAAGTACTTCCTGTGGTACTGCTATGTTACCTTATGTACTTCGTATTTTTCAGTGCTATGGGTGGCCAAAAGTGCTTTGAACAGTGCAGCTTTTGTGTCTCCCTGGAAACATAGGTAGGAATGGGTCAGAAGATTTTATGAAGAAGTCATTTTTGTTTAGCCAATGATGTTATAAAAATAATATTCTGCAGATAATGTTGACTTAGTCTTTTGCAGGAATCTTGTATCTGAATGAAAGCATTATCAGAATTACTTTAGAATAATTATTAGTGTTTTCTAAACAGAAGCCTAGCTTTTGCTGAACAGAAATGTTTAACTTAACTTTTTTACATTAATTTTGGAGGACATTGCTATGAAAGTAATTGAAAATGGTCTGTTCTGAATGTGTCTTCAAGTTTTAGACTGTATTTATGACGCTGAAAGTAAATGGGAGAAGTGATTTTCTTGAAGTACCTCTTTAGGTTATGTGCTTACTACTTGCTTCTCATCCTGAAAGAGAATAATATTTACTCTGGTGTATTGGTCCTATAGATGAAAATACAAATTACTATATTTTCCAGTGAATTATCATCTTGGCCTGTAAAAACTATATTTGTCTTGATTTGCTCATGGAAAACTGACCTAAGACTGTACCTGATCATTTAAAATATACAGTTCTGGGTATAGGCAACTCTGATAATGTGATAGGTAACTTTTCATAAAATAGTCTGTGGGAAGAAGGAAGTATAAACTAAAAGGGAATTTTTCGCCTATTAACTGGCTTCATGACAAAAGGTTATTGACTTGACAGCACTTAATTACTTGTCATATTTTTCCCCTCTGAAAGTGTGGTTTATTAGTTTCCACAGAGGCGGCAGCTGTAGGGCTGCAGTTCAGATGTGGCGGAACCCAATGAGCCCTTTGCCTCTGGTTCTGCTGTAAATCCCTTATCCACTTCCCAGCTGGGTTCAAAAGAAACCACGTGGCAAGTGACTTGTTTAATGTCATGCAGTATCTTAGTTAACTAAATACTAGGAGAAACATAGGGTTGTCCCAGATCACGACCTTTATATTCTCATTTAATAAGTAGAGAATTGAGAGGATTTAATAGAGGCTTTTTCACTTTTACAGTACAAAGATGCAAGCATTAATTTTAAACCAACAGAATAATCTGTAAAAAGTCATATTTGGTAGGATAATACAAGTTTCTGTCTTACTGAATTGCATTAGAATAGAGGGATGGGATAACTTTTCAACTGCTCAGTAATGCAGTGATTACTTCCAGCAGATATATAACAAGATGATGAATGGGATATTTCCAAACTTGAATTTCTTCAATTAAATAAGAACTTGAAGTAGTGTGCACTGGTGATCAGTCCATACTGATGTGTACTACTTCTCTTTCTGGCCAACTCTTTAGTTAGGAGCATAAACAATTGCATCATTACTATTTTAAAATATTCTCTGACATACATGAAAATGAATACAGAATTTGGTATGCCTACTTAAATTTCATTTGACATCTCATAAAGTCAAGACATGCCCATCATAGTTCCAACTTGTAGAATAATGTCCAGAACTAACATCATCCTTTAAAAGGCACCACACTTTTTTCTGCTAACATGAATGTAGCATACATGTAAATATGACCAAGTGTTTAACAGCATAAGTAGCATAAATGGTTTCTTAGTGTTTACCTATAGGGAAAGGCTTTGTTGCTGTGTAGCTGGGTTGATAAGAGTGTTACTGATGTCACTCAGGTAGGTACCACAGGCTGAGAACAGCTGGTTTACTGCCTTCCCCTGGAAAGAATAGTTGCATTTGTCTTTACTTAATCTTTCGAAACAGAGGATCTTAGCTAGTTGAAGTCAATGAGAAACTTGCCATTGACTTCAATAGGTTTTGAGTCAGTTCTTGAAGTAGCTAGTATTTGTTATGTTTTGACATGAGTATATTTGCACTCAGAAGGCAGCAATAAAACCTGGATTTTTTCCTTATGCTATGTAGTGCTTATTTTCATGTGCTCTTAATACATCCTAACAATTATTCCTTCCTGCACATGAAGCATCCATATGATTTGTGTTTCTTTTCAGTACTTAAAACTAATCTTTGTTTACTCAGTCTTTTAGGTGGGACACTTACCTTGTATGCCTTGAAGTCATGGGGCTTTGTATGATTTAGGATTTCAAGAACCTGTCTTAGAATCTTGAGGTCAGCTCAAACTTCTTTATTAGGTGGTGCTTGGTTTTTTTGTTTGCTACCACAGTTGAGAGTAATTCTCAGAACTCTTTCGGAGTCTCCAGCCACAGTCTTCTTTCCTTGACTCCACACAAGCACACACACAGAGTCTTTTTTTTGGCTTTTTTATTTCTCCTTTTCTTTTTTTGGCCTTATTACTTGTGTGTGATGTAAGGTTGTTCGGCAATTAAAAGTATCCATCCTATCTTAGAATTATCCTATTTTGAATCTATATCTTTTGCCTTGTTTAACATAGGGAAATGTTAGTCCTTAACAGCTAGACATAATATTCTGAATTTGCTATTCCTTTATGATTTGATTATTCTGGTTTCATTGGTTTGTTGAGATGAACTTTAGTATGCATGAAATACTTTTTTATTTGAACCTTTCAGGAAAAAGAACATTGTTCATCTGAACCTAAGAAAGCAGAGGACACTGACGATTTCGTAAACCAACTACAACATTATCTTGTGTGTGTGCTTGTGTGTTTGATTCATATAACTTATTAGTTATGACTTCACTCAGATTTTTACCTTTTTGGCTGATAACCATGTCTTAGGTTTTTATAATGCCAGAATATAGTCAGCTAAGACAAATTGATTCAGACAGTTGTCACAGAAGTATTTAGCTAAAATTACTTCAAAAGTTTTACACTGCTTGACATTGCAGTACTGTCTTTGAAGTGTATATCCTGAAAAATATTTGTTATTAACAGTTCCAGACAGGTGTTTCACCAAAGACATGTGAAGATGTGTAGAAGAAGAGATTAATATTTTTCAGTAGATTTAGCCTCTGGAGGAAATATTTGTCTTACTTGTTTGGAATTCCAATTGTCACTTCACCAAAAGCTTTGTTCTCAGAACAAAACCTGACTGAACAATTGAAATTAAACTGTATGTGGTCATAAGAATTAGCACGACATATGCTTGTTTTTTTATAAATAGCTGCTGTGAGACAATTGTATGGCAATCTTTTACAGGCTATGGCTCTTCCCTTACAATACTTAAAGCAGGGTACCTAAAGCTTGCAATTAGAAAATACTCAAGCTGAGATTAAAGACAGTGAAAGAACCACGAGAAGCAGCCTATGCTAATGCTGCTGTGGCTATCAGTGAAATCCATGCCACCCGAGAGAAGTGTCTGGAAGGGAATGCGAGAGGTGATATCCTTCTACTTTTTGTGATTACAAGAAAGGAAGTAATTCAAGTGCTAGAAGGGAAAACATGAAATACACCTATTTTGATTTGGATGCAAATATAAGCTATTCTGGTGAGTTGCTGTTGTACAAACTGCTGCATTTTAGTAGGTCAAATTAAAAATGAGTTGAGCATAAGTTCCCGGTTGTAACAGTGGGATAGGTTTTAAATCCTCACTTTGGGTGGGGGTATTCTGCAACCTGCTCAAAATGCAGAACTTCTGTGCAGGCTGGTGTTAGGCATTTGGGAACACTGCCCACTGGCGCCACATTTACTTGTGACAGACAGCTATCATGGGATAGCTGCTGAGATCAGGAAAAAACAAGGGCTTTGATTTGTCTTCTGAGTGCAGTGTGTAAAATTTGGGTGGGTTATTTAATTTCTGCTGTGCAAGGAAGGGGTGTAGAGAGTGTCCTCTTATTCCTGTCGGGGGCAAGTAGCCATCCTTTCCTTACATGACAGGCTTTATGCCTGGAGTGAAGAGCCTGTTCCTGTGAAGGGACAAGGTGTGGCTGATGAGTCCAAGATAAACCCTCACACAAAAAAGGCACTGTGTCGCTGAATGGGTTTCCAGTGTAGCTCTTTAATTTCATCTCTTGGAAATGTTTCTCCTCTTTCATCCAACTGCCTTTATCTTAACTTTTGATCTGAGGAAAGCAGCAGCCTTTCAAATTGAACAAACCGTGTTTCAAATAGGCTCTTCTGCTTGTGACAAGATGTACCTCATTTTCTCTGCAAGCCCTCAGCAAGGTCACACCTTTTTAATTTATTTTCTGTAAGAAAAATCTAGTTTCATGATAGAACAGGGCCAGATCTAGCTAGAGGTCATTTCTTGAACTAGTCATAAAGTAGAATAGGATTAGAACCATTTAATATCCCAGAATGTACCAAGCATAGTTCTGTTAAAATGTAGACTTCATATTTATAAAGAAACATAAATAGGTGCTTAAAGTTCTGGCCAATATAGTTATAATAAAGGGAATATTTTAGATTTCCCCCCCCCTTTTTACTATGAAAGTGACCCTGCTTTTCTTTTTTTTCTCTTTTTTTTTGGTAACTATTAGACATAAAATTCCCATTGCAACCAGGTGGTGTCATAACTTGTATTTTTTTTATTTCTGAAATAATTCTAATTTTATCTCAAAAAATCCCCCTTTTTAGTGCAAAAATACTTCATTAATGTGTATTAACATAGGATTAACACATGTTTAACAGATTTTACTATTCATTCAGCAACAGAGAAGTACTAATCTGCATGCCATCTGTATGTTTTTATAGACATTATGAGATGGGTAATTTTCTGAAAAATGTTAGTTCCTAGTCTCATTCTTAGACACGTTGCTTATGCAACTGAAGAACCTGTATTCATCAGTAGCACAGTGCTTTTTTAACCAAAATTTAATAACCTTTTTTGTTAGATTTCTCATATTTCTTGAGGATTGTTTCCCATAAGCCTATCTACTTTCTTCCATATTCTCAAATACCAGCAGTCGATGGCAACATCAGCTTTTCACATACTGGCATTATTTCAAGAAGTGGTGTACGAAATGGAAAGAACTATTTTACTGGCAGAGACACCTTTGGCAGTGGAGAGAGGCAGAGCCTAAGTCTGGGTATGGAAACGTCACAGGGCTGCTGGGGCTCTTGGGACTGTTGGGGCCTGTCCAGGTGCCTTTGCTCTTCAGGGTTCTTATTGTCAAGTTCATTATGTCAAAGACCTATCTAAACTTTTCCATTTTACATTTACTTCTCTCATTTTACATCATGGATGCAATAGATCTTAGCATCTCCCCATAGGTGCATACAATCCATGAATGCTTAATACACATCTATGTGCTCAAAGTTTTGATGAACAAAGGCCATGTGAAGTAGCTGTTTTTCTTAAAGATTTGTTATTATTATTATTGATAATGTCATGATTACACTATGAGTTACTGCAGCTCAACCATTCATTCTGAATTTGTGTTGAAATACATGCATCGCATTTAAATGTTGTGCAAAAGGGTGGCCTGAATGCTCTGAAACTCAGGCAGGGATCAAAGACATTCTTGAGTTCTGACAATAATGTGCTGTGTGACAATGATTAACTTGTGTATCACCATGCAGTGTGCAGCTCTACCTTACTAAATTTCTTTACTATGGGTAAAATAAGAGTGCTGATTGACATCACCATATGTAGTGAGGTATTTTTTATTAAGAGGTACTAGCTTTTTTTGACCACTCAATAGGTAGCGTTATTTTCAGAACATACCTCATTTATATTTATATGACAAAATTTACAGTTACATGGAGACTGCTGGGAAAAATTACTATAGTCCCACAGTAATTTATCAGCATTCATGGCAAATGGAGGCCTTTGGAAATAAATTTTACATATTAAAATAATATTTAGATTTTTAGAATACTGGAGTAATACCAAGTGTGTGTTAAAATAACAAGTCCTCAAATATCAAAGAATAGCTGCTTTTTTTCCTCTAATCAGAATTAAAGTGATATAGGGTGTGTCTTCCTGTTTTCCCATAAACATTTTTCTATGTTTAACAGCATAATCAAGGACAAATGTGGGGTTTTGAGGGTTTATTCTTCCATGTGTGAGAAATCAGGCTTAAAATGAAGTAGTGGTCAGAATGTTGACTAAGAAGAAATAGTCTCATCTTTGTGAGATGAGGTTTTGTATTTTGAGTTCAGTTTTACAAGATTACTAGTACAGCCTGTGTCCATCTTTCTTCTGGCATGCCTAGGGAGCTCCCACCACTTGGGCAAAGTGAGGTGACTGCAGGAATGTAAGTGTGACTTGGCCGACATGAACAGTCCAGCTGAACAGAATGAGGAGCTTCACCTCTGAGGCTGAATACGTAAAACTGAATCTGCACACAAGTCTCTGCAGAATCTGAATCTTGGTCTGGTATCTCAGAGAAAAAATAATTACAGGATTCCATCATTCTGCTTCAGAGCTTCAATTAAGAGTGTACCAGTATTGAAGTTATGATGTTTGTAAAATGATCATTTAAAATGCTCTCTCCAGAAAATCTTTGTGCTTCTGTTTCCAAAAAGAATATATTTTGAGTTCACTATCTTCACTCTTTGAGCTTGTCATTTTGCAAATCCTATGTCTCTAGGTAGATCTTGATAATCTGATAGTCAAGTGGCCTACACAGGCCTGCACAGGCATTATTACAGAAAGATGGTGTATTTCTTGCACTGAGACAAGACCATCTGTTGTCTTAAAACTACCCACTTTTCTTAAGAGTATTGGAGTTAAATCCTGACTTAATGTTAGATGCACTTAGACCAAAATTATGCAAAGCACTTAAGCTCATACTTAAATTTGTTTGACTTCAATGAGATTCAGATATTTTTAATGAAAAGAGCAAGAGAACATGGACTTCAGTGCAGTCATGAATTGATTACTTTTTCTAACCTTGCTAATTGCTATGTAGGCAATTCAGATCTGGGAGAGGTAGGAGTGAAAGAAAGTTAGGGTACAGAGTGTGAAATAATTGAAATGGACTCTGAATAGTAATGATTTATGATCCTCCATTCTATAAATTACTGTATGGAGGAAAAGTGAACATTCTTGCTGCATTCTTGGTGCTCTTGGAGCACCTCCCATTTGAAGACAGGGAGAAAGTTGGGGCTGTTCAGCCTGGAGAAGAGAAGGTTGCATGGATACCTCATAACAGCCTTCCAGTATCTGAAGGGGAGCTATAGGGATGCTGGGGATGGACTATTCATTAGGGACTGTAGTGACAGGACAAGGTGTAATGGGTTAAAACTTAAATAAGGGAAATTTAGATTGGATATAAGGAAGAAGTTCTTTCCTGTTAGGGTGGTGAGGCACTGGAATGAGTTGCCCAGGGAGGTTGTGAATGCTCCATCCCTGGTGGTGCTCAAGTCCAGGTTGGATAAAGCCTTGGGTGGCATGCTTTAGTGTGAGGTGTCCCTGACCATGGCAGGGGGTTGGAACTTGATGATCTTAAGGTCCTTTCCAACCCTAACTATTCTATAATTCTATGATTCTAAACAGAATGATCCCTCTTGCTAACGTAGCCAGCGTCATAAAATGTGGTGCATCTTGAAAATACAAACTCTAGTCAAAGCTACCTGCAATGTGTTAGATGGTGTATATGCTTTTCTCATTTTTAATGTGTGAAACTCATTTTAAGAAAAAGCAGTTATAGAATCGAAAAAAGATATTATAATTATGACTCAATTAGTTAATTAAAACTGTTTCTCGGTATCCTATACAGCTGATAAAACTATCACGTGTTTCTCTTGGCAAATAAAACCTGTGACATATATATATAATAAAAGTAACACTTGTACAAAACAACAGTGGTATTAGAGATTCCTAATGGCCTCTTTGAAGCACAAATTTCTTACTGGGAAACACTTTTAATTTTTAGTCAGAAATTATTCTTCCTCAAAATAGTGATATTTCAAAATGCAAAAGGTAGAATGATTTGTAAAAGCTGTTCTACGCTCTTTAGGTAGGCTATAAAAAAAAACATGAAAGCCTAAAAAAAGATCAAAAGTTTGTTTATCTTACTGGCTTATTTCTAGTGAAAAATCTTTTGACAGATCTCTGCCAGCAAAAAACTGCTTTAGCCAAACTTATCTCAATTTCAACATTATTTTAGATATTATAATTGAAATAACTACTGATGGATTTCATAATTTATTTCTGCTTCCTGGTAATGCAATGTTTTGACATGGTATTAATGGGTACTTGAATATATAATAAGAGAATGTATGAGAATATGGGTCACTTCTTCTGACAGAAACTTCAACATTTTCCAACTTGACCTTGGTCAAGGAAGTTCAAGAAACTAAGTAGTAACATTTATTCTATGTGCAGGTATAAACAACTTTTCAGTGTAAGTACAAAGAAATGTGTTACTGAAATGGGAATTAGGTGTGAATAGTTTTTATCTTACCTAATATTATGTACCTTAAAACTGAGCACCTAAGTAATGATTCAAGGCTTTCTCTATAGTCAAGCAATAGGAAAGCAAACTTTCACAAGGTAAAATATCCCATTTCAGGTGTCTAAGACACAGCATGGCTCAATTTTATAGATGTATGTCTTTACTGACTAAGCTGTCCAAGGGACCAGTAAGTCTAGATGCTTAATGCATGACTAAGGTAGGTGAGATGAATCCTATTCGTATTTCATGATGTAATAATAACATAGATTAATTAATTATTATTTGTTATAATGTTTTGTGGAAAGCAGAAATAAAATACAAAGAGACTCTTAATAGTGTAGAAAAGACAGAGGCAGAATATGGCAGAAATAAAAGCACAGGTATGAAAACTTTATATAGATAAAAATTGAAAGGGAGGGGGGAAGCATAAACAGAGATAAGCTGTTGTGTGCTCAGATTTGTGTCCAACTTTGAATTAGACAAATTTTCAATGAGAAAGATTAATGCTTTTGAAATGTATAGGAAAAATGCTGCAGGATCTTCTTGTATCATCCGAAAGCAATGCATCAGGCTAATATCAAATGGCACTGCTCATTGGGCTGTGCTAATTTTACATGTAGAACGCCAGTGGATTTCTGCTGGAACTTGGATACTGTGTTCTGAGACACCTGTGTTGGGCACAGAGCAGGATGAGGAATGTTTGCTGCTGCCTTTAAGCCCTGTGGAAGATTGTATGTAGGTCAACATGAGAGACTGAAGAAATCTGTGCTATAAATATTGATCAGCACCATTTAGATTTATTGGATGTTTTTTAACAAGAAAGGTCAAGGTGAATAGAGTCAAGGAAGTATAACTATATGAAGCCAAAGACTGCCTAGGCTCCTAAAATATGTAAGTTGCAGAAATCAGCACTGTACTAAGTGATTAAACTTTTCAGGGCTAGCTAATGATATTGCCTTGAAAGACTGGGTGATCTTCATTAATATCCCTAAGCATATGGGTCTGAGATAAGATCCAAAGCAAACCTTTATTTCTAATCAATACAAGACCATAGGAGAAACATCATAGATTCATGCTGCGTAACTGCGGGTATGGTCCATTGTGCATTCATGATGTAAATTGTGGGCGTACATTTCCTTGTTGCAGTAACAAACATTCTAAATACTCAAGACAATGAATAACAATTTCCTTGTTGCAGCATATGTTGCAATATATCAAAATATGTTCCCATATGCACCTACTTCTCCAGGACAAAATAAAAGAAGCTACAAGCTACATGGACTCCCCAGAGGTCAACATGATGCTTTTAACTGACCAAAAGGATGAATTGTTCTGGCTATTAAGAGAGTGTGGGAAATTCAGTAGTTATCAATTCTGTGAGGGTGGGGATTGAAAAATGTAGAAATACCCTGTGGTATTTCATCAATGTTTTATATAGTAACATATTTCACAAGAAAGTTTTATTTACTTAGGCAATTAAGAAGCAAACCTTCCTGTTCTGTATTTGGCATTCTGTCCTAGAACCAAATGCCCATGGCAAGTTATGGTCTGTTTTAAAACACAAAATGTAAATTGGAAGAGAGCACAGCACACACCTGCTCTTCTCCAATCAGATAAGCAAGCAGTATATAAAATGCAAACTGCAGGCAGCTGTAGTGAAGAGAAAACTAAATCAGGACATTCTCAACTTCCATATAGAGAAGGAATTAAAGCAAATACAGAAGAGACACAAAAGCCCTTCTATTTCACCCTTTTCCACATGAAAGACACTTTTCTTAGCACAATGGTGGCAAAAAAAAAAAGCATAGTAAATCCAAGTCTCACAGTCTGTGTCTGGAAAAGGTGGGGAGGGAGAGAAAGTTAATCTGTTTTAGGATCCGGCTCTGCTTTGAGCTGCTTGTGACATCTTTTTTCCAAAATTTGGATAGTGAACAGGGTTGATACTGTTTGATAATTATATTGTATAAGAAGAATTGAGCTTCTTGATGGCTTATTTCTTTGATTTGCAGACATTGTGATTATTACGTTTTGGCTGCAGTCCAGTCTTTTTATTCAGGCTTCAGCAGCAGTGAAATTAAAGCTCCAAATTATCAATTTGCTGTTAATGAAGAGACTCTGCCTCTCCATAGCTTTCTTTGGTATGGTTACTCCCTTCAGTTATGGTAAAAGCTGTGTTCTGGTTGTATCATTGGTGAATACTAAGCTTCAGTTGCTGTTTATTTAGTAAGTGCAAATAAATGTTTACGCTCATCATTAATTCCTGATAATTATTGCTATTAGGTTGTTTGATATGTTCAGCAATCAGCTGTTGTGCTAATCGATAGGCTAGCACATCCATTCATACAATTACTTACCTACCTATAAAATTAAAAGGGTTTATCCTTCCATTCTAGTCTTATCTTTAATCTGCTATTTTATACAACTTAGAAACTTTTTATGCAACTGCTTTGATTACTCATTTACTTAACAGATTATAAGCAGATATCAAGTCTGCTTTGCTTATGTATTGTGGAGTTCTGTAACTAATTTTGTTTTAGATGACAAAATGTAGAAGCTTTTTTAGCCAGTTGTTAATTTTTAATAACACTTGCAGAAGAAACAGCCAGGTATGTAGAACTCTCCTGACATCATGTTTATACTCCTGAAAATTGTGTTTTTTAAATTTATGCCCAATATTTTGTAGTAACTGAACTCTAATAGAACTGTGTGGGAAAACTGGCACTGACTGCTTTCTTGTTCTTTTCTCTGAGAAGGTTTTGCAAGGAAAATTTAACTTGCAATCTCCATTGTTACATCCAGTAAAACACAACAGTCTGGGAGGGATCGGCGCATCAGGTTGCATGGTAGTGCAAGTTATTGCAGCTCCAGCTAGTTTTCACCAGGTGTGAAAATGAAACACATTGCATTTCTTCAGGCATTCTGTATTTTACCTTGGTAATTAATCTGTACACATTAGTAAAGAGAATGAAATTACTTTGGCAGTGCTCAGTAAGCATCAAAGCACCACCTTCAAATATCTGTTGTAACAACGTGGTGATCTGTTTTGGAAGATCAGCCTTGGGAGTCTTTTTCAACTGTGTGTTTGTATGACAGCATATCAAAAGGCAAACCAGCAGCATAACACTTAGCACTCTTGTCTTTGGTTTGCTGTGCAGAATGGAACTTGCTTTGTTCTTTACATGCACCCCATCCTAACCTCTCTTCTTCAATGGTAACTCTGTGCTTTGGATTGTGGCTGTGCCTCTGCCACCACAGGCTAAATTTAATACTGTTCATCGTGGCTTGTTCTCAGCAACCCCCAAACTTGCCTCTACATTGCTTCTTCATCCAAAATCTATGAAGCTCTTTCCAAAGATAAAGACTTCCTAGTCATGAACATAGGCTTGTGCAATGCACTTAGGCTGCTGCAGATGAGAAGCTAACTTTTAATTTATTTCATATGTGTTACAACTAACACATACTTGTCTTGAGCTGTAGGAGTTATTAACACTTTGTGCCCTGTCAAACTCTCTCAATTGCTCCTGGAATCGTAGCAGAAATATAAGTTGCAAGTGTTCCTTACTATATTTTCTCTCTGTCCTGTTCTAACCGAGGTAGGGCAGAAGTTCTTGTGTTGATGTTTAATCCCAAGACTAACAACCGGTTGTGGCTCAGGCTTAAAAGATTTATTTCTTTTTTTCATCGTGTCTTGGGCACTGCTGACTAAGTTTTTAGCAGTGAGGAAATTGAGGATGTGTTTGTTGTTTTTGAAAGGAAGTGGGTACTGGAGAAAGAATATTTTTAAAATAGCATATCTACTAGGACTCCACTGAAACATATTCTATTTAATGGTCTTCCCTCTCCTTCTCCCTTGACCTCTGTAACAGATGGATCAAATGAGCAACATTATATTTACAGTCATCTTTCTCTAGTAGCATGAATCCTGAGGAATTCAAAAGCAGCAGTCTTCCAGATGGATCAAAAAAAAACTCATGTACAATTCACTTTTCGAAGATAACCAGTGTGCAAACAGGGTCACATTAATGCAAAAAAAAAAAAAAAAAAAAACCCAAATAGCATGGTTTATGTATTTGGTTATTGACCCTAAATTAATATATTACAATTTCATTTCTATTTTAAATAAAACACCTAAGTACATAGCAATTTCTGGCAAGATGAGAAAGGCAAATATGGAGAATTGTTTAGCAGGAGGTGTTGGGTTGTTTTTAAATACATAGTTTAAATACATATTTAAATACATAATTTAAATACAAGTCTGTCAAAACAGATCAAACCGAACTGTGCAATATTCAGACATATTTTCAGCAGTAAGCTCTCGTTATTGGTGTAAACTAATCTAGTCTCCATTTGGCATTTGTGAGGAGGTGACAAGTAGTCAAGAACATTATCAATCAGTTGGAGCCCAGTTATGTATTTCACTGTAATTAAACTCAATCGGCATTAAAAATTACATGCGATAATTAAAGAGAGGTGTTTTCCAGGGTAGTACCTCTAGCCTGTTTAGTGAGTATGTACTTTCATGAATACATAAATACTGCTGTTGAGCTTAATGCCCACATACGAGTTTATAGGCAGAGTAGATCATCAGATCTCTCTCTGTAAATCTGTGTAAATCTGCACAGTTGCTGTGAATTCAGTGGTGATACACTACTGCAGGGTAACATGGGACCTTGCCAAATCCATAAATATGAATGCCATTCTGTGTGTTATACCAGCTGCATAAATCTGAACTATTAATATCATTACAGTGTATTTATCACTGCCAGACTAAGAAAGCTGTGAAGAAACAGCTATGGTTGAAAGGAGTTAGTTAATTAGTTTAAAGGCAAGATTGCGGCTTATCTTAATGCAGCAAGCATGGGCTGCAATGCACCCTTCTCTCTGTTCAGGTTGTCATCTGTTGTCCCCATGTTTACTCCAATGCAGCAATGCAATATATGCAAAAATTTTTTGTAACTCAGGTGTATTAGAAAGAAGACATGAGGGTACTTCTTTTAAAATCAGTTATTGCCTAAAATATGTAAGACGTGTCTGAGGGAGATAGCTCAGTTCCTTGATAGACAGACATATATCTCTCTCTATATATTTTATTTTTTTCTGTCAGGCCAGTCCTCAAAAAGGAATTTTTCTTATGTGTGTGGGCTGGGGCAGTCATAGAACACATGCTTTTATGAGGAGTTATTGGGTTATATACTGTGTCTAGAAAGTAGCTTAGAAAGGGATTAGGAGAAGAAATTGGGTGCCATCTACTTCAGAAAGGAAAGCTGGAGGAGGCCACATTTCTTTCCTCTCAAAGACGGTGTGCACATGAAGTGCCTCTGCAGCAGCCGAGGAAATCCACACTTGTGGCTGGAGTATCCGTGAATCTATCTAATTTTAGTTTCATATACAATCATTCAGTAAAGTGCCAAAAACCTAGTTTTAGATTGCTGTATTTCTCTGGAATAGTTTCAGACATCTGGGCTAAAGGGCATCTATAAATGACTATACTGTTTTTGTATGTATCTCTTCAGTAGCGTAAGTCTTTGAGCCTTATGTGGAGGTTATGATTTCAGGCATCAGAAATGGTCATTTTGATAACATCTTGTGTCTGGAAATCCATGTTTCAGTACTAAGCTATCACATTTCACATTAAAAGAAAAAATAACATTTTGCTAGCAGAGTTAGGTTCAAAATGGCACCACTGAATGAGTGTTAAGGTTGTATCTTTGCCTGTCATACCAGATGTAACACTTGTCAAATAACACAGATGATCCTGAAGTATCTTTCAGGTATCTCAGGTCTAGAGGGCAGGTTAAAGTACTGAATATCTCTTCAGAAAAAAATATTTTCTACTTACTGTTTTTCACTGAAACAATCAACCTACTATCAGAACAACCTACAGACAGAACAAAAGCAAACCGCAGGAAAAGACACTACCTGTGTTCTTTTTGTTAAAAATAAATCCAAGACACATGCTTTTGTCTTGTCAGGTTTATTTCAAGAGGAATTCCAATCTGTCATTGTGCTTGCTATCCGCTAAAAAAAAAAAAAAAGGCAAATTAAGTGACAGACAAAGGGAAATGTTAATTAGAAAGCTCTATTTATATATATCATGTTTAACTTGCAGGATTGCTAAATATTTTCAGGCGACCAGAGCCTGATCCTGCAATATTATGGTGTCTGACTCACAAAAGAGCAATGATCAGTTTACAAAGCACCTTTAATCATAGACAGGCAGAGATTTTATTGCTTTCATATTTTCATGAGGAAAACAGTTTAGAGGGGTTTTTTTTGTTTTTTTTTTAAATTATTATTTCCTATGGTAAATAAAAGCTTTGCAGTATAACAAGGATCTTTTCCCTTTTGGGCATCAGTAAATATTGTTCTTTTACAATATGTGTCTTCACTTGTGGGGTCACAGAGGAGAAGACAAGGATGCTAAGCTACAATGCAACTATCTGAATATTTGGCAGAAAGCTATTAATGCAGAGAATAGTAACATCTAGCCCTAGGTATCTGTAAATTATACACAAGTAATTTACATATCATTCATTATTCTTAGTCTCATGTTATTACAAAAATAGATTGTAGAAACACCACAGTTGCATTGGCGGGAGAGGGGCATATGTATGTCTCCATTTGAACTATATTACTATGAAGGTTCTTCTCCCTCCTCATCTTAGTTGAATGTGTTTACCCCATCAGTGTTTTTCCTGTATGAGCACATGGAAAGCCTCTCCTTGGGACCATTTTACTTCCATAACTTCAGCGTATGCTTCACCTGCTGGGATATTTCTTTTGGAATAGATCAGAGCTGCTTCCTCATCAGGAGATTGCTTTTGAATTGCATGTGTCATGTGTTATACACACTGCACTCCCCCTACCCTACACTGACATCTAAAATAATAGTGGAAAAGGTAGGAGCTGTAATAAAGGTATTTTTCAGTGGAAGCTTGCATGGTGAGCATGCATGGTTCCACATCTGAAGGCCAGGACCATGGGGCAGCTGCCTGCTGCTCCTTCTCTCCTTGTGCTAGGTTTGAGACTCTTCAGACTTTGTGGCTCAGCTCCTGTCATCCCTGCTTCCGGATTTTGTTGTTCACCCCTACATTTACTGTACTTGAGGAAGGGACAGAAACATTTGTAGAAGCTGTCACAGGCAGTAAGAGGCCTTGAGGCAGTTTGTATTTGTTTGGCAGACTTATCTTTGTCATTCTCACTGCGTTTTTTACTTCTGTAGACAGGTTTCTATTTGGGTCACTGTTCTTTTCACCTGCATTTGCTTTTATGGGCTATCTGTATTCTTCTTTCTCTAGCATACTAGCTTGTATGAGTAGAGCAAGAAGTTCAATGGGATGCCCTGAATACACCTGGAAGATACAACGCCACAGGCTGGTTTGCTTCAGGGAGTGTCACCATTATCTGGACACAAATTTGCTTCCTGATGTTTCTTCAAGCCATCAGCTCCTAGGATGAGCCCTGTGACTGGCCTCTGCTGACATTTCAGGGATGTCAGACCTTGATGGGGGAAGCTGGGGCACATGTAGTTTCTGCTGAGGGCTCTCACTCTAGGCTGCATATTGTTCCTGAGGCACAGAATAGCCTTGGATTTCTCTGAATTATGCAGACATCTACACTGCAAGATGTTGAAAGTTTCTATGGTCCATGGAGGCATCTGAAGGTATGAGATGGGTTTCCCGCTGCCCTTGACTGTACCACAGCATCTCAATTCACTTTTTCTCATGGATCAGAAAGGTCCATGCAGCCATAAGCAGAGAGCTGCATTTCCTTGATTTGCCATATGGTACAAATATTATGTGGTAATGCCAGTGAATATCCTGCATTGCCATCCACACTGGCTGACATTTAGCATTAGCAATATAGACCCTTATGGAGGATGGCAGAGTGAGACAAGTTACATACTCAAATACGACACCTTAGTCTTATCTAAGTTGAAGATTACTGTTTGGTAGATAGAGATAAATCCAAGCAATTGGCCTTGAACTAGCATCCCTGTAGATGTTTTTATAAGCAAAGAAGTAAACATTAAAATTGAGATATGGCTCATAGATCTGATGAAATTGTTATCTATTGAATACTTTGCAAATGGGATATTCAGTATACGTAACAAAGCTGCATATTGGAGATTTAAGTCTATAGATAAGTGTTAAAGCATCTGTTAGTGCTGCCATTACTGTTCCTGAACTCCAAGTTAGCATCCACCCTAGCAAACCTTCTCACGGCAAACTTGTTTTCTAAGAGGGCACATCAGTTTTGTCCTCTTTTGCATTCACTTCTTTCAATTGATACCACTCTCCTTGGTCAAGTCATGTCACAAAAAAATGGTGTGTTAAGAGCTGTCTAACTGCTTTTCATGTTATGAGTATTTCTTTGCAAGCCTGAAACCTTGGGGTTGTGTTAAGACACATTCCATTAGAGGCATGTCATGACTGTTACTAGCCTGGGGTGGATTCCTCTGCAGGATTTTGCCAGGACTGCGATACAGATTACACTGTCTGCACTTAAAAGTCAGTATGATGCCATAAATCCAGGTTTGGTCTGTTGGAGGACTGTGTCTGGGATCAGAGTTGAACCTGACTTTTCATTGTAGAGGGTTGTTTTTTTTTCTCATGTTAAAAAATAAAAATAAAAGTCTTCTATATTTAGTGTTGAGAAGCCTCTTGGCAAATTGGCTTTATTGAAAATCCAGACTTAACATTCACGTTAGAGGTTTCCAGCGTGACAATCAAAACTTGAGGCATCAGGACAAGTTGTTTCATTGTAAAACTTCCTGCTATATACCAGGGGAACTGTTTAGGCCATTTCATTTACCAACATACCATTTTTCCAGATTCCAAAGAATCCAGAGATTGACTTTGATGACCTTTCCTTTTAAAAGCTCTAGCATTCTGTCATGGGTTTCTCACAAAAAAAAATCTTATGAAATCTTACACTTATTTAAAATCTTACAAAAATCATGTCCCATGGTCAGAATGACTCATGACTTGTACTCAGGGATGCATTTCACTATGGTTGGCTCCTATAAGAATCAAAACAAGCAAAGAGGTTAAGGACTGTTGCTTATTTAACTAATTAAGTTAATAGGTTACTTACATTGAGTAAAGGTACCTTCAAATTTCAGGGGTCTTTAAGAACAAACCCTTGAATGTTTTGTGTTTGAGACAGCCATTGAAATGGAGGGAATTTGCTTTTGCCTTGCAAGGCAGCTGGAGATGAAGAGGAGAATTCACCTGTTGAGGTGCCCTCATGCTGGGGGCAGAGAGACCTTGGCCATCCCAAAGATCAACAATGGGATGGCAGGAATTATGGCTATTGTGCCATGAAGTCCTGAGTGGATATCATACTTGAACTACTTACCACCAAAAAGCTTGATAAGATCAGTGCTCACCTTCACACCTGTG
Organism: Pezoporus flaviventris; assembly: GCF_033815535.1. NCBI lineage: Eukaryota > Metazoa > Chordata > Aves > Psittaciformes > Psittacidae > Pezoporus > Pezoporus flaviventris. The sequence goes on from NW_026892602.1 coordinate 3,422,977, forward strand.
GCTGACCTCAACTGATTTAGTTCTGGATTAAATAAAGGTAGTTTGTCTTGACTATGTTTTTACAGTGACCTACGGTGCATTAGGTTTCCTCAGTTGAACCAAGCATGCTATTTTTTTATCAATCTCTGTTCAGGAGTGTATTGTTAATGATATACACTCTGGGAAATTCTGAACACAGCTCTCCTTCCTTGGATCATAGTTATAACATGACAGCCATGTCTACACTGTTCAAACTATACACACCATAAAGTAGAGAGAGACATGGCTGCATTGGTTTAGACTTTTTATTTGTTGCAACAAGAGAAAAATCTGGAATGACAACAGTTCTGACGTCCTGGAAGCTCATGCTGTTGTTATTAATGGGCTGTTTGGTAATAGAAACAGAGTGTAGTATGCCAGATGCACCACAGCCATAGAGGAGGATACAGGCCTGGGCTTGTAAAGGTGACAGAAAGTTGAACCACAGGTTAGTAGCAAAATAAGAACCCCAAAACGTAAGAGCTCAGCTGCCTAAATCAGTTTAATTTTATCTTGTTTTGGTTTCTAGGTAAAACCTGCCTCTACTTTATAATCTGTTCAGTTCCTCAAAACGTATCCATCTAACAGGTTTATATTCTTAATAATCTTTTTCCACTCCAACTGGGTTTACCCCATGTTTACCTCTGCTGCCAAGAACTTTAGGCTGTTGGAATTAAAAATAGCCTCAGATTAGGACTGAAATCATACATGTCCTTTCCTCCAAAACACTGGGCAGTGGTGAAGCTGGTGCTTGTGTGATGGGTCTCTGAATTGTGGGCATCTATTGATTCAGGAGTTCCTCTGGGGATGAAATTAAAACACAAAGTAAGTTTTAAAAACAAAAAAAAAGCAACAAACAAAAAAAAAAGCCCAACAACAAGCAAAATCTTCATCTGAAAAATATGCATTTTAGTGAAAGAGTAAGTGTAGTTTTGAGAGTTAATAGTTTAATAAGAATGTTAGGAGAGTCTTGCTGTTGTAGTAAAAGTAAGATGGTGTCCTTGACTGTGTACATTTAAATGCAAGTGTTTACTTTTAACTGTCATTTTCCCATTATATAAAGGGGAATGCCAATGCTTTCTACTCACTAAAAGCCATGTAGAGACAAACAAAAAGGTCTAGTCTTCAGAACAAGTAAAGGCAGTTTCTCTTTACAGTGTTTATTGTAGCTTTCTTTTTTCATTTTCTTTTCTCCCCTTGCTCTTTGATAAGAATTCCAACAGGCTGAGCACACCATTTGCTGTCTGTAGTCTAGGCTAAGGACAAAACAGGTGAATATTATAATACTGTTGCTTGTATGCCCATCTCTTTGGCTTGTAACAAGATTCCTAAGTTATCTCTTCTGAACTCACTTTTGAACCATTATTGAGTTGTTTCCTCTGGTGTAGATTAGTTATTAGATAATAGGGGCTGCTTTTTCCAACCTAGATGCAGATTGACATCTTGGTGCTAACTGACCCACCTTTTCATTCTTCTTTTCTTCTTATTTTTGTCTCCCCTTGCTTCTTTTATACCACCAGCATCATACACAGCTACTTCATTCAGCCTCACCTACTTCATTCAGCTTCACCTCCTTGGTAGAAATAGAGGCAAACCTTCAAGATGTTACTGTGTCTCATTATAGCAACCTCAGCACTGTTACATAGCAGCACCCTGGTACATTGCTCCTGCCACAAAGGAGCATCTACACTGCAGAACATACACCACTACAATAGATATAATCGCTTCTTTACTTGGCAAAGATGGTCAAAATCAGACTGGTTTGAGCATGTAAATCTTGATATCTTGTGTTTACAGTTCAGCAAGTGTTATTGACTTCATTTTATAATTTGGAAATGGAAGCATAGATGGAAAAATGATGCATCCACACTAACCTTGTCTCCTCCATCACCACAGTCACAAGATTAGACTTTCTCATATGTAATATTTTGTAGCCTATGTCAAAGACCCATGCTATGGTGCTAGTTTGGGTCAGTTGTTCGAGCAATTGCCTGTTGGCTTGTCTTCTGCTATAGAATTGTTTCAGCCAGTGGAGAAAGGAGGTGGAGCTACAGCAGGACAAGGAGCTGAGAACCAGGAATTACTGACGTGACAAAGCAAGAGGCAAGGAGAAAGAAGGCAGTATGTCTTCTTCAGGAAAATCAAGAGATATTTTGGGTTGTAGCAGATACCTCCAGTGGTTGACATAAAGAGGTGATGACAGAGAAGGCTGGTGATTGTGCAAGGGGGTTGATGGTAATTGTCAGCATAGGCATGAGCTACATGACTTGCCTGGAGTAGTGCAGCAGCTACTGCTTCTCTTCAAAGAGGATTGAAACTGTTTCCCAAGCAAGCGACGGCATGCTGGAACAGTCATTTGTGCACGCATTTGTGCAGCCTGTCTGTATGTAGTTTTTGTACTGCTGAACTTGATTAAATGAGCATGTATTCTTTAATTTTAGGCACCAGTAGGTCAGGCAGAGGACTTAAGGCTGGAGATGAAGCATGTTTTCAAGGGGATCTTTAGCCCTGGCACAAGTCACTTTGTGTTAATGAAAATTTCAACTGAATGTGTGGTGGAACATTCCTTTACTAAGAAGGAAAGTCACTTTTCTCTTTCAAATGACTACAGTTCATCTGTGGCACACTGGGCTGTATAAACTCATAGTCAATCACAGAAATATTAGACTCTTTTGAGGTAAGCCAAGCAGTTCAGCAGACACTGGCAAAGGCAGCCCTAATAAATAGACAGGACTCTTGGTTAATATGGGAATCTTGTACCTGGCCTTTTATTGAATGAGGACTTTCATGGTACTTGAGCTGATGGAGGAGTTTTGTGCCCGTGGAGCAAAACATTGTAGATGAACATTACTCAGCTCTTCATGGGGAAATTTTCTTATGTGTTCATTTGCATTTAAAATCGGAGTTGAAAATAAGGCTTTTAGGAACTTTTAATTTCTATTTAATTATGAGAATTTAACTTCGGGGTCTCTATCTGATTTAAAAGAATAATTAAAATTAAGTATGGCTGGAGTGATTTTTCACAGTTTTTCTGCTTGTCCTTTAGGACTGAAAGCAATAGTAAATTATTTGTGGCTAGGGGTGATCTATATGTAAATTCCATTAAGAATGGAATTTTGTTATAGAGAAATTCAGATTATGAAAATGACATTGCTGCCTTGAACGTCAGTAGCTAATAAATGCAGTGGTTGTTACCATTATTTCTCCTAATGTCCTCAATTAAAATGATTTAAAATAGTACAATAGATAAGCAAGATCAATTAATTTTATAAGATGATCAAAGGAATGTAGTTCTGCATTGTAAACGCTCTAAATGTGATAATGGCTTTATCAGGCAGTAAAATAATTTGAAGTAGCTTAAACCTTATTCATTTTAGCTCAAGGGGCTTTTATTTGTAGCTAATCAAATGGCCTTTTGTATTTGCTAAGGTAGAATTTTCAGATCCTGTGCATTAATTTTGCAGAGTAAATTTCAGACATTTTTGAAAGTAGCCAAAAAGATTCTCAGAGGACTATGATTACAGGATCTCCAAAGAGAGCTTGATTATACTGATGTTCCTGAACAGGAGTAAATTGTTTGCATTTGCAATTTTTTGAGAACATTAGTTTAGATTGCTTTGCTGCAGCAGCACTTATTTATCAAGCCCAGGTTTAACTTCCCTGTGACTGACCTTTTACATAAATGGTTAATTATATGAAATGTCTCAGGTATTTCATGTTAAGACTATAGACTCGGAAATGAAATATCTATATGGTATGATGAGAATGAATTTGTTGATGGCACATCTAAACATGGCTTTCAAACCATGGATGAGGGAACTGTCATGTTGGTTAACATAAGGGGTAGAGAGGTTAACAATCCTGGGGGATTTCCTTCTTCATTTCTTAATGATCATCCTTTTGCTGTTAGTCAAATCCCTTTGTCCCCAGTGTGCCTTATCTTAGCCACTTAAAAATTTTTTACTAAAAGAAAGTGCAGGAGAAGAATAAGAAAAATTTAACTAGATAGTCTAAGGCACCAAGAAACACTAGAAGGTGGCAAGAGTCAGTGTCTATCTTCCTCTGTTTGGATACTGTGGAGTCTTGCCTTATAGAGAAGCCTCCAATGGAAATATTTTGGTCACTCTGCCACCTGTGTAATAGCAGTCCTTAATATTGTGTCACCTGTCCACATTTCACCAAAGGTTGCTAAACACTGGAACAGGCTGCCCAGGGAAGTGGTGGAGTCACCATTCTTGGATGTATTTAAAAGATATGTAGACCTGGCACTTAGGAACATGGTTTAGTTGTGGACTTGGCAGCGTTAGTTTTACAGTTAGGCTCAATGATCTTGAGAATCTTTTGCAACCAAAATGATTCTATGATCTTTTTAGTGTTTGATTTCCTGATGTCAGATAAAAGGCCCTAGAGGGGAGCAAGTCAGGTCTATGTGGAGGAAGCGATACTTTCTCTCTGTGGGATGTAGATAGGGGGAACATATGAGGAGAGAATTATGTTCTGTTCAATCTGTTAAAAGATGATTTTTGTTTTGATAATTTGCATTTCAGAATCCTGCTGAACACATGGGCTGTGCTGTGATATGTGTCATTTTTCAGTTGAGTAAATGGGTTTCATGCATGTTTGCCATCTGCATTCTCTCATCTCTAGATTAGTCTGTGATAAGGCAGTCTGAAAATATTTACATGGATTTATTAAAAAAAACACACAAACAAACAAAAAAACAACAACAAAACCAAGCACAACAATAACAAAACCATGCAAAACCATCCGGAATCCTCTCTGAAGTGCAGAAAGAGAAATAGGAAATGCTGATTGGGTGAGAACACAGATCAGATAGCACAATAAAGCCATTGCAGAGGGGAGCAAAACTGAGGCAGAGGGGAACAGGGGATGGAGAATGTGGGACAGTGGTGTAGGGAAATGAGGCTATATAAAACCTATAATCTCATTACAGGGTGCTAGGAAAGCGGAGGAGAATGACAGAGTTGGCATGAAATGAGAAAAGGAAGAAGAGCTGTATGATTCTGTCAGAGGGGACATAGGGTGAAGATATATGTCCTGGGTTCAGGATGGTTGCAGGGGACAGAAGTAATCGTTGGTTATATAGGCATTCTACTGAGAAAACATAAAATGTGCAATGTTTTAGAAAGAATATTTTTTGTTCTTAGATCCACTTCTGAATTAGAATGGATAAAAAGCAAAACAAAACAAAACAAAACTGTATCCATGACTTAGAACAATTATATTAAAAGGAAGTAGAGGCTTCCACAGAAGAGAAACGAGCTCTCCCCAGAGAGAAGGACAGAGCCAAAATTAAAATCCATACCTCAAAGTTATGGAAGAGTGGAAGAAAGTCTGAAAGCCATATGATGTAATTCTCTCCTCTATTTGTCAAATTCCACTTGAACCTCAGGCTGGTTTCTTGTGTCCCAACCCTCCTTCACTGGCAGCTGTTTCAGGATCTCACTGCCTTGCTGATTAATGACCTTTTTCTAATGTCCAATTTCCTGGCATTTCTAATTGCTGATTTGTACTTGGTGTTTTCAATTAAGTGATTCTTTTTCCTCCCTAGAGTCCCATTGCCTCTTACTCCTCCCTCACCACTAGGATTCACTGGTGTTATCCACCCTGCTTTGTTTTGGTAGGCTAAAAAACACAACCCAGTCATTTCTGAATTTGGGCTCTTTTCTTGATCTTCAGCTGTTCTAGCTGGAGCCCATCTCTTCTGAACATGAGTGACCAGATCTACACTCAGTGTTGCTGATGAGATTTCGCGTGCCCTTTACTGTAGATCTGTACTCTGCTATCTCTATCAGAGGTCCCTTTCTTTACACAGCATAGAATCATGTTTGTAATCTAAGGAACTCCTGTGCTGCTTTTGTCTTTCACCTTGATGTGGTTGTCAGGAATGCTTATGCAAGCTACGATGTGCATACACATCACAAAAGCTTTATAAAACTATGTTCTTACTATTTTTTTATAACATTTAAATATGGTGGCTGTAAGTGCTTTTTAAAGTTATCAAACAAACATAAAGTGTTATTAGTGCAATGTTGTACTCTATCATATCACCATAATTTTCCCCAAATCCATAGCTTGCAAACTTATTTTGGGTAGTGGTTAAGTGGCAAAGCTGTGTTCTGAGAACATATAGCAAGCATGAAATTGATTTCCAGTGAGGAAAACCACTGGTTGTGCTCTCAGACTCTCTCTCTGTTGAAGTAAGGTGTTGTTTAAATATGGTTTCATATGTTTACGCTACTATGTACCATGGTTAGGTAGGCAGTCATCTACAGCTATACTTTATTTGCTTTTCATTTCTTCTGGGTGGGTCTTGCGATATTTCAGCTGAAACCTCAGCCATAATGGGCAAAGTGCTGGAAGCATTTTCTGTGCTTCTACATGCAATGCTCCTGTTAAAATATTCTCAATTTGTCCTTGTTTTGTATTACTGTTGCTTCTTAACAAGTGACTGCTGATTTCCCTTGTAGAACCTACAATATTTTGCAGTTGTCTTCATGTTTACAGGCATGTTCTCTATTCTTTTATTTTTGATATTATTGAAATAATTGAGCAAAACTGGGACCAAGGCAGAAGCCTCCCTGAGATCAAACATAAAGCTATAACCTGATAACCAGTACTTTTTCCTTTTTTTTTTTGTCAGCTGTGTACCAACTTTCTATTATTTTAATGTGAACTGTTTCCTGAAGTTGATTTGCAAAGCATTTTCAGAAGTGGCTGCCAAAAGCTGCGCTAAAGCCATCATATCTGCTTCCTGCTCTCCCTAGCATCTAAGAAGGCAGAGGTCAATCAAAGAAGAAAAATTTTTGTGGCATTACTGGTTCAAAATAAAGTAACATAAAGCTTAGAATGTTGTCTTCCAGCAGTGGTCATAAACAGCTGAGCAGTAAGACTAGGGTGGACATACGTTACTTCCGCCTATATCTTCTAAAACCTCTCAGCCCAGGGAAGTCTCTAGCTAGACTCATGTGCAGCCTCCTCTGCCTTCCACTGGAGTGGAAAGTGGATCAGTCCCCATTCCTGCTCTCTACTGGCAGTTTTACAGGCTGCTTACAAAACCCTTCACCTCTCTTACCGTGTGTTGTTGCTGTTGTTTTCTTTTTAGCTGAGGATACCGGTGTTACACATAGTATTCAACATGTGCACAAATCTTGAATTCTCTCTAATTTGCTAGTAATCCCTGATATTTAGTTTTCTTTTATCTGACTGCTACTGAGCAGTGAGATGATCTTTCTATAGATTCAACTATAGTAACAGCACGTTCTTGAGCAGTACTGATCAGACTAGTTTCATGTTGTTTGTGCTTCAGAATCCCAAATGGTTTGGCTTTGTTTTTCTTATTCCTCTTATTGCTTAGATGCTTAGAACATGGTTGCTCATGTAGTTGCTATAGTATCAGACCTAGATTGATTGATTTGCAGTTTCCCGAGACTTTCCCAAATATAGATATAAATTTATTTATCTTACCAATAGGTAGTGTCTTACAGAAAAAGCTTCAACACATGAAATGAGCTACTTGATGCTCAGCATCTGCCTGACTATGCAGAGAGCCAGGAACAGCTCCAGTATGTGAATTCGTCTTACTGAGTAAGATCAATATCAGGTCCTAACCGACTGCTCCCTTTTTTCTTAAAATGAGAAGGTACTGTTTGATGTGCAGGTCAAAGGAGGGGAGAAATATAGAGGACATGAGGATAAAGTATGGCGAGATGGGGAAAAGTATGAATCAGCACAGAAAGTATGTAAGTTTTGAAGAATAAGCTAATTGGGATTTTGTATTTCCAATCTGCTGAAAGAGAAATCTTGTTTTCCCTGTTGCTCCCCAAGACATAACTATACATGACAGTAAGGGGTCACACACACAAAAATACATACGTGGGAAAAAGTCGTATTTGTGTTTTTAAGCAGATACATAAGTATATATAGTAAGTAGAACAATTCAAGAAACATACTTAATACTGAATTGTCACCATCATTGCAAGGTGCCTGACAAATTATCTTCATAACACAGTCCAGCAAGTATTAAAATTTAGATCAAGAGATTGAGGTACTGTATTGAGATTGGTGTTTGCTATGTGTGCTTGTATTCAAATTAAGCCCTCTAATACAAAGACCAAATGAAATAAGGTTGGGTCAGTCACACAACTCCAGTACGTGTTTGAGCTGAAATACTGCACTTCATCTGCAGTGTAATTCCATTTGTGCTATTACATAATTAAATTGAGACTTGAATCATGCATTTTAAAAGATTATGTGACCATATGCAGCTTGAACAAGGGCCAACTTCTGAAATACTGATCTTTCCATGATGCTTTTCGGTTGGGTCTGTTGAGGGTTGGGGTTTCTGTTGACTTTGGGGGGTGTATTGTGTGTTTTGTTTGGTGTTTTGAGGTTTTATTGTTTGCTATGTTTTGTTGGGGATTTTTTTGTTTTAAATCTGAACTGAAGGTTGCCAACAGTTCATGAAGTGATATGACCTAAGTTTGAAGTACTTCTTTATATAATTCAAAATCAGCTCTGGAAAAGAAAAGGGGGGACAAAACCAACCCCAAACCAAACAAAAAGTCCCAGTGAAGCCCAAGATGTGTAAAGCATGAAGTAATGATGTCCCCACTCATATAGGAATGTAAACTGAAACTACAGAAGGTGCTTTTATCAAATCACACTCTTAATTAAGATTTAGCAGAATGCTTTATAGTCAAGGTTTTGTTAAGCAATTTAATCATGAAACAGTACACCTGATTTTCAAACTAAGCCAAATGATACTGCATGAGATAATCAGACAGCATGAACAACTGACTTTTACATACTTCGGTAAAGGCAAGTTCTTTTGGGGAAAGAAAAAATGCTCCTCTCCACCCCCCCACCCCCCCACCCCCCCCCACCCCCAAAAAAAGAAAAAAGCCAAAGAAAAACCTCAACTTTTTCTTTTTTTGTTGTGTTGTGGTTTTTTTTTCCCCCTCTTTGCAAAGAACTTCACCTTACAAACTTTAAAACAAACTTACAAGCTTACAAAAAACAGGGTGGAATGGTCAGGCATGGTAAATTGTGGCATGTGACATATAGAAAGCAGGCCAGGCACAGCTTGGACCTGAGTGGTGAAGTTAAACTGTTGACATGACAAATTGGGGTGGGGGGAATTGAAGTTGCGGATGAAAATTACTTGAATTTGGGTTAATTTTGCACATCCACTGTCCTGAGTTCATGAGGTTTCAATTCTACTTAATTTGAGCCTGACCTCTTGTCTGCATGTTGTCTGTAGCTCAAACTCTGAACTCTACCTGAAACCTGATTCAGCTCCAAGCACAGTTTTATAGACCTTTATCAAAATAAGAATGAAAGTGATGGTGTTGATTCGGCTTTTGAGACTGACTCAGTGAGGAGCTAGAGCACATCACTCCTTAAGAAAATGCTAACAGAAGTCAGTGTTGTTGAGCAAGGGAGGTGTATGAGATTTTATTCTGTTCTGTTGTGGGTTTTTGGTTTTTTTGCCAGAGGATACTTTCAGCCAGGTGAGTCTGTATTCCTAGGCACATTTAGGTACAACTGGAGTTTGCAGTGCTTTCATATAACCAAATATATGCACAAAATCATGGGGCACAATCAGGGTGGAACAGGTGATATCAGAACTTCTAGGAGGAAGGACTCTTGCCTTGGATTTCCAGTACTGCTCTGTCAAACAAATACCAAGAGCATTGGTCACTTTTACAACTTGAAACTTGATGAGTATAAAAATGAAAGATTTAATGAAGGAAGCTTCTATTCTGCATTTCATTTTTGCTATAAATATTACCCTAAGTCTGCACAGGTTCATACAATGGCACTTGACCAGATCCAGAGAAGGTTGAGAGCTGGGCTGGGGGGATGGCACCAACTTTCTTTGTGGGGCTGCTTATTCTTGACCCTGTAATATCACAGTGTACTCAACCACAATTATGGAAGCATCTTTTATTAATGTCTCATGTGCTGCACATGTATCCTGTAGACTTTGACCAACTGTGTCATTCCAGCCTCCAGGATGCTTTCTTATCTTATGCAAAAGTGTGTTCGCCTAGTTTGAATATATTAATATTTCTTGTAATTACAAGTAATGCATAGGAAAACATTACATTATTAATTTCAAGAAATGGGGCTGTTACCAGTAATCTGCATGTTGGTAAGTCTTCACTGTTCAGATGAATTTTGGATTCGAGTGAGGTTTTGGTTGCAAAAACCGTGGTTCCATAGTTCCTCTACTGCCTCTAACACTGCTTCATCTATCAGCTCTCATATTGCATTCCTAGGATTTACGTTTATCTTAAATACAGGGACAGCTCTGCAGGTCACTGTATCTGACCTAGCAAGGTAATGTTTGCCATTATCTTCATGGAGTCCGCTGTGGGAGTGAATGGCTCTTCCCACGGGTGCAATGCAATCCTAACAGAAGAGCAAAAATGTTGGTGTGTGTGTGAGGGGACCAGGAGCCCAAGAGCTTTGCTCTAAAACCCACATTAAGAATAAAAACTGAAGAGACTTGTCCTGGATTTTTTTCCATGTGAATTTAGGTCTCCTTCATTAAGGTACATTTCATGAAGTTAAATGCTCCTGCCACTTTCTCTAATCAATGGAGAAAACCAGGTGTGACTTCAGGAAGGGGACATGGTCTGGGTCTGACTTAGGGGTGATTCGATCGCCCCTTTGGCCTGTGCCTCCTGCTTCCCTTTGATGTCCAGAAAAGCTGCCCTGCCAAATGCTGCTGCACCATGCCTGCAGTTGCAGGGGGATGTTTCCAGGATGGTCAAGGATGTTTAAGATAGAGGCAGAAAGTGAAATATGCCTTTCCCTGTCTTTGGTTTAATGCAGCACCTCAATTCTTGGTACAGTCTCATTTTGTCATGCATCAATTTCTTGATCTGGTTTTCTGAGATTTTTTTGGTTGTGGAGCTTTTTTGTTTGTTTGTTTGGGGATTTTTTTTTTTTCTTGGTCGGTTGGTTTTTCATTTACCTAGAAACCTAGGATTGCTTTTTTTTTTTTTTTTTGTAGCAAATTATTCACCCTCTTGAGGAAAGCTAAGTGTGGTCAGCATATCAACCTCAGAAAATCTGTGGTGATATAGGGTATGGTTTCATGTGAGTGGCAAAATTCTCCACCCAAAAGCTGCTGTAAATCCCTTTTTGCTGAAGGTCTGATGGTGAACTTGTTTACCTTTGGAATGAAAAGCAGCTTTGAGGAGCATTGAATAGTATGAGTATCAGTCTTTGGTCTTAACATCTGGAGAGTTCAGTGCTATTACTATTATTACTACTATTGTTCTCCATTTTAGCTCATGTAGTGCTGTTACTTGAAAAATATTTAATCCTTTATATTTTTGAAGTCTGCATTTGAAAGAAAGAGTTAAGACATAGCTTCTTTTTTTTTCCCCTTTTGAGTGGATGTCGGAAATGCAGAGAGGCAGTTAAAAATCATTTCATATGCTTGGTATATCAATCCATAGGTGGCAGTGGGGTATGCACAAGGGTAGTAAATACTGCAAAGTTGGGGTCTCCTTCCAGTTTCCACTGAAACTTTAGCTTTTCAACTGATTTTATATGGATATATTTTCATAATTTGACTTCACCAAATTCAGGTGATTAAGTAATACTGTTGCATGCAGCTTAAAACTCTTTCAGATGTTTTTTAAAGTGACTATGGATCCTGATGAGCATTCCATAGAATGTGAAAGGGATAATATATTCAATAATAAAACAAGATGGCATATCATTAAAAAGTAAAATGTATTTGGTGTAGTGTTATATTTAATTTTACTATAGGAAAAGTAAGAAGCCTGATTGTTACAGCTGGAATGAGTATTAATTTACTTTTACATGTAAGTAAAAAGCTTTCTACTATGTGTACAGACAACGTGAATTATTTGTATTCTAAGACTTCAAATTGGCATCATGGATTGATTATCATACTGCTTTCCAGAGTGCTGGTACTTTCTAAACGGGGACCAAGCTGATACTACAGCTGAGGCAATAGCACAGGTTGGGTTCACAGCTCCCAAGTGTTGCTGCAGGTCTTTCATTAGACTGCACAAAACTTTCACGCCAGCAGAGAAGGCAAATGATGAGGGATTCAAGTTTAATTTACTAATAGTTTCTCCTAAAAAGACACATCCCTGATAAATGAAAATTCAGTGCTATAATACTTGCTGTGGACCACACAAACCCATATTTAATTTTAACCCACCTGTCCTGCATTTTCAAGTTTTGCATCACGTTAAATATAGAAAACCAACACATTTTTCCACGGTTTGGTTGGGCTAGCTAGGTTTATCTATTCATTATTGGTCTTTAAATACAGTCATCATCATAAACGCCCCTCTGTTTCCGTTTACTCTGCAGAGGTCAAAAGATGAGGTTGGTTTATGAGCTTATTCTGCCATGTGTCACTATCGGCAGCACAATAGAACAGCAGGATGGAGAGGCAGCTATCACCTCTCCATTTATTACTCTTGTCAACTTGGAAAGGATTTTTTACCTTGTGAAAGGCCCATCAGCAATGAATCAGTGAAGTGAAGACGACAGTTGATTTGTGAATTCAGATTATATAAAGTGACTAGGCTTCAGTGGACTGTGTAGATAAAGCAACTGTCATGATAAGGTGGCATGTGCAATTCCACAAAACCAAATTTATTGCACATTTGAGGAAATCATCCTATTTTAAAATGCCATAAATTTGAAATTGAGTATAAGTTATACCCTTGAATTTTGATTTATATTTTGAATATTTTTAATGTGATGCTAAGTAGCATAAATTCAATGCTAGGCATTTATGCATTCATTTTTTAAGGGTCATTTTGATTTTTCTTCTGAATATGTTATCACATTCCTGTTATTTTATTCCAAGCATATTTGATATTTAAATTTACTAAACATCAGCAAAGATCAAGCTACGATGGCTTGAATAAGACAAGCAAAATTTATGGAGAAAGGAGGGAGGCCACTATTTTCCTCCTATAAACACACAAAAACATGCACTTATTAGCAGCAAATGCTGTGTTTGTTGTCAATGTGTATTTCCAGCTCATTAGCAATATAAATGCCTCTCAGGTGTTTAACAGAGGAAAGTGAATGATTTCATGGCCTCACAGCACTCATTCATTTAACCTATTTGCAGCGTCGATCCTTAGCGCTCATCAGGCTTTTCTTTGCTTACAGTTGCAGATTCATTCAGACAGTCCACTCTCTGAACACTGTTGGGATTTGGGAGTGGAATTTCATGCTCCTCATCATGAGACTTTCCAGTGGTGTTGCAAAACTCAGAGGATTTGCAGAACAATGTTTTGTTTGGGGTGGAACATACATATGGACCTGCATAATCTGATGCCACTTGAAGAAGAAGAGGTCCTGGTGTAAGACATAAGAAAACACTGTGAACATCCACCCTCTTCTTGGTGGCTATAAAAAGTGCTGTGGCATATCCATCACCCGTTTTAAGAGCTGCCAAATCCTATAGGATTAGGCAAGGGTTCAGCAGTCTTTTCAAAATGTTTCATGACAGCCTTACATTAAAAAGTTTTAGGTTAAGAACATGACACCTGCTGGATGGGATCTGATTTAGATGGTCTCTCTAACACTGGTCTGCGCCAGATGCTTACAGGAAGGTGCAGAGAAACCTACAATGGACAGATGTGGAAAATGTGTCAATTAGGGGATTTTTTCCCTAAACCAATGCATCTAGCAATTGGCTTATACCCTCAAGTCTGAGTTTTAGTATCACTTATAAATGTCTTTTCCCTTTCTGGTATAACTGTGGATGTTCTTATTATTCACATAAATGTCTGAGCTTTTTTGAATCCTGCTAAGCTCTTGGCTTTAATACATCTTGTGACAATGAGTTCCACGTGTAAATTTTGTAGTATATAAAAAATGCATTTCAGTATAGATTTGCTGCCTTCAACTTCATTGGGCACTTTTTTTAAAAGGTTGGAGCTTTTAAAACTCCAAACCTTCAGAAGGCGCACACAGCTACAATAATGACTTTAATATGTTTCATTATTTATTTTTCTTCTTGCTTTAAAGTCATGAAACAAGGAAGTTCACAGGGTCTATGGGCCATCTTAAGACAGACCTTTATTCTCTCACAACACATTTGGGCCTATAATGTCACTTCAGAGAGACACATCTCATATTCCAATCCTGCAGAGTTTAGCCAGTGTTTCAGCCTTAGCTCTGCCCATTTTGTTGATGATTAAATTTTAGGTTTCAGCCTGGACTTTAGAAAGTAGTGTACTTCAAAGAACTGTTGGTTTGCATAAGCATCCACATGTTTGGACGCTTACCAAACACATGGGTTTCCTTGACTCGCCTCTGCCCATAAAATGAGATGGACATCTTGAGCAATCAGATGTTTACCTCTAATATTCTTAATATCAGCAAGTTGTAATCTTTAGGTAAATGTGAACATAGATTAGTCTAAGGGTAGGTGTGATTTACCTGACAGTTTATTTGAAAGAGGCTCTCATTTAATAGCTAGATTGGCTTTTTCCAGGTTAACGACATCTATACTCGCAAGGTGTGACTTGTCATATTTTATTTTTGTATCATTTGGATGCTGAGCTGATGCATGTGAATTTGTAAACGAGTCTTTTCGAAAGAACTTCTTGGGAGCTATTGCGGCCAGAAATCCCTCCTGGCATGTGCCAAGTCAACATTTCCTAAGTATGTTCTAGGCAGGGCCGGGCTCTCTGATGTGGTACAGGCTTCTGACCTTTCAAAGTAGGCATTGCTTCCACAGGTTTCCAGACTCCAGATGGCAATAAAACCTGGGGTAAAAGTCTACCTCAATAGTTTAACAGGAGCATTGAAACCATCTTCTAATTTCTCCATGGAACATATGAAAGCATTTAGAAAAAGACCATGGTGCCTAAAATCTCTGTAGTTTGTGGCTGGTTTTCTTGTATGGTATCACCATCCAGCAGAGCTGGTACATCTGCTGTCATGGCATTTTGCTTGCATTTGTGTCTGGGATGGATGCTCCCTTCATTGTCCCCATGCTTCAGTTGTAACTGCGCGTGCTGAAGAAATGCAGCAGAGGAGCAGAAGTATGGGTTAGGAGGCTTCTAGAATGAAACTTCAAACGCTAGACTAATGGCTCTAATAATCCAGAGGATTATGAGGTTTTCATTACTTAGAAGCAAGGACACAATTTAACTGGAAAGAAGGAATGTAGAATGAGTTAGCATCCTAATATTAGGCCAAGGAGTTTTGGGTTGTCTGAAAATAACAAATCTGTACATCAGACTAGCTGGAATTCTGTTGTATGGGTTGCTTACTACATTTGCTATGCTGTAGTGAGTACTGGAGAGACTACCATTTGCATGGTTTTGAAAATCAAAAGCACAGAATGAATGTAGATATTTGTACAAACTATTGTGAGAATCTGGAAATTTACAAAGCAAATCAGATACTTTTTACTAGTTTTCAGTTTTTTTAAACTAAACAGTATGTTAAAAGGGAGAGAGGAAAGATGGAGAAGACTATTCTGCGCTGTGAAGAATAGTACATAAACTTGCCCTTAAATCCTAAAGCATTTAAGAATATAAGTACTGAAAGGAGCACAGCATCCTTCCATGTTTGTTACATGTATTTGTAACACTTGGGTTCTCTCGCTCCCAAACACAAAACAACTGCACTGTGCATGGCACAAGGGACCAGAAAGCTGCTCTTTGCACCCAGAAGTTTACAGCTGAAATGACAGAGAGGCATTGTGGGGAGACCAAGGAAAATGCAACTGTACTGGTCAGACTAAAATGCTGGAAAGTAATTTTTCTACTCCTGTTGGCATTTTGACAGATTACTTCACAAAAATCTTTGTTTCGTCAAACAAACCATGTCTTTTTATTCTCTCCTTTAAATCTCATATTGTGTTAGAACTGCTTTTCAGCTGAAGCACAGTCCTGTACTGGATAGATATGGCAGCAGGCTGGATGTTGCCACTAGAATGTAGGTAAATGAGAAAACACTTGTGCTTCTCTTTCTAGGGGCTGGCAGCTTTGAAAACTAGCTTTCATGTGAATATCAGAAACTTTATTGTCTTGACTTGGGTGACCTCATCTACTAGAATGAAGTCATTCATCGAGCCAAGAAAGACAAACCTTCGTTCCAGAGAATTAATCAAGTCCATCAAGTGCTCTGCTTACATCTTATCTCCAGCCAGTGAGAGAGCAAGCAGTTAAAAACTTGACAGCCACCAGATACCCTCCTGTTCTTCATGTTATGCTAACATCAAAAAGGAGCAAAGAGGCTTCCAAAAGCTCAAACTTGCTACTGGATAAGCACAGCTTGACATAATTTCTGACTTGGGGATTACATTGTTTCAAATCAAGGTATTTCTTAGAGAACAAAAACATGGCATTCCAGTGAACTTTAGCTTTTTTTAAAAAAAAAAACTATTAACTCTGCCAGATAGGAATGCTGAGCACATAATTGCTCACCCTGCCTTTTCATCCCAAGCTATCGCAGAACCCATAAACATTCCAATTAGGCAGCCAATTAAAATGAGAAAGAGCCCTCCTGAATTATACAGCAGTTGGAGGCTGTTCTGCCTTTCTAGTTGTCAGCCAGTGAAAGGTTTTTATTGCATTTGAACTGAAGGAGGTGAAAGAATTAAGTGAAACAGTGATGTTTGAAAGGCCCATGTGAAGGGGCAGAGCAGTGATAATAGTTCTCAGCACTAGTGACAGGGAGCCATTAGTAAGCTATGAAAAGCTTTGTTATGCTAAGAGTGGACATTATAAAAGGTAGAAGAAAGCAGTTACTTAGAAATTAAAAAAAAAAGTTAATTTTGTTATTTTATTACTGTTCTGGCAGGGACTGTATAATTTGAAGATATTCTTATTTCATGTGATGTGGGTTTTTTTCTTGGTTTTGTTTCTTTTTTTTTTTTTTTTTAAGGAGATATCTTTCAGCTAAGCCAGTGCTGGCCATCCTGTTCCCAGAATGTCTGGGTGTCTGTGTGTTTTCAGAGTAAATTATGTTCTACCAAAATGGCATCCATTAAGATATCAGACTGATTGTATGACACAGAGATACAAAGCCGAAGAAGACAAAGGAGAAAAAAAAAGAAAAAAACTAAATGTTTTGAATGCTGGCTTGAAAATGTGTCATTTTGCAAAGGTGGATTATAGCCTATAACTTTCCCTTTCTTATTGTCCATGAGGAGCCATGGAGTCTTACTAGTTCTGGTTATACACCATAAAAGTCATCCTTGCTGTGCTGGTTTATGCCCTTGATAAAACCATTCTTGACCTTTGGGTGAGGGGTAATGCAGTTCCATACACCCAAAATTACCAGTGTGAATTTACCAGCAAACTTCTTTTTTTCTGAAGCGTACCCAGCCAAAATCACATGGATAGAACCGGTTTTTATCTAATACGACCTCATTGTGTTTATTTCCCTGTTTTTCCCCGTATTCTCCACCTGTCAAATGCTTGTGGCAAGGTTTTACCCCATTAGCAGGACAATCATGGTTGTCTAAGGAGGAACTAAGTGAAGAGGCAGTGAGGAGGTAGTGCATGGGCTGGTCCTTGCTCTGGCTCGGACATGTCTAAACAAAGCTGTGCTAGACTGAGTAATTTGTATTTTCCTTAGGGCAGGAACAACTTAGTCTGTATTTTTCTAAGCTTGAATGTTCTTAAGTTGCTCAGCCTGAAATGGTATCCCCTAAATGTGTCTGTTTAGTGGCAGAGGATGTGATGGAAGCCACACCTTTTTTTTTCCTTTTTCATGCGGAGTAATCTCAACATCCTATGCTTAGTTTTACTGTCAAGTTTAATCTCTCTGGCCCCTCTTCATGTCCTCTGTTATTCACAGTGCTTTCTGTCTCATCCTCTGTCCATCTTTTGGCATTCTTGCCTGTTCCTTCCTTCCATTTTCCTTGTATTTTCTGTTTTCTGTGTCAGTATTTACTATTTAGCCATTGTCTACATAAAGGTAGTCCAGGTCTTGTCTGAGTAGAGCTCTGTTGGAATTACTGCCCCCTTCTCACTCACACGTTCAGTTTCCTATTGTCAACACCTGCCATAATGGGAAAAGGTCTGTTGTTTCACCTTTAGCTTGCAGTGATTGTATTTGAGCCTTCCCCAGAGCAGTGGCTACCTCGAGACTTGTCTGACCAGCACCCCAAGTCAGAGTGGGATCTTAGTCCCAGGGAAGAAGGATAGTGGCTGTGTTCAGATACATCTTCCTGGAGAGAGATAAAAGCAGCAAGGACATCAAAGATGGAGACTGGGTAGTCTCCATGAAACTATGAAATGCATATATTCTACAGCTTTTCCAGGCACAGAATATTTTATTTATTAGAAATATGTTTTCTGGCAGATTGGGAAGTATGACTCTTTCTCAGAGACAGTTTTATATGTTGAAAGAGCATAAAAAGCAGGAGTCATTCTGCGCATAACATGTCCTAAAGCTTATATATAAGTGGTTTCCCACTTGGATTTGTGCATGCATCTCATCAGAACTACTCACAAGGAAGCTGGATGATGTTTTATAGTATCTGTGGTGCAGAAGGTCAGACTAGGTCTAGCAATGACTTACAGTATGTGCATCTGTTAAGACATTTAATTTTCATACTAAAACATGGCAGTGTTCATTTCCCAGTGTTTTCTTTTTGCCAAGTTACCATATGTATAACAGTATGTCCAGCATGATGGCTGGGCTCTGCAAAAGTTGCATGTGCTGTTATCTAAGGAAGCGAGATGGCTTTTACTGTAAGCAGGAATAATGATGGGTTGTTTCTGAAAGCCCACTCCTGAGTGGTAAGTCTTAAGTCATTCATTCCTAGAAATGAATCTGTAGTTTGATCATAACTCCTGGAAGGCAATAGAAAAGCTTCCAGTGGCTTCAGTGAATCTGGTGGACATGTAGCAACAGCTTTTCATTACTTTCTGCCTTCTTCAGACTGCAGTGAAGGGTGCTCACAGTACTTCCAGGGATAGGTGTAAGTGTATCTGCATATAGGCACTGCCCGACCTGCGAAAAGGGAGATGGTGAGTGGTGGAGCAGTGAGTGTCCCACAAGCAGGACTTGTAAAGTGCTGTGACACTTGATAAACTAACTAAGCATTTTTACTTTTCTTTTTTTTTTTGTTTTGTTTTTTGGTTTTTTTGTTTGTTTTGGTTTTTTTTTTGGTTTGTGGTTTTTTTTTAATCTAACAAGAGTACTTTTTAGAAAGCAAGGAAAGAAGGCATTTGGGAACTGCTTTCTAAATATGAAGTTGTTTTACAGACAGTGATGTGCTTGGAGATACTCTTCTATACTGCACTGCACCTACCCTAGGATATGTTCTTCAGAATAGCTTCTGTGTTAGATTCCTAGCACATAGATAGAAATGAAGAAGAAACTAAATTGTGTGCCGAAGGATAGCCTGAGCCATCTGCAGCATCTTGAGGGTGTAGTCCATGAGCTGCTGACTGTCTCATATACATAGATGACATAGAACCTAGGAGATATGGGAGGAAATTCTAGTGGAAAGGAGAAGATCCTAAAACTTTTCAGGGAAAATCACTGGCCAAAAATAAGAGGTCTGGTCTGGTGATCACAAGGGCCAGGGCAGAACACAGTTGCAAGTAAAGAAGAGAGGAACCAATGTTATGAACCAGAAGTGCCAGAATTACTATGGAGGCTCTCAAAACTCATCATCTGTTTTGGCAAGGTACTACTGACAGAAGTGCACAGAATGAAGTTAATCCCTGATTGTGTTAGCTGGTGTATTAATTGCATTGTCCCAGTAAGCAAATATTACAGTATCTTTGTTGATATTGTATCTCTGTGAATTTTGTATTCCAGCCATGATCAGCAAAGTGCACTGGCAGAGCCATAGCAGGGTAGTGAATATTACCTGTGCAATTTACTCCAGGAGATTTAAGGCCCTTGATTTTATTTTTTTTTTATCAGTTTGTGACTTATATCCATATCTTTAAAGCTCTAAGGTAACAGAAACTGTGCTATGAGGTAGCCATACTCTATACAATGTGGTCTTTAAAGAGAAAAGTCTGTGAAGGCTAATTGCATTTTCTCAGTTTTTCTTTTGACAAAAACATTCACATATATTTTACTAGTTAATTGAATCCATGTTTCAATTTGCCTTTTTTCTGTAATTAATTTTTGAGAGTAGGAAACATGAAAAATCATCATTATTTTGACTATTTAGTCTTGCTTGCTTCTTAATTCTTTAAATTTACTGCAGAGATAATGGGAAAAAGGGATGACATCATGCATATACAGCTGCCTTTTTAAGTGCCAGGGCCAGAGGAACCACTTATAGTAATTAGGAAATCCTTAAACAAGTGTTTGTGAAGTATTGGCTAACCCTCACTGTTTGCTTTTTTTCTGGCACCACACTAGAAAGGTTTGACCTTGAATAATTATCTACTCACTGAGTTTCTTTGCTTTCCAGTTACTGGAGCACACAAGCTTCTGGTTGATTGCTTTATTGTGGTGTGATGTTTTCCATATTTTTAAATATAAATAAAATAAAAAGGCCACACTCCCCCTTAGTCAAGCAAGAAGGTGACTGAAGTACTGTACTGAGCAGGCCCTAAGGAGTGTTTCAGAAAGATCAAAGATAAATTGAGTAATATTTGATTAGCCCTTTATAAAATACTTAAATTGTATAAATTATCAGTTGTTTCTCATGCCATTCTTCAAAACTTCTTTCCATTCATTATTATTCTTTCCATCTTGCAATTAAGAATCTTCATACAATGTATTTAGATATATTTTTACCTTAATTATCATCACCCACTTTTTAATGTTTCAGTTCCAGTCTTAGGAAAAATTGAACAGTTTAAAGACTATTGTGAGCCACTTCTGAATATTCTGTTCAACTGACTAAAAATAAGGTGGTCTAAAACTAGAGGATTAAGTGTTAAATATAGCCTCTTTTGTCTGATCCAGGCAAGTTTCAAACTTGTCATTTACCCATTTTAAATTCATCTCCTTATTCAGCCTGCATAGCATTCACACTTTGGACCACTGGATGGAGAAAACCTTGCTCACTAGTGCAGTGAGCCACTACACCAATTGGTCAAAGTCATTCTTCTCAGAATTGTATTAACTCACATAAGAGAATACTTCTTTTTATCAGGAGGGTTATCATATTTTTATGTGTGATGCAAAAATACATTTGAACATGGATATAGGGAAAAATTCAAACCAAACAAAAAAAAAACAAAAACAAAACCCCAAACAGACAAAAAATCTCAACATATGAGTATTTTTTCCAGTAAGTTGCATTTGTATTCTGTCCTCTTTGCATGCTAATTTTTATGCTAAAATCTATGCTGATGGCCTTGTAAAAAGAATACATTATTATTTTTCTAAGAAATTTAAGATAAACCTTTGCTTTCTTTCTGATTTGTTTCTAATTGCCATTGTACCTTCTTTCCCTCTCCCCACTGCTGAATGAATTCATACAGTTATCATTTTTTTATAAAAACCCTTATCTTTCAGACGAATTAAATTGTGTCATACTCGGTATCTTTAAAGGTCTTTCATCTACTCTATTTTATCTAAGAAGCAGCACCACTGTCAAAAAAATCAACTAATTAAGAATGCAATGCTGAGACATCACCTTAGAGGCAGTGTCTTTTAGGAACAATGCTGCCAACAGAAGGGTCAAGGAACATGACACAGCTGCTGTCTGCATGCAGTACACTCTCAGCCTCACACGTTTCTCATCTCTGTGCCATAGCCCCTGCGATGGCTGCATGGCCTTCTTAAACATTAGCAAGATTAAAACTCTACAGTTTCTGTTTCTAAACTGCAAGTTTCTGCTACTGGAAATTTGTGAGACATTCATTTATGCACAATTATATATGACAGCCAGGTATTACTGAGAAAATGAAGTGGTATAGGTACTGTAAGGTTCCTAAGGAGTATTGCAGTTAAGTTCTGAAGAGCCACTGGGACGTTTCCTCGTCTGATCTGATTACTCAGTCCAGTGGAAGGTGAGCTTGAATCGTTCTGAATTATACTTTGTCAAATCTCAAGACTGACAAAGTGAATCTGACTTACATATGAAAAATGGATAAACCCATGCTTTATTCCTAATGGCAGTCTTTCTCCAGAGATGATTGTAAATTCCACTCAGTTTGGCTTAGAACACTTGCAATGTAGCTCAAAACAATTTTTAAAACATTAAACTCTTTTAAATAGAACTATTCTGTCTTGGAAAACAAAAAATCTTGCCTCATCAAAGAATGAGAAAAACTGTGTTTGACAGAAGTTTAGTTAATGGAGATATCTGTAGTGCAAACTGAAACTTGCTGAATTTAGGGCAGTAGCTTGCCAGGGAGAGATGGTGGAGATGGCGTGGTGTGGAGACCTGCTGATGGACTTAGGAGAGCAGTTAGGAAAAACTCTCCTGCTGTTTGAGGTGAGGGTGGAAGGCACAGAGTAAAAGTTTTCAATCATGAATCCCTAAATAGAGGTTTACACATTCTTTATGTGGCCTTCTAGGAGAAATTAATTGAAATTTTAAGATCTCTGAGCTGCTAGATCTGTGGGGACTTTTGTGCTTGTGCCTTGGTTTGGAAGAGAAACCCTTCAGTAGATGTTATCTGTTTTTGCTGCTGTTTCTGTTTAATATATTAGAAACTTGATTTTTGTAATTACATGATCATGGGTTTTGCTTTTTGCACTAGAGCAACCTTAGCAAACAGTATACAGCTTGGGATTTTATAAACAGTATAATGCTCATGCATTAACACCAAGCAAACCATTCTTCTGGCACATAATAGCTTAATTACAAAATAAAGGTTATTTCAACTAAAACTTAAGTCAATCTATTTCTGGGTTTAAAAATTACTATTTGATAATATATATCACAATGTATGACAGCTTGGGAAAGGAAATAATTAGTACTTTATCCAATTTAATTTCTATCAGTGGAAGCTTAACCTTGATGTCTTGGCTGTATTTCAGCTAGGGTTAACATCCTTATTTACATGAAATTGCTGTGAGATGTTCACCAACACAAAGTGGCCAGAGCTTTTGTTTTAAAACTCATCCCAGAGACTGCCTGTCCAGCACACGCCCTGTAGCTCCTTAGGACACTGACTTGGCTGCTGCTGCATTGCTGCACTGAGTCATCGGCTCTGCTCAGGGAGGAAGCCTGGTGGTTTCCTTGTCTGACCACCTCTCTCCAAACAGTTACAGCTCTGCACATCTTACCCTGTGGATCTATTGGCCTCAGGCATAAATAAGAACTTCCTTCCTCAGCCTCTTGCCCCGTCCCCCCGGGCTTGAGGACCTTTATTTAGGTGCTAGGAGGTGGGACTCGTTACTTTGCAGTTTTAGCCCTGAACGTCAAAGATTCCTGCAGGCAGCAGGAGTGTCTCCTGCTCCTTCCTACAGCAGGAGGGCTTGTGGCGCCCCTTCCAGCTGTCTGCAAGTAGAGAAAAGCAAAACTGTTTGGACATTTTTTTGGTGCAGGTTCAAAAGTCTGACTCAACATTAAAAAGGTTTGACTGTTTGCCAGAATACTAATGTAAGTAATTGGAAGAGCTTCTAAGTGGCTTTAAAGTACAAACATTTTTAATTAGTTATTGTAAAGATGTAATATAGCAAAGGTAAGTGGCACAGAAACAGGATGTTGGGGCATAGAAACTCAGGCTCTGCAAAAATACAGATGGATGTTGGTGTGGGGTCCTTGGTGCCCAGAGCAAGTTCATCCTAGGAAGCAGCAGTAACATTCAGGACTCTCTCAGTCCATCACAGTTTAGACAGTGAAAAAAAAGTTGTTCTCCAAATTGTTTTGCTTTAGTTACTTTTCTTTCTTTTCTGCATAGGTTCCTGAGCAAATCAGGTTTTTTAGATCAATCATTGTTTTAATAACTGGCAGGGACCCATCCCACCATAACCCTAGTCCCTGCTAATTTTATTAGAAAGAAAATACAGTTTATGATTTGTGATATCACTAGATACTTACTTGCTATTTGTGCACGTTTAAATATAGTGCATCTCTTAAACCTCCAGCCTCAGATATTCTTATACTTGCATTGAAATGTCAAACTGAATTTTTCATCTTATTAAGCAGTTGTATTTGTTTATCTTATTTGGGAGTTATTTAACCATACACTTGTGTATACACACACACACACACACACACACACACACACACAACCCTAGCATGTGCTACCGGAAACAAGCAAATTGCTCCTTTTTACGGGTGATCAGATGCTGGCTCTTTGAGGAGGTCTGGATCTCTGTCACCCAGCTTGCATGTTCTAAATTGCTTTTTCAGTGCCAGCAAAGTGATCCTGGGGTGGATTTGAGGCTGAACTTGATGTCTTTGACTTGCTGACAGCACCTGGCACCGTTTCTCCCTTTACTCACACCCTGTAAGGCGGAGGACACGTGTTGAGGTGGGGGGCTCTTACTGCAAATTGCTGAGCTCTGTGCCAAGGACCACTGTAACCTGCTGTAGATCACAGCATCCCTGAAATTACTTTAATCTCTGCCAGGGTGTATCAGCTATCTAAGAGCTCTGTGCATCCACAGCCTCCCTCCCTCACACCTCCTGCTGACCTGGGCTCTGCTCTGGGTGCAGACAGAACATCCAGTGTCCTAGAGTCATGTCTGTTATAGACTGTCCCCCTTTTGCTGTTTCTTTCTGTGCTCATCTTCTGCAGTTAGAGCAGAAGCTGCTGGTTAAGTTGTATTTTGCATGCCTGAAGCATGATAAAACTGCATATAAAACATGTTAAGTTTGCACATCCTTTTTTTTCAGTAAATAACCACAAATCATGTGAAACTAAGGTGCAAGAAATGGTCCATCAGATGCCCTGACCACCACTTTTAGGGTACTGTGTTATTGGAGGGATCACAGGACAAGCAGGGTAGGGGTTATGTGGCGCTGCCTGCCCCAGGCTCTGGAAAGAACTTCTGGCCATTCACAAGGATGTTGGGAATTGTCAGGTGGCCCTGTAGCAAGGGAACCACTGGCCAAGGGGTGGAACTGGTTTCTGGACTTGTGTGATTTTTCCAGCTCTGGAGACAAGAGATGTTTTTCTTTAAAGATTTATCTTCACCTGATTTTGTTGTTGTTGTTGTTTATTTGTTTTTTTTTTTGTGAGGCTTTTTTGTGGCTTTTTTTTCCCCAATTATATAAAACATGACCTTAGAGCAAGTGGCTTTTGGTAGGTCTTCTGCTGTTTGTCCTAAGAGCCCTGGAGCTAGTCCCTGCTGGAGGCTGCTCCCCACCAGGTCCCCACACACACTGCACCCCTGCCATTTATTCTGTATTCCAAACTCAAAAGAATTTTACACCTCTGATAATCTTCATAAATTTCCATAAAGTATACAAGGCAAAACACTTTAATGCATTCATTGAGAAATTATTGTATTTTGTATTTGATTTATCATTTAAAAAAGACCTTTTCTTCCACATACGTGCAGTATCATTGATACAACGTACATTGCATCCCTCATCTTAATACTCTGATCAATCACTGCTGACAATACAGTGTCTTTGTGTGAGGGGCTGTAGGACAAATGTTTTAGCTTGTGAGAAGAAAATTGTTAGCATTTGAATAGAGAAGAGGATGGGGGAAGGATTAATAGCCTACTTTGATGGATTAGAATGTAGGGAAATCGCTCAATATTAATATGAAAATGTTTGTGAATTGGCTGTGTGGGGCTGTCAATGGAAAATGAGGGCCAGTGATTGTGTCTCCAAGGCCTTATCAGTTCAGACTTGACTCTCACCAAAGACTTTCACACAAAAGACTGATGAGAGCACTAGAAAATAGCTGAATAAGAGCTGCTACAATAAGCAAACCGCTCAGCCACCAGTGTCACAGTGTCAGGTTTTGTGCCCTTTATGTAATATTGTACATCTTTATATTAACGTATCTGAATATGGATTTGTAATGAAAGAGGCAAATGAAACTACCTGCTAGACATTTTTATTTCTATAATTTTTGCTTATCTCTGAAATACAACTGGAAAAAAGAACTAGGGTTACTCTTAATATACAACTGTGTCTACAAGAGAGATTTCTTTGTGAGCATTAGGTTAGGGATTTCAAATACAGCTGAGTATTTATTCTTTAAAAAAAGGACTGTTTGATGGTCCTGAGATACATCACAGGAAAACTTGTTTCCTATTACCATAGCTTCAAAACAGATCAAACAGATTGTTCCTTTTGCATCCTTTGCTCTTAATAAGGTTTTAAATAGACCCCAAATGTCAAAGTATGCCTAGTTATAAATGTATTTAATATAATTCATGCATTTCAAGTAACTGTACATATTAAATTACACATCCTTTTTTTTGTTTTATACTTTTTACATACTTTATCTATCTAGAGGCTGAAATAAAGCTATGCTTTACTTGGCTGTCTACATGTATCTTCTGGAGCTGGACCTCCCAAAAAACACACCTGTATGCTGTTAGTGAACCTGCTGGAACGACTCATTTTAGTCATAGAATAGATGTAGGATGTATCTGCCATTATGAGAATTTTTTTCTATTGCATTAAAAAAAAAAGTTTATAAATTAAAAGTTATGCTTTTCCCCTGCTGTTTTGAATATGACCCTCCTCTTCTTTTGGGCTTGTTGTATCCCTTTTCTTATGATTCAGTGTCTGATTTAGCTGTGTATACCTTGTGAGCTGGTGATGGACATCAGTCTCTGTATTTCAAAAAAATACTGATTTTGAAACTGGATCTGAAGTGGCCGAAGTGTCAGTAGGTGTTTCAGGAAAAGCTTACTGCTCTCATTCACATCCTTCTTACCACCCGATGTTGTGGGAAATCCCTTGCGAATTAACAGAATGAACCCTGGAAGCTTTGGTTATTTCAGTGATAAAATCACAGTTGCTCATGGTGATGTTGAGCCTGCTGACTGCTAAGTGCCTACCCTTGGCTAATAGATGTCATCTTCTGAGCTGTGTAGTACTGCTGCTGGTTTATAGAGGCTAACTTCATTTGATGCAAGTGCCTTTATTAGGTTTAAGGGTTGCATCATGTGTTCCACAGATCCTTGGACCAGTTCTGCTTCACTTTTGACATTCAAATGCCCTGCTTTGTGTTATCTGTGACCTATACCAAGTAATCTATTCAAAAGTTAATCAGGTTAAGATCATCTCTTAGAATTATACTGCAGTTGACATAGTACTGTTACATGTTTTATAAGTACTTGTGCTCATGAACAGATGCAAAGAAATATGGAACAATCCAAAAGAAAAGCAGGACAGACCATTTTTGTAAAGTTTTTATGATTTTTTAAATCTGAACACAGATTTGTATCAGATGATAATGCAATTTTTCTAAGTACTTCTATTTTAAGGGGTTTTTTGTTTTTTTTTTTTCTGGGAGTAGTAACACTTTGCAATACAAGAATTTTCTTTAAGGCTGAGCTCAGCATTCCATTAAAGAAAATGAAAGTGGTACATGTATATCTATATTAGATAAAAGATTTTGGTATAAAAGCCTGTCTTTATTAGAGAAAGACTATTATTTTGCAAGACCTTGAATATAAAGCTTAGAGTTTCATTTGTAATTAGTAATCCAGTTTCCTTTCCTTACTTATAAATCACAATCTGGTGCAAAGAAACTGTTTGGCACTTGGCTATTTGTAATGTACTCTAGTTAGTACTGGATCAATAAATCTTTTATAAGTGGTGCCAAGTCTCCTTAGTGGCTAAAAAGGGAATTTTGTGCATGTTTCAATAAAACCAAAATAGTGGACAGGCATGTTGAATATAGTTGTGTGTTAAACCGAGAAAGTGCTTAGCATCAGCAGTTGTAGGAATGCAGTCCAGTTTTCAGACAGCAGCAGCCAGCCAGTAAGAGTGCAAAAATATTTATAAAATTAAGTACTATATTGTTTGCAAATTTAACTTTCATAAAACTCTGGAGGTTCCTGAAAGATACAGAAAGTATGACCTGCCCAAATTGTGAGAGCTTGCTTTGAATGATATGTATGTCACAGGCATGTAATACATAAAGGTAAGATACATCACTACTAAATGAACTTAATCAGATTCTAATATTTTGCAAAAAATACATGGATTGTCTAAGTGATTCCATTACTTTATATATATACATTTCATGATATACACCAAGTGTTACTAAAACTATAGCTACAGGAAGTTCAGGCTCTGATTTGAAGCAGTGCCAGCAGTGCCATATTTCAATAAATTCATTCTATTATTGCATGTTTCAGCAAGTTTATCCACAACAATTTTCCTTGGAAATTTTTACATATGATGTACTGTGTTTCGATGTTATAATTATTTAAGATCCACCTAGAACCTTGCACAAGTGATATCACCAATTAAATTATATTGCATATTATTTTAGAGAATAAATGACAGTACTTTATTTTCATCTCCTGTGCCTCTGCTCCTTTGTCTCCATAGTAGCAATTAGGAACTACATTTTTGTATGCGTTTGATACTATGTTTGGTAGCGATAAAAATGATTAATGGTACCCAGTGAGTAATCTTCTTTGTATATATAGCTAAGGATGTATCTTTGTGGACACATACAAGTAAACATTAATTTTTCCACCTGTGCTCATAAGCAGTTCATGTCAAGCTGGCTGGGCTCAAACCAGTGCCAACCTCTAAGCCTTATCACCACTCTCACGTCATTTTATACCTGAACTGCTTTCAGTGTGGGAAAGTGAGAAAAGATTAGAGATAAGCAAATAAAATTGGAGACAAGTATGTAAATTAGGAAGTAGGTTCAGTTCATGCTGACATTTAGGACCAGCCTTGAGGTCTGTCTCAAGATGCATTTGTGGTATGATGCCTCTTCTTGCATGGAACAAAACGAGTTTCTTTTCAATACAGCTAAGGCCTTCTAGGAACTAACTCCCCTCCAGGTTTGCCTTTCCCTCCAGTTGTAGAGAGGAGAAAGCTATAAGGTGGCTGGAATGCAGGACTGTGCAGGTTTAAGTGCAGGTCTGGGGCTGTGCCTGGGAACCAAGTCAGATGTGGATCAGGGGGTGTGAAGTACGAGTAATCACCCTTTAGCCATGTCTAATCTGGGTAGGCTAGAAACTGTATTGTGAGCTCCCAGTATTTGATGATCTGCTTGTATTTCACCTCCAGTAACTGTAACAAAATTTCAAAACTCTCCTGGTACTTGTCTAAGGTCACTTTGGCCCTGGAGGATTTTGCTCGTGCAGCAGAACATCTGCATAATGGAGAGTGACCAGGGTATCTGCTCAGCTCACCTGGGCAGCTTGAAGTGTGACAGTAGAAAACAGATCACTGCTGTGCTGTGGGATGGGATCATCCTTGGTTTCCCCAAAAGACTCTTTAGAACAACAGGCAACCAGGCGCCTATCAGAGCAGCTTTCCAGCTGACTCAGCACAGCGTGGCCAAGGCCAGGTCACAGGCAAGTTAGTTCTTTATTAAGGGACAACTCCTAAGACGTTGCACTGTTGCTATACCGAAGGCGGTGTGACGCTTGTACATCCCTTGTTTCTGTAACGTGTGATTCCCTTACTCGTTTTGCTGAAGACACCACAGCAAATGCTTGAAATTTATACCAAAGGGCATATGTAATTTAAAATAGGTGTAACACAAAGCTCAATTTCGAGCTAAGGATGGGTTTTACGGTTAGCTCTCCTGATGCACTGCCTACTTCCATTTACAGAAAGACTCTTCAGGAGAGAAGCAATGACCTTAAAAAAAAAAAAGTAAGGTGATATGTAGATACTGTTTTTCACAGTTAAAGGTCACCTTGACTTTTAATCTTGACTGCCATATTTTTCTTCTCATTAAAATATTTGACAAGAATTCTTTGCATGAATGAGCAGCATAGAACACCTTAAGACTACTCAATTTTCACTAAAGATGTTGCATTGTCATAATAAATAATCATACTGTCAGATAAATATCATTATCTGTTACACACATTAACAAATAGAATTCCCTTTTATGCATTTTATGCATTTATAACCTCAAAGAACTTTTTTTTTTTCTCATAAAGGGATTAAGCAACAGCATTGAATATGTTTCTTAGGTTATTTGCTTTTGAATATCAAATGCCTTGCAATAGTAGAGAAAGAAAAGCCTGTTTTCCAAACACTTTGATTCTAAAAAATTGACTTTTTTTTTTTAATGATTGACTGTAATGATTCATTTCCCATTATGCAGCTCTACTCCCATTCTTGTTTGTCAGCACTTGAAAAGTGAAATATTTTTCTCAACATCTGTTAAAGTATCTTTTGGTCTGATGTCTTTTATAGGAGCTGGCCTAAAAATATAGGGAAGTTTTAATATAGAAGCTTTTATAACTCTCTATGCCCACATGCCGTTCTGAAACAGAACAAACTCAGGTTTAGCTGTCATGAAATCTGACATCATAAATTTTATACCACCGAATAATAAGCCAAAATGGAAATCACTATGCATAATTCAAAAAGTCTTGTAACTTGACCTTTACCTAAAAGGAATTATTATATGTAAGAAGAGCCTTGTGAATTAAGAATGTAATTCTTTTTACCTTCTGTAGCTTGAGGGTTGCTATAGGCACTGAGTTATTGTTTTAAAGTTTTATTGTTATTTTTATCACACTTAAGTGAATGCAGTTTCCAGTACTCAGCTGAGAAGACATGCAGAAGTGGAATGGGGGAAAAATAGGTCAGAAAGGGACAGGCCAAGGCACTTCCCTTGGAAACCCATATTTATTCACAGGCACAGTAGTGAATTTTTAAGTGGTGTATATTTGCTTAGGAATCCTTAGTACCTTTTGGGAATATAAAGAACACTGGGCACCAAAGTATCAAATATTCCATATTGCCACAAAAAGCTAGTTCTCAATTTTTTTAGGACCTCTTGACAAGTAGTATTGTTTGTGGAGCAAGTGTTGAAGATGCTCTTTATTGGAAAAGTTAATTACCAAAAAGTCTTTTGTGTTTTAATTACTGTGGTTACTGCAATACATTTAGAAGGCTGATTGCAAGAGAGGAAACATGACAAATAGATCAACTGAATTCTCCTGAGATACAGGGTCACTTTGTAAATTGAAAATTTTTACCCAAAATTTTTTTTTCAGTTCAGTAGTTTTCTTTCAAGATACTAAATTTACCATAAGAATACTGACAGTAACAGAATAAATGGACTCTTCATTAGGAACTGTAGTGACAGGACAAGGTGTAATGGGTTAAAACTTAAACAGGGAAGTTTAGATTGGATATAAGGAAAAAGTTCTTTACTGTAAGGGTGGTGAGGCACTGGAATGGGTTGCCCAGCGAGGCTGTGAATGCTCCATCCCTGGCAGTGCTCAAGACCAGGTTGGACGAAGCCTTGAGTGGCATGGTTTAGTGTGATGTGTCCCTGCCCACGTCAGGGAGGCTGCAACCAGATGATCTTAAGGTCCTTTCCAACCCTAACTATTCTATGATTCTAAATGTTTGAATATTGCCACCAAGTTGTGAGACTCAAGGAAACTTGTTTCTAAAAACATGCAGGGAGTTTGTTTGACATAATCAGTGGCTTTAAATTCATTATTACAGGAAAAAAGAGAACCTCTGTTTATCAGAAATCACACAAGAAAAAGAAATGTCACTTTTTTGTATGTTTACGTAATGTATCACTTGCATTACTCCCTGCTGTTTTACATTTCTCTCTATCTGAAATACAGAAAGACCTACTTACAGAGAGTTGGCTAAACTGAGACATTAATACTGTAAAGACCAAACAGCTTTCTGAAGTAACAAGAGTAAGAAACTAGGCTGTATAATGATGGGACTGAACAAGATGTAATTAAGATGGTTCTCATAAACTTTGCCCACTTTGACACATCTTTGCATAATCGGCTCAAATCTTTCCTGAAGGTAATATTTTATTTTCCTCATGTATGGCTTTGCTGCTTATTAAATTAGAAACATATCATAACAGTACTATGCTGCTGAATGGTTATCAGATTTAGTATGTAAAACAAAAACGAGAAATACGAAGTCCGCAGAGTACTTTCCAATGACACAGAAGTCAAATCTAAAGCAGGTTTTCCAGAAAAATCACCAAAGAATTTCTGAATATGAATTATATCCACAATAAATTCTGGCTATGTACTCAGCTAGTTAGCATTTAGAGTTGGGCAGATGTTTGTGAGGACAACTTTATACCAAAAGCACTGCATTTTATTTTGGGTTGTATTTTCAGAAACCATAGCTGTTTCTAATTAAATCATCCCCAAAATTCGTATCTGGGAAATGATTATCCTTTAAAAACTGCAGGTCCTGAAGTAGCTAGACTTTCCAATCCTGTTAACAGAAAGCAGTTATAAGTATCTGTAAAATAGTAGTATATGTCTGCAGGTATTTTCTACCAAAGTGTTTATGCATATATGCAGCTTTAAGCACCTGAAAAGGCTGACTAATATCTGAGTTTAAAAAGACACCCATGCTTATGAGCTTTGTGAATCAAAATATTTGTTATTTCTATCATGTGAAGAGTTAGTAATTTTTTTTTATTGCAAGTTAAAGTGCCTCATTTTTTAGTTTCTGAAAGGAATGCATAAATATACTTGTTAGAAAGAGCCCAGCGAAATTCTTCCCACGCCTCTTCCTCCTAAAGCCCAGCAGAAATCCCTCTGTTTTGCTGCGGCATGTGATTCTAGATGCCAGCCAAAGGGGCTGTGACAGTGATTCTTAAACTGCCACATATGGCACACAGACTAAATGAAATACTGTACATCTTTGTCCTGTCAGATGCTTTCCTTCAGAAACATGTCACTGGATCAAAGTCAAATATGTATTCTTAAGAAGTTTTTTTTTTCCCCTGAATAGAACACCATATCGTATTAAGGAGCACTGTAAGTTAAGGGATGATGACAGAGTTTAGCAGTTCATACCCTTAGAGCACAAAAAAAGCAAGCTTTGGGACCTCTCCTGCTGCATATGCCTGATCTTATACCTGTCAAATATGTTAAGAGTGTCTGCAATTGGCCATGCCTCACTGCCATTAAGCAGGGCTAACCTAAGGAGATGATATATTTTATATCTGTTTGCGAAGACTTAAATCTTCTCACTGGCAAGGAAGCTTACTAAAGCAAAAATGAA
This sequence comes from Pezoporus flaviventris, assembly GCF_033815535.1. NCBI lineage: Eukaryota > Metazoa > Chordata > Aves > Psittaciformes > Psittacidae > Pezoporus > Pezoporus flaviventris. The sequence goes on from NW_026892602.1 coordinate 3,456,071, forward strand.
TTTACTGGTGGGTATCAGAGGTAAACAAACTGGTCTGCACATTCATCTTAGCAGCCACTGGTCGTCATCTTTTCTAAAAAATATCAGTCACAAGTGGGTATCTTCACTTATGTTACTTTTCCATTGGGCCCTGTGCTGTTTTCATCTTCACCTGCTGATTTGCCAAGGTCGGTCTAAAATTAATCCGAGTCGGTGTTATCACCATCTTGAACAATACTAATGTATTTTCCATTAGCAATATTACTATCAAAATATTACTGGCAAATGTTTTCTACATCACAAAGCACTCTGGAGAGAGATACGTATTCATCACCATGGAAACATGAGGTTCCTTTTAAGTAGTTTTGAGTTTATCCTTAAACCAGCCTCAGTCATGAGTCTTATTTTCAAAGGAGGCATTTTGAAGGTAATCATGGCTGGTTTTAAGTCCTGAACTGAATATGACACTTGGCTCTTTTGAAACATATTCAGTATCTGGAAACAGCATCCCACTTGTTGAGCTCCCTACTTTCATTACAGTAGAGGAACGTGTATCTACAGCTGATTTACTTCTCAAGCACTTTGCCAGTTCCATTTTCCATGGGATATGTGAGAGTGAAAGTATGGACCTTGCCAGTGAAAAAAACAGATAATTTCTCCATAATTTCTGGACTTGAAGCAATAAGCTGTGTCTTAAAAGGTGGATGAAAGTTTAAGTGCACAACTCTGCACTTTTAGCCATTGGCAATGCTATTGTGATTGACTCTTAATATGATTTCACCAAAATCATGAAGGAGGTTAAGTTGAAGTTCAGGAATACTACAGACTGGGTCTGATCATGGGTAGTACAGCAACAACTCTTAGCAAAGTCATATTATTCTTTTTTTTGTTGCAGATTATCACTTCTAGGAAGTTTAATTTGATACATGAAGAACACCTTTTGGTTAAGTAATAGGCAATTGTAGAAAAGTCGTGGATGGTGGTGTCTCTCTATCTTTGTTATAAGAGATTTGATGTCACAGGAAAAAAAGTGGGTGAAAAATTTGAATTTAACAGCAAAAAGTATTGATTTGTTGTTGTTTTTTTTTTTTTAACTGAAAAGCTATCTTGGTGTATATAGTGGTAGAATATGAAGAAACAGAAATCAGATATGGGGCTTGTTAACAAAAGGCAGTCTCAATAAATATCTTTAAAACATCCAGACTCTCTTTAATGATCCTTTAATGTAACTCCTAGAAGCTGAAGGAGAGATTCTCATGCAGCCACAGCTCCTTGATGGTCACACTGCTTGCTCAATGCTGATATTAGATGAATTCAGAACAGGAATCTTAAAGGTGAAAGCCTTCATCGTCTTCTCCCTAATCTTTTAATCCATTCATATTCTTTGACCTCCAGTATTAGACCTGCCTTATTAAATCCACCTGGGCATGGTAGATTGCTTTCCTCCCCAGAAGAAAGGAGAAGAGCTATTTATGAAAATAAAGGTGAAGAGGACAGTAAAAGAAATTAGGTGTGCATGTAAAACTCTATAGAAGTTTTCCTGATAAACCCCAAGCTTCTATTTGGGGTTTTGAGGCGTCACTTCTGCTGTGAAGTTGTATTTTCATTTTCAAATATTTTGTTTTGTCTGTTTCTCTGTTGTGGCTATTGGCGTTAGCAGCAAGGTCTCCTACAGGCTGAATAGTAATTTTTCCCTTTTGAGGATTTGCTACCTTAGGCTCCCGTATTATTTCAGTAGAAAATCAAATTTCAGCAACAACAAATAGCTGCTGAGAGAGGGGCCCCACAGAGAGGGGCCCATCCTTTGCCAGGTAAAGTTATCCATGATTATTGGCTGTCTTGATTTGATGTGAATGATCAGCCAGAAAAAGCTTTATGCAAACAGTAGATTTGGAAAAAATCATGAAGTAGATGCTGTCTTCAGGAGAGACTCATAAGTGGCTTTTCCCTAAAATGGAGCTGTTGAATAATGGCACTGCACAGGTGCAGACATTATATAGAAATAATTTTTGACAAATTATTTGACAAATGGGATTATTTACTCTAGTCAATAATAAACCAAGACTTTATCAGATGCAGAACTGCCTGTAAACACTTCTCATTCTGTTTGCTATAATGTAAGAATAAATATTGAATTTTGCATGTGTTTTCTCTGTTAGGTTGCTCAGATCACTGCTGAAGGTAAACCTGGTTGGTTTTTGAGTGACCTTTAAATATTCTTTAACTGGACCGAAGGAAATTGTATACACTGTGTTTAAATGTCCTATTCTGTCACTCCCCCCACCCCCTCTAAAACTCTCCATCATTCTTCAGCCCCTGCACGTTTCATAACAACCACTTTCTGGCAGGGTATGAGTTGCCTCCCCTCCAGATGCCTATTCAAGATGGTAGCATTCCCCCATCTTCCTTTGAGTGAGCTGTCAGAGATCTTGCCTTCTGCTTGAGTGATTCCATATATCTCCCACATGAAGTGTCCCTGGCAGCCAGGATCTCATTCTACACTTCAGCCTCAGGGCCCCAGACCTGATGGCTGCTGTAGTGCTTGTTGACCCCTCACACTGATGGTTGTTTCACATGGTAGAAAATTGTTTCTTCCTCTTAAAGTGCTTCTGGATGGTGCGTTGGGACAACAGCACTGAACAATGACAGCTCTGAAAGCAGCAGAGACAAGGAGAGGGAAAATTTTGGCTGCTGGAGGCAGCAGCATTGTCCACAGGCTTAAACAGTAAGGGTACTGGAGGTAGGCTGGGCTGTACAGGCAGGTATTTGACTGCAGTCAAACGTGGCCTCTTGCACGTGGGGTGTGATTACAGGCTGATAAACATCACATCCAGCTTCATGTCTTGTCCTTAAAGAATGAGAGGCATGTACTTTCCTATCAATGTATTTATGGTGAGTGGTAGCTTCAGCTAGTCAGCTAAAGCTTGAACAGATAATGGCACGGATCATATGAATACCCAGCGTCAGGATATTGCTTACCTCATGCATCTGTAAAATGACATAGGAGATTTCTAGGGAATGAAAAGCACAAAAATAAGCAAGAGTATGTGGCTGGCACTCCTAATAGGGAGAGCAAGTCTACATAAAAGGGCTTTTCTGTTTGTTTAGACAACACCACTTAACCCTGAACAAGTATTTAGATACGTTACATTCAGTGTACTTCTTTTTTTTTTTTTACTGAATGGAGCTATTTGCATGCCTATTTTACTGAAGCTCAGGATTCTCTTCCGTGGAAACATCCCTTTTCACACGAGTCAAATGCCTTTTACTTAGACACCAGTGGTACAAAACCGCTTTTTGTCACAGGCTCCCTTTCCTGATATTTTCCAGTGCAAGTTTGTAGTTTCCCCCATAAAGCTCAGAGCCAATAAATCTAATCCTTATTTCATCTGATAAACAGAAGTCGTACCACTTGGATGGTAATCTGCCTTGCACTTCTCCCACCCTCACCCCTCCCTTCTGCAACTGTCGGGTTATATTTAAATGCCAAAAAAACAGAATTAGTTTTGCACATCAACACTAGCTTATAAGGCTATTTGAAGTTAAAGCTCTTTGCCAGTTTCCATTTTCTTCACAGTGTTCCCTTCCGCTTTGGTTTTGAAGAAGGAGAAAGAAAAAAAAAAAATAAGTTATTTAACAAAACTTGATCTGTTTGAAACTGCAAAGTCCAAGCTGTCCTTCCTGTGCTACCACAGACAGCATGAGAAATGAAGGCTGAAGGGCTCAGCCGATTTCAGGAAAAAAATGCCCCAAAAAGGTCAGGAAGAAATGGGAGCCTTTTCATTTTGTGCTCCCTGGGTGATATTCAATAACTCTTTTGGTCTTTATACTGTAGGTCGTAGGCTCATTTGCTCAATTTGGGGTGACAGCAGTGTGTTTTGTCAGAACATAGCTGGAGTTTTAAATGAGGACAGCATTCTGAGGCAGTAGGAAACATCCTTTATCTTAGCAACAGGAGGGCATGGAAATGCAAGGGGTTTTGGCAGCAGTCATATAAATCTAGTGTTTTGGAGGGGCTGACCCAGGCTGTGTGGAAGGAGCGCTCAGTTTTCCTTTGACGGTGTGATTTCCTGCTCCATGGCGGAGAACTTGTCTGGACAGGGTCTTGAAGAAAGCCTACATCAATTATTTGAAAGGAAATCAGCTCCATCTCCAAATGCTTGGCAGCAGGAATATTCATTGTTAAAGCGGTTATAAATACATATATATGTATACACACGCACAGCCCTAACAAACTTTTCCATTTTCAAGCGTTAGCTGTTATGGTGACACTCGTTAATATTTGTGCTTAAGCTTCTGTCAGTGTTACCCTTATGTAAGGCTCTTTCCAAGGGTCTTACATTTTTCCTAAAAAAATATGTATTTCTTGAACGTTAACAGTAAATACAGGGGTTTAGTCTGGAAGGCTTCTTTTCAGATAAAATAAGTTAGTTTGGGTTTTTTTTAAGCTTTTGTATTCTTAGAAATAAGTAAGAACAAATGTGCTCCCAACTGAGAATGTTAAAATTTATTTTGTTCCCCAGTTCACTGAGGTCAAGTATATTCTAATTTATTTCCCCTTGAATTTTTATGTTTTTCAAGTTACTGCCACAAATGCAGGCATCTTTGGACAATTTAGAAAATATAAAAATGATGAAGTGGTATGTTTTCAGAAAGCTGCTGCTGCGTAGTAACTCTTAAGCAGCTGTTACATCTTTTGTGTCAATAATCCTTAAATTAAAGAGTCATTAAGCACTCAGCTACATGATAGATCGCAATGGCTCAGTGTAAACCTATTGTGTAAATCTATAGAGAGAGGTCTTTTGTTTGCATAAAGCATAATTCTGAGCCAGAGGAGTGCCTAAATATGTATGTATATGGTGGTTTCTAATGCCTCTCAATAATGCATTAGAACTTATGCTTTTTAATAAATGGATAAATTTCTGCTTTTTATTCTTTTCTAGTTAAATAAAAAACAAACAAAAAAACCCACAACAAAAACACAACAAAAAACAAAACCAAAACCAAAACAAACAAAAAAAAAGGCACATTTTTGAAGCTTTTCATGGTTCTTTTGACTCTTTCAAGCTTTTGGATCTCAAAGTTATACAACTTTTACTTTTTTTTTCTTTTTCACAGTGCCCAGCACAGGGGCACTTGAACCTGGCTGTAATGCTTTGTTCATTGTATTGCCATGAAAATTGGATACACTGTCCCATCAAAAGAAATAATGGAAGTGAAATCACCCTGAGAGGAGGAAGGAGTGAAGCAGGCAGTGCTCGTATGAGATGTTTTGTTGGGAAATCACATCGGAAATGGTGCAGACCTTGAACTCCACATTGAGAGGTCCTGTTCTTCCTGCCAGTGCCGGTGGGGTGGTGTCTCCTCGCCATGAAGCCCCCCTGCTTTGTGCTCCTTCGGAGGGTGTTCGCAGCCACGGGGGACAGGAAGAAGGGGCAAATGATGACATGAGAGTGTTGCAAAGTGCCAAATGTGTAGATCAGCACTCATATGTCTGAGTCTCATGCAAGCAGCCTGTCCTTTATCCTCTCCCACTGGCAGCAAAGGGAGCACAGGGCAGTGTGTGCTGTGGGTGAGGTGAAGCAGGGTTGTGGGAACACAACGGCTAATTCTGCCTGCCCCACCAAGTGGCCTCATTTCCACATGATCCCTCTGCTCCCCATCTTCTCACATGTATTTCAAAACTGTCCCAGGCCGTATATGCCTTGGAGAGAGATTAATTTTCAATGTAACACCCACAGAGAAATTCACATCCAAAATATGTTCTTCGGGTGCCAAAAGAACAATAAACAACTGGGAAGAAGGGAAAATACATTTCCAGACTAGACAAAACCCACCTCCTGCCCTCCTCTAAGCAAAACCACATCATTGCCTTTGCCATTTGGTTCCTGCAGATACTGGGGAGATAAAATGTCAATATGGTGCAGGTCATACTGAAGTGTGGAGGCTGATGTTGGAGTGGTGGAAACGATGCATTGCTTTCTTACAGTGATTTTGTGAGTGATCTGAAGATCACAAGTAAAGGCGAGGGGTCAATGCTTCAATCAGAGAAGAGCAGTGAATAGCTCAAAGAGGTTTAAGTTAGAGTCTTACTGGTGGTCTTGATAGGAGAAGACAGACTGTAGCAGAAGCCACTTCATCACTTGGTGGGCAAAGGCACACGACATGGCTGTGGCAAGCCACATGACTGGTAAGTTGGAGTGACATGGCTCCTGGGAAGGACAGGGTCTCCCCCAGCTTCCCCACTGCCATGGCGTTCCCCTACTTCCAGGGCTCCCCAAGAGGACTCTCTTGGCAGTGGGTCTACAGGGCTACTCTACTGCTGGGGCTGCAGGAGCTGCTGGAGAACCACCCCACTTTGCAGAAAGACTGGAGTGCATCTGAGATTGGCTTCACTCTGAATTATTGTATAACAAGGGATAGCTCCTGGCCTCCTCTACTTCAAAATTGGAGACTCAGGGAAACTGGGAAAGAAGACCTCTGCAGGTCTTGCAGTGGAAGAGCCACAAACGGCAGCCAGTCAACCTGACCCCCAGTTTCTTCCTCCTGCTCCCTTCCCAGGGCACAGCTGAAGACAGCTCCATCAGTGCTGGTTAGACAGAATTCTCAGGAGTAAATCCAGAACTCAGTACTGTTTAATGACAGCCTATGTGTAATGCAAATCTGTCCATGGTCATGGCAGAATCACCATGGACTACCCATGGGATGCCGTTTTCAAGTCTTTTCCCATTTTTTTTCTTTATTTTACTGGCAAAGGAAAGCTTGTTTAGTTTTTCTATTTTACGGGGAGGCTTTTAACTGGTGGTTGGGATTTTTTGGTTGGCTTCCCCCCTTCCCACCCACACACACACACTGTACAGCAAACCACTGCTCTAGACCAACATCTGTTTTAAGTTAGTTTTTGACCTAGTAAAAAAACTTCATTCATTACATGGACAAATTGCTGATATCCAAATATTTTATTTGATTAATTGACTGAAGGCAAACTTTTTCTTCAAAATACTGCAGTTTTTCTTTAAAAGAAGCACTACAAAGTGCGAGTGGATTTTGAGTAATCAGAGTGAGGTTTAGTCAAAAAGTTTCCATACTTTTTATTGATGTATTTATCACATGCAGAGTACAGTTTACAGAGACTCTCTGTAATTGTAATTTGTAAAAAATATTAATTTTGTGTAACACCTCAAAAATAACCACTTTTCTTGGTGTTTGAAGCTCTTTCCATTAGGCACTTAATTTCCACTTTGTTTTTCAATCAGAGCTCCTGTGACTCTTTGAAAAGCATGAAATCTCTAAATTATGGAATCCGAGCACTCTGCTTTCAGCCCCTGATGCCGGGGAAACTATGTGAATACACAAAATTAGAAAAACATACACAGAATAGTTGTTTAAAATTCACAGCTGTCAGCATCGAGTGTTTTGTGTAAGAGAAAGAATGTACAAAACATTGAGTTAACCAAATAGCTGCAGATGGATTGGCTCTCCCTGACTTCTCCCTGGGCATTGTCTGCAGGCTGTTATGAAGGGATTCATTTGCATGGCAGCACAAAGGTCCTCTGTTGGAGACCCTGCTTAGCATCTCCCCAGGCTTTGCCTTTAAAGGGGCCTTTCTGGCCACGGTGGCAAAGTTTTCCCTGCACCACTCTTTAGGAACCAAGAGAAATCTGGTGTTTTAACACAACGCTGCAGCAAAGAGAGGGGATTTCAGTTAGAATGAAACTGGTAGAAGATATGGGGGCTCTTACTTTAAGGAGTTATTCCAAGTGAAGCTGTAGTGGAGTAACAGTGTTGTTAAGAATAAATTTACTGGGGGTATCTGGATTGCCAGCTTTTTATTTATGCTGTGTGACATGACAGAAACGGCATTGGTGAACATCAAGTATCAGAATATGTAATTTTGTATGCTAATTATAGCCTGAGTTTTCCCACCAACACTGCGGAAATGCATTATTTATCATTTATTCTGCTTCAGGATTCATAAAGCACCTTTAAAAACAAACAACTGAATAAAACTTATTACAAATGTCTCTGAGAATCCATTATATTACAATTAAATTATTAGTGGAAGTATCAGCTATATTTTTTCGTAAGTATTATCTTCTAATTATAATTGATTATAGTTATTTTTTCTTCTATTTCATTAATATTCTCTGGCTTGTTATAGCAAAATGAGTTCTACAAGGACTAAATCTGAGGTGCTTGGAGTTACCTTCTGCAAAACTTAGGATAAAAATTTGCACAGAAAATTAGCTCTGCCTTTCTCCTTGTTTTTGCAGAGACTCTAACTTCTATTACAATTGCCAAAGGTTTGTCAGCAATTCCAAGGGGCTGTTTTCTGAGATTTACACCTTGTTGTAGGCTGAAACTTGGCAAAGGATTGCATACCTGAAGGGATTTACTGTTTAACATGTCTGAATATTAACATGATTATGCAAAAATTGGATTACTTTATTAACCATAACTTGATTAAAGGGTGATTAGTCATTTTTATGTTTGAGAACAACAGCCATCTGCATTTAGTGCATCAGAAAGGAGTATTTCCTGCTCAGGGTTTTTTTGCTTTTGCTTAGAGCACATCTAGTTTCTAGCAGCGCATCCCACTGCTGGATGCAGGGAGCAAAACTGGAGCTCAGATTAGAACCTGGCACACATTTTTTGATGCATGTTTCATCCTACCTAAATGAAATCGATCCAAATAGATTTTTCATGTTTTCAAGTAATAAGACTAGCATAATACAGATAAATCTTCTAAAAAAGGAAAAGTGTTTGCACAAGCGAAGTATTTTCCTCAGCTTCCAAATGTTTATGCAAATCTGCATAAACATCCACACTGGTGACTTTTAAAAGTGTAACATTGGATCAAGCTTGAGAAAGAGCTCAGGCTGCTGGTCTGAACGCTGTACCAGGAAGGTTTTGTACTAACTAGCATTAATTTTACTTGGTATTTGCAGCAATATACAGTATTAGCTAGGATGCAGATAATTACTGGTGTTCTCATTTAAGAGTTATGTTTTGTTTTGTTTTGTTTTGATGACAAGGTTTGATCTTTTTTAGTTATTCTACTCTGCAAAAGATATTTGCGGACTGCATGGCTCCAAACTTTGGTGAAATTAAGGGATGTTTTGCCATTAGCTTGAAGAGTGCTAAACCTGTGCACCTTTTATTGTTTTCAGTGCTGGGAGATAGAGGTTAATAAAGATCTTCAGAGCTGTAGCAAAGCAATAATGATTAAATATAAAACTTGAAAGGCACTTACTCCCTTAAAATATGAAGTAAAAACACTGCAGTTAAAGCCTAGTGAAACTATTGTTACAGTGGTTAAAAGAGCCTAATTTAAAGTCCCAATTTCAAGACATAAATAATGAAGCTAAGTAATTTAATAAAAGTAACTGTTTAGAAAGACACAGTATTGATAAATATTTATCATTATATGTGCCATTGGATTTTAATTAGAATTTAGCTATCTTACCTAGTAATTAACCCAAATGAGAATTCTACACAAACTGCTCTAGAAAAGGAGTGTTCATATATGCTAATGATTACTATGCCTGATTAAACATAGAGAAAATAAACTCCAAATGTATGCTAATAAATGGCAAAGTTTATTGAGTATAATTAATATCTAGCAGAGGAATGCAGAGATGTTTCAAAGCATGTACATAGTGTATAAGACAGCACAGTAAATTTCAAAACTTAGGGCCCTACAAATGGTGTCTCCTCAGTCCTCCTGTCATTTGAGCAGCTCCATGGAGATAGCGAAGCTACCTACATAAGCATCTTCCTGCCATGAGTTTGGAAAGCTGAGCTCTTATGAAAGTACTTGACTTTGCAAACTACAATTCTATGTTGTATTTCCCACTTAGATACATAATTTGCCCCCAGGAGATCTGCGGTCTTATTGTTGGTATGTTTCAGATGGATTCCAAGAAATGTAAAGCTAAAACTAATTTATTCACATTCTAGTTTATCATCATAGGTGGTACTGTCAGATCCTGATTAATTAAACAGTGATTATTTAGCCATGTCAGTCTAGAGCTTTGTTTGCATGGGCTTTCTGTTTGCTGCAGGCTTTCACTAGGGATTGGCAAATCTGTAGGGAGAGAGAACTGTTGCTATAAATCTGCTCAATTCTTGCTCAAGGAGAGCCAAACTCTAGCCTGTTCAACAGGCAGAAAAAACCTTGCTGTGCAACTCTATCATATATTTGCTTGAAGAAAGTGTTTTGTGAAGGGAAGCAAGGGTGGAATGACTGTTTTCTGATATATGTTGGACAAGAAAAATTAATCTGTGCATGGTACTTGTTTTGGCTGTGCTTCAGAAGGCATCCCGTGTGATGTCACCTGTAAATAGCCAAGAACTTTGACATCAGCTCTGTGTGAGGCTGTTTAAATAAGTGCCTCATTTATAGAATCCTGCTGCCTGCAAAATGTCTCCAATGGTGTTATCCCCATGCCTGAGGGGAAAGTTAAATAATGAAACCCCAAAGAGTCTCTAACTGGGGAGGAGGAGCACAGGAGGCATGAGGAGAGAAGGGAAAGCTAATCTGTAACAGTACAACCTCATCCCATCTTCTGATCATATAGGACTTGGTAGTTAGAAAAACAAACAATAAAGCCACAGAGATATGAAACCATTAAATAAATATTGTTGCTGCTTGACACTAAGGAAATGATTCTTTGTTGCTGCCTGAAACTAAGCATATGATTCTTTGCTGCTGGATGCCTTCAGCATTCTGAAGGCAACTGAAATGTTTGATCTTGCTTAGCTAGCAAGAATGAGAATGCAATACTGAGGCCCTCCATAATGCTTACACCTCTAGTAAATGTCTGTCCTGTAATGTGTATGCATACCCACATGTAATTGTACTCATTTGATATTTGGAAAATTTGGTACTCTATTTCAGATTCCCACTTAGAAATCTAGAGACCATAATATCCATTAATATATGTTTGATATGAGATACTCCGCGCAGTTGCAAGTTTGGACACAGAGGAAATGATGCAGAAATTATTTTAAATGTGCTTTCTTAAATCTTTCAGTGCAGAGGGATCTTTTTATTTCAGTCAGTGGCTACAGTTTGTATGAAAACATAAATTTCCCTCATCCTACAACAGCACTAGTCAGTGAGGCTGCAGGTTGTACCCCACCAGTGCCTTCATCATACTGGGCGTTGGTAGTTCCTGTTCAGTAATGCTGATCTGGAATACATGACGGTATCTGTAGATTATTGTTGCCATTGAAAATAAGAGTTTTCCAAGATATCCCAGGAGCAAGCACATACTGGACAAGTTTATGCATCCTGCTGTTGTTTGAGCATTCTGATGTTAAGCACTGACAGGACACTCTTTTCCTTACAAAGATGGATCACTGTGGTTGTGAAGAAATAACCATTTATGGCATAGAGTTAGCCTTGTGTCCAAAATATCAGCCCTCTTTGACTGCTCTGCAAACCAGCAGGGCTGATTCAGCAATGTTTGCTGTCATGTTGTGGAAGAATGCTTTTGAGGACTGTTTTGACAAAAAAAAGCCCAGTAGGAATTCTAGCTACTGACTACAGTGTGTCAGTGTGTCCTGTGATCTTCTTGGGTAGAAGAAGGAAAATTAGACAGTTTACTGGAGCTGTGCATAAACCTAGAGAGCTAGCTCCTGTGTACTCCACACGGACCTTCAGGGTACTTATTATACAATTGTTGTTATTGTGAAAGTTCTCTTTCTCTTTTCTTTCTGAAGAAAATAATTACTGTTTTGTAATGTCTGCTTCATAGCTCAGGAGGAAGCTTCTTGGTAACTGTTGTAAGCTACCTGGGATTTCTGGCCTCATAAGTGTGACGTATTAGTATGGTTAAACAAAAGGTTTGCTCCGCCGGTCTATTCTGTACCTGGTCTAGCACTGGCTGAGGCCAGCTGAGTAAAGGTGTTCATGGTGTGGGTGCACTGCCTCCTGCTTGCACCAGTGATTTTATTTTTCCTGTGTGAACCGCACTGCAAGGTAGGTGCTGAACAGCTGTTCACTTTCATCCATTTCCTTGCCTTGCAGGTCTTTGCTGCTACATAGATTGGAGTATTCTGGGGTATTCTTCACTCTTCAGTAAGGAGCAGGGCAGCATTTCATAGAATCATAGAATAGTTTGGGTTGGAAAGGACCTTAAGATCACTCAGTTCCAACCCCCTTGCCAAGGGCAGAGACGCCAAATACTAAACCATGTCACACAAGACTCTGTTCAAGAAGTGTCTTAGGACAATTACCTGACCCACAATTACAGGAAATAATGGATTGTTTGGGGCAGCCAAAACTCATGGTTTTGACTAGGAGAAGCACACTTAGCAGAGAGACTCTTTTTCTATTAGAAAGAGAACGTAAATTTGATAGTTTCAGAAGGGAGTCACTGTCTCTCTGTGTGATGTCATATGACAGTACATGGTACTGGGTGTGATTTTGCTTTTTTCTTGTATGTCAAAGTATTCATTTGGAACCATTGTGTTCAGTTATTCACTCTGGTGAATCACATCTTAAGGTGTGCAGCCATCACAGAATTATAGAACAGTTTAAGCCAATTTTTCTGACAAACCGTCTCTAGGATTGTTAGATTTGAAGGCATTTTTAAGGAGGTATTTCTAAATACATTTATAAAATCATGTGCATATAAATTTTACTCTAAGATAAGTGCCTTTTGTTTTCATTTGCTATTGTTAAAATCAATGTAGCTCATTTACATTCATCCCAATGAACTTTTAACTGCTTAGCTCAGGCGTTGGCAGTCATGCTGCCACTGCAGTCCAGAGCTCAGTGCAGACCCATTATCCAAGTTGCAGACAGACACTGGTCTTTCAGCTCTGTGCTGGGCTGTGTGACATCACCAAGAGTTTAAGGCTAGCTTGAGTATATCTGCTGTCTTTTCCTATAAGCTCTGCAGTATAGACACTTTAAAACAATCTTACTTTTAATATGGAGAAAGGTATTCATTGTCTGTGACTAAAACCAGTATATTTTTGTACGTTATAGCACTAATACTTCCTTTAATACCACCTTTATGTGTATTATTTAGCAAAGTCTTAGACCACATAATTTGCCAAGCAGATTTTGGGAAGAAAAAAAAACAAAATTATGGATCTTCCTTATTTTGCTGTAGAAAACTTCTAGTTAAATCCTTTGGGGTAGGTTTTGTATTATCTAGTACATACAGCTCACTAGTCTTAAAATTATACACTTTAAATAGACATGGTCAAAATAACACTTTATAGGCATGATTAAAGGATCTTTTTTATATATTAGATACAGGTCCATGGAAATTTTACTCACATTATTTCTCTTGTTCTTAGTACAATTTCTGACAGACATCGCCAGTGGTTTCTGATAAAGACTTATTAACAGCAAATGCTTAAATGTGTCAAACAGCTGTTGCTGAAGGTGAATTTTTTGTTAATATGAGACATACTCTTCTGTGTTTTTTTCTTAAACTAGAACTATATCTGTTTAATTTTTATTTATTGATATATTAAAAAGGCATTTGTTTGCTTCAGTTTCCCCATCACAAAGACAAAAGGTTGACGACTGAAAGACTACAGTAGCCTGCTGTCTTGTTTCATGCTCTACAAGCAATAGAATACAAGTGTGTACTTGCCAAATAGCTTCAGAATGACAGTTTACAAGCACAAGGTCAAGTAATCAAAATGTTATAGTGTATATCTGTGATAAATGTAAATATATCAAGTATTTTTAATAGTGTTGTTTGCAATTAAAGTACCCTAACACCATCTTATCTAGATATTATTGTCTGAACATTCTGAGTAGACCTATAATAATATTTATTTTTGTTTTATGTGATGAACAAGTCTTAAAACTAATTCTCATGAATTAAGAATTGTATTTCTGGTGAACTAACTACCACTATTTGACTGCTGTTGTAAAACTTTATTAGGCAATGCATATGACCTCAAATTGGAAATTTGTGTCAGAAACAGTTTAGGAAATCATTATAGCTCTGTTGTTAATTTTACAATTTTCTAATAAAACACAGCAGGAAATACATGACATGTGCTAATGCAATTGATGCTAGCTGCTAGACATGTTTTCTACCTAGTACAGGCACAGGATAGGAGAAAGTTACACAGAACTTAGTAACAGGGATTGCATTTTTTTCCCAGCAAGTGGCTACTCCATAACTTGTGAATACTTTTAGGGTAGAGATCATGTTAATATTATCAAATATATATTTGTAAAGAAAAATATGCACCAGCATGATGTTAAACATACAGATGGGAGTTAGCATATTATTTTGCAGACTCTATTAGGAGCAGCATTGTGCTCCTAATGATGTTACCTAACCAGATGAGTATTCTCTTGTCTTCAGGAATGAGCATGTTAAAAATGGTATAAAGGAAGACTGGGTAATGTAAAGGCAGTTACAGAAACAGAAATGACAGTACCTTAATTGAGTGGAAAACTTGAAGGCTGAATTTTGTCAAATTAAGTGTGCCAGATAAGCCCCATGTGAAAATATAGAATGAACTAGTACATCATATTGCAGATCTGGTAACACAGGTTTCTTAGTTATATCACATGTAGAGAGGGCTAGTATAAATGTAAAATAAGAAATATAGTATCAGTAGTTAAAACTATAGGAGTATAAGAGATTCGAGAAATCATAGGGTTTTGACTCAGATCTCAGTTGTAAACCAGTTTCAAAAAAAAAAAAAGTTGGAAAGAAAGCATAACTGAAGGTACTGAGTTAAATTCAAACTAGGCTCAGTGAGAGTTTATCCATGGTACACACTGCCAATCTAACCTGTTTTGTTTTGTTTTGTCTTTTTATATATAACTGATATCTTTATTTACTTTCATTTTTTTCTATTTAATAAGAAAATGTAGTAGATCTGATCTGTCTGCAATTCAGTAAAGCATGGTATGTTGTCTCTTGAGAAGCATGGAGTTGAGCTGTTAAGGATGAGAAATGGTATGGGATCTGTAAAGGTGGGCAACTATAGGTTGATGAGGGGGATGGAGAATACCACGCCAGCAGCAGAGATCTCCAGCCATGTAATGACTGAAGTTGGAAGCGTAGCACTGTGCAGGGCCTACTAGCCCATCCTGGCCTGGGGTGGGTATTCCTGTTCTTGGAGAACTTGGCTCTGCCTTGGAAGGTTTCAATCTGCTCAAAGCTGAGACAGGCCTGTCCCATGAAAACAGTTCTTTACATAGAATTTTGTAAATTCTACCCAATTCATCTCTGTTTTCTCTCAAAGTAGTCATTATTGACTACACTTGCCCTTTTCTTTAGCCTGGTGTCCAGTCCCATTCAGTTACAGCACTGAAACCACGACCTTTCACTTTTATGGGTGTTACATACAAAAAAGGAGTACATTTAGTGACCTCTGGTTTTGTATGGCTTATCCTGAGCCACATCTTTAATGCTCCGTGTCTGAATTATCACACTCTCATTTTAATCATCTTCTGGCAGCTTGTAGCACAAGTGTTGGTTGGCTGCCATATTGATCACAAGAAAGAATTTACAGTCGCATATTCACTGCTGCCTGCTTTCTTTGCATTACCACTTTGTGCATGTTCAGCACTTCTAAATACCAATGCCATCTTCGTTCTTTGATTCAATCATTTTTTCTTACCAATCTACAAGTGTAACTTAAGGTACCAAGCACCAGCCATGCTGGATAAACTCTTTGTAGAACCCTGGTCCATTTAAAGTTATTAATTTTTTGCCCAAATTAATGAATGAGTGCGCAAGCTTGGCAATAAAAAAAACACGGACTCCTCACATTTTAGCCCTTTTGGGGTCTGTAGGAGGTATCAACAGGGTTTGTTTAAGTTATGTTACTAGAAGGCTTTCTTTTTCTAATTCCTATTCAGAAGATGGAGACATGGACTGTGAACTGAGAGTGTTTGAAAGAATGCTTCAGCCATTTTTGAGATTTTGATTCATTTGGTTTTCATTTGTTCAGATTTAATTCTATTTTTTTAAGAAGCTTGGTCTTTACACAAAGGGAGGGAGAAGTGTACATTGACAAACTAAGTGAAAAACCTCAAGAAAAATTACAGTAAATTAAAATTTATTTCCCAAGGGACAGAACATATTTCAGTGGGATGAAGGAAGAAACTAACAGACTTTCTATGAAGAGCCATTTTTATTTAAAGAATAAGCTTTCAGGCAAATATAATTCTGCAGCCTCCTGAGGATAGCCTTTTTTTCTTGTTAGGAATAATACCAATTAAAAAATGAACAATTAAAAGCACTGGAAGTTTGTCAGTGTACATTTTCCATGGAGCTGTGCTTTCTATCATGCCGTTGCTTGCTTAACATGCTTTGTACTGCTGGTACAGCACACAGTGCATCTGGGCTTCCAGTCTGCAGACAGTAATTAGTTAATGATGGCAAACATAAATGAATTGTGTCTGCTAATCTGAAGTACTTACTAGCAAATCAAACCTTTTGGGGGCATTTTACAACTCCGAAAGGATGCAATTTGACATTTTAGCTTCTTCTCACATGTTGCTTTCTCCCCAAGTATCTCTTCTGGAGGGAGTGAAGCGGTTTTTTTGTTTAACTCTGGATAACATCAATAATCTCACAGAGCACACTCAGACTAACAGCACAGCTGAGAAGGCAGTGCTGCAGTACATATGTGGAAGGGAGCAGACAAGTGAAGAGGAGAACTTAAAACAGCTTGTCTGCCAAAGATGTAGGCTGAAATGATACCCTAAGGAAAGGCAGTTTGCAGGGAGAAGTAATCACAGACTAAGCACTGGTTTTGGTTTGTTTTTTGTTTTTTTTTCAGCTGTTGCAATTTCCCCCCTCAACTTCTACTAGTTCATGCTTTTGCATAGGTTTTAACCGTCCGCCTTCAACTCTGTTCAGCATGGATAGGCTGACACCTTGTCCCCTTTAGACTCTTTTCCTGCTCCAGAGGTTTTAACTACTTTTGTCCCCTCAAATTCTTTGAGTTGGTAACAATTCAGATATTAGATGAGCAGTCCTTAACCTATCCTAAGCTTCACATCTGTTGTACTTCTTGGCCCTAATAAAGGGTTGTCTGATTGAAAATGTGTCTCACTTTTAAACAATATAATGTGTATTCATAAAGGGTGCTATTTCTTCCTTGAAAACTGCTTGCTTTCTTTCTCTCTCCCATTCTTATCAGGCATCAACTTCTTGATACAGATGTTAAAAATCATCCTACTTTCTGAAAGACTTTGAACCCATCAATCCTATAAAAACACATTTTATTTAAGATCCCAACCAACTAATATCTTCTTTCATCTGGAGCAAAACATTTGATTTTTTTATTTTCCAATGGAACAAGGTAAGAAACTGCGATGTTCTGGAGATGTGTCCCACCTGTTAATGGTGGGCAATAGCTAACAGAACTCGTATTCTTTGTTGTATATAACCAGATCCCTTTTGAAATACTCATTCAAATAATGACCTCATAGTTTACTTCACAGTTCTATTATTTATTCTCCTCATTATATATTCCTTTAATGTACTAGGTATATTTTTCTAGCTTGAAGAAATGTGACTGTGAGTGCCATAAGAGAGTTTCATTTGGGGTACAGGTTATTATGGGAAATTTACCTCAGTACTTAATTTGTTTATAGTTCCTTCTGTTTTTAAAGGCAAGGCTACTTGGTCTGATTTATGATGGCAGTGTGGACTTGTGGGGGTGGGGAAAAAAAAGACATTTTTGTTCATTCTAACCGCATGGTTCTCAAGTCCTTGAAAATTTTAGTTGTATTAAACTTTGAGGGTACCATAATTTTTCACAGATCTCCTTGAAAATCCATTTCTTGCACACATAGAAAAGATGATTTCACAATGTTACATGTTTAGAAACTTGAATGAAAATGCTCCATAGCTAATCTTGACAGTTCTAACTTGGAGAATAGCCAGTGCCCCAGAATGATACACAGCTAGTGCATTTTGTAACATGATACAGAAATCAATACACATGACCAGATTTTCTAGTCCACCACGCTTATTTTGCAAACCTGTCACAGGTCTGGATGGAAGCATTCCCCATGTCAAGAAGAATCTCTGATGGCCAGAAGCTGGTGAAGGGTATAGCTGCCTTGTACGACAGTTGTCTTAGCCCCTCACTGGGGAGTGAGGGAAGGCATCAAACTGCCAGGGCTAAGGCTGGAAGGGTAGATCTGTCTTCCATTGCCCTGAATCTTCTCCATGTCTGTGCTTTACTGTGGAGGTGATGGTAATAGCAGCAATTCAAATGTGTGTCTGACAGCTTAAACTTCTGAGAACATAACTAATGCCAGCATTCTTCCACACTGGGAATAACCTGTATGGAGTTTTGCTTTCATATTGCTTTTCAAAGATGCCACTTTTTGATAGTAAAATCTGCCAACTTTTCCAAACATTGAGCAGCCCAACTGGAAGATCAGAGAGGTGGCTATTGTATGCACATAGACATTTTATTGTGTGAATTTGGGTAATAGTGTATATGCCATGCTCCTACAGGTCAAGTGCTCACAAGGATTGTGACAAACCTTTCAGCCTGACCAGCGCTGGCAAGCCTGAGGTGTCCCCATAGTGTTAGTAACCCTCCTTGCTAATATACTGCCTAAAAGTATTGGGAAATGTTCTGTTGAAGCTGGAGCTTTTGTGGAAGATATGATACTTTACAGGACAAAGAGTTTGTGAAAGCAGAATTTAGCTCTGCTTTTTCCATTTGCTTGTCTAGACTGCCTACTTTGCTTTGGACTGCACAGTTTTGATGGATTTTAATCCCCAGGCTATTTTTGATTCTTGATCTCATTTATGACATATACAGTCTTACCTTTTTTTTTTTTTCCTTTTCCTCTTTCAATTTGCATGCATCCATAGAGTTGAATTGGTGCAGGAAAGATAAATGGCTAAGGGAAAAGGAAATTAGTCTGGATGTTCTTAGAGCAGGAGCAAGGAGACTATATAAAGGCAGAGTGTGTGACTGAGATAAAAACTAAATGAAAATTAAGGCTCAAGAGGAGGCCTGGCTGATAGGGGGGAAAGGAAGTCCAAATATTTTCAGATAATACCCAAAAGATGAAACGTAAAAAATGCTCCATTAAATCCCATTTCCCCCTTACTTTGATATTTTAACTTCCCATTTCACTTTCTTTCGTAATTTCCTTCTACTATTCCAATGACACTCACTCTTTAGTGAAAACCTACTGTTGCAAATCATTTTCCCAAAGACCAGTCCTTTAAGCCAGTGGTATTTGGTGTCTATCCATTTAGATTTTGATCCATACAAGAATACAGAAGTGTTCACTTCACTTTTAAGTTTATGACTGGAAGTTCAGATGTGGGTGGTTGAAAAGAGCAAGAGGTACATGTTCTTCAGAAATAATAACGGCAGCCATGCCTTACATCATCATGTGGCACTTGAGTATTTCTATTAACAGCTTCAGCCGTTTAATTATTTTCATTTTGTTGCAAGTTTCTTACACGTAATGATAATTTGTCCACTCAGATTTATGTTATTGCAGGCTTCAGTCCAGCAAAGCACTTAAGCACTTGATTAACTTTAAGCACATAAGTAGTCCCATTGCTGGATTGGGGCCATTATAAAGGAAAAGAATGTTTCAGGAGAAACTGTGCTTTTGCAGGGCTGTTTTTCTGTTTTGTTTAAAGTGTCAACAGCACAGTTTATTTAGCTGCCTTTTAGACAGTAATCTTATTAGGAAATTTGGCAGGATTAAAGGGCTATTAAGCAAAATCTGTGTGTTTTCACATCAGTTAAAATCTGCACTGTATTCCCTTGGAATACAACAATTCTGTTGTGCAATAACTAGATTTTAATGTAACCAAGTCACTTAAGATTGCATTGAAATACATTTATTAAATTAGTTGGTGGATTTAGACTGGTGAATTGGAAGTTAAAAATACAGAGAGGCTTTTGTGACTTTGAGACAGTATTTTGTAGGATTTCTTGCTGTTTTTCTTCATCAATCAAAGTACATTTGTTTACCGAGCAACATGTAGTTGGTGTTAATTTTATGGACGTTCTGCTGTGTCCGGAATGAAGCCATCTGTCCCCAAAGGTGCCTGTGGTAAGTGGTCTGTCCATCACGTTGCTGTGCTCCAGCCAGTAAAGACAACAGATGTTGTCAAAGTTTGGTTGCTTTGTTTTCTAATTGCAGGCAGGAAACCCACCACAGTTCTGTCCCTCAACTTTCTGCCTCTTATCGCTTTCAGCCAACACATTCTTAGCATGAAAAAGCTAGCAGTCGATATGACTTACTTTATTTTTAGGTGGTAAACTCAGTGCTTTTAATGAAAAAACTCTGTTCTAACCAAGAAATTAAAAGCTGGCAGCAAAACAGAACAGACACCAAAGCTTGAAAATAAATAAATAAAAGAAAAAAATTCTCTGTTGTGTCCCCTTAAAAGTACACAAAGGTAAGGGTCCCCAAGAAAGAATCAGTGTCCCTATGTCATTTACTTATTTGATAGAAAGGTTTTTGGTCTGAACAGAATAAATAACCTGTTTGCTCAGAATTCACTGATGCAAAAAACAGTTATCTTCAGTTTCTGAATATTAACATTTATGGTGGTGATCTTCTCTTCAAGTTTGTTAAAATTAAAACACAAAGCCTTATATGTAGGTGCCACTATGTTTGTACTACAGCTTCATTTACCTTGACAGCTGATGTGTTTGTAGTAGTGGTAGAACGGCTTCAGTACTCAACCCTGCTCCTTTGATATAAGCAGCTGACTCCTAACATTTATTGATGGTTTGGGGGGACGGTTTGATAGGAAAAGTTGAATTGTTGCAAAGTAGTTTCTCAGGTTTTCTGAAGTTTTTTATTGAGTGCTTTAATCTTTGTTCTGCAGATGTAGAAATAACATTGCCTACAATCTGTAGGTGTTCTCTGCATTTTTTGAATTAATTGTTTTATGCGTCTGAGAAGATGCAAATTTACCCAGATCTGTCTACAGAGGCTTCTCTCCTGCCGGGTCTTTTTTGTAGAGAGTCAAACAATGCTGTTTTTACCCACTTCTCAAAACTGATTCTAAGAATATCTCTTGACATGCCTGCTTGCCTTCTCCACTTCCAGATGTCACCAGCTACCTGCCTGTGTTACAACATCTATCCTGGCTGGCACACAGAACTGAACAGTGAATGAGGAGAACAGCTCAAGATGGAAAACAGCATCCCAAAATGTGGAAAGTCCCCTGTCTGTAGAGTGGACATGAGTGGCACATACTGATTATCTGCTTCTTACACAGTGATTTACATGCTGATGGGCATAGCCTTGTAATTACATAGGCATGCTCATTCTATATTTTAAATTAGACAGCTTGGATATTACTAGCAGAGTAGCTGCAGTGGCATGGAAGCTGGGGAAATACAGAGGTGGTCAACTTGAGGTGAGCTCTGCAATATGAGAACTCTTATCTGAGCTAGCTAATTTTAAAAAGTGCCAATATCCCCATAATAGACAATGCAATCAGTGAGTGCTGAAAACTGATGACGCTGGATGCTTCTTCCTTACATATGGACGGTCTTCTCAAGTATTGTTTTACCTCATGCCCTGCTACATTTATACAACTCTCTTATTTGTGAGGAGAACATTTCTGAATCCCCAGGAGAATCAGAACATCTCATCAATTTCACATCCAAATTTAATTTAATTGTGCTTCTCTTTATTTCAAGATGTTGGATCCCTTTCAGCAACCCTCTCACCTAACACAGTTAAATTTCCACTTGAATTTGATGTGAAAAATGCTTGAACAAGGAGTACCGTGAAGACTCAGTTCTCATCCTTCTGTGTCATTAATAGTTATTAACTTGATTTCCAAAAGTGCTGAGCACCTAAAGCTCTTAGGAGAGATTAGCACAGGAACTGCTGATCCTAAATTTGTCCTCTGGAGAGCACAGAATACCCTGAAGTCATTGAGGGGGGCTGGGCATAAAAGACACTTCCACTCTATGCTCCCCTTCCAAACTGCTCAGTGGCATAAGGCAAAGAGCTATAAGGACCATCAGTAGACCAGGTGTGATTTGCTGCATACTGGGAAGTCTGCAAAGGGGCTGTCACTCAGGCAGGGTGACTCTAGTATCTCTGATAGTACTGCATGCTTCCGTGCACACTGCTTGGAGCTTGGTGACTCCTCATCCACGAGCTTGGTGACTCCTCATCCACTATCATAGTAGATCCTACAGAGCATGATACTTGAGGATTAGGATGCATCTGTTCCTTTAAAAATAGGAAATACAAACCCCTGATGTGACACTGGAGAGAAATATCCCCAAATATAGAAAGTTTTCAAATCTGCAGTATTTGCTATTGCTACGTTCTTCATTACATATATATTTTTAAACTACTGGGTTTGGATGTTTAATAATGGCCATCGTTGCTTACAGCCTGCAAAAGATTAATAACCCTTTTCTGAAATTTGTTAATATGGCAAGGCTTGTAGAATCCTGTCCCTGGTGAAATAAATGAACAAAACTCAGACTAGTTTCATGTAGATCACAAAATCCACCTTGAATTTGACAGTGGCAGAAGTTTAGTGTATATCATGGACTAACTAAAATACAAAACAACAACTTATTTTTACTTCATCCAATGTCCAAATTCTGTGCTCAATTTCCCTGCCTTTTTTGTTGCTTATGTATTTATAAATAATATAAATACATAACCTACCCCCAAATTAGCCTCATTCCTAAATGATTTTAATATCATTTTCATCAGAAATTAAATTTTCAGTAACGGGTTTGATTGTAAAATATGTTCATGTAAATAAGCATGAACATACGTAGTCATTGGTATGTCTGTGCATATATGTGCATAAAAGTATATAATGAATCTAGATACTAGTTTTGTTTCTTAGAAAGAATGTCACAATATATTCAAGATGTGGTAATGTATTACTTTTTTTATTGCTTTAAAAAGCCTTGAATTCTTGTAGAATACGATTTAGTGGGTCAAACATCCCCTTTCCTCTCATTTATCAGCCTTTTGATCTTGTGTCAGTTCTAAATGTTGGCATGCTTAGGCCATAACACTGTGCTGCAAGATCACAAAAAGGCATAATTATATCTTTAAAAACTTATGGGCATCCTGGTGCTACATCCCAGCATAGCTTAGCAGATGTGGTATTGAGTTCCCCCAAGTCTTCACTACCCCTTTGTCTATTATTTTTTTTATAGTTTTGTTCTGCATTCCTTCCACTCAACCTCAAGTAGATGGAAGCCTGTTAGTTTATTACTTACATATGTCTGCACCCTTTTACCTCAGCAGGGAAAGACAAAATATTGAGGAGGACTGTAGTTTTGGGATGGTCAACTAATCCTTCCCCACCTTGAACTAATCGCCAGGCTGATGTGTTACTGTGCTGAGCTCTGTTCTTCAGTGCATTGCCAGTGGGGTTTCAATTTGTAGAAGCATAAACAGATACTAAAGTAAAAAGAATGGTGCAGTGATTTGTTAGCAGTGTTCATATCAAATTATCACAGTGGTCCCCTGCTGACAGTCCTAACAATTACCTCTTTTTTCGTGGTCTTTCAAATGTTTTCTGTTTCACTTAGGTCTTGGTAAATAGTGTGTTTCTCACTGTGTTTATTTACCTACAAAAGGGAAAGAAACTGAACCTTCAGCTTTCATTCAAACATCTGAGCATCTATATATTTTGTCCTTAGATAGAATAGTAAGCCTTTTTTTCCCCCATTTTTTTAAAAAATATATTAGCAAGGAAACTAAAAAATGGTTTCAGTTTTCTAGTGCATACCTGCTTTTGTAAAATTTCTACCTCTTATAGCTTTGCTCATTACAGATCTTACTGAAATTTATCAACATTTGAGAAGAGGGCTACTAAACAGGAAATAAAATGTTGTATACATTGAGCCAATATTAATAGTTTAATGCATTTGAGTCCTATTCTGAAATCAAATTGGCTGTATGTCAGCAGGTATTATTCCCTTTTTGTGGAATATAGTCAGCTGATGTTTTGTACAATTTGTCTAGAATTAAGTTCAACATTTGTTTCCAGTCGTTTTCTTCCCTTCCCTATTTTCAACTCCTGACTTTCACTCTTGCATAGTTACATTTGTCTGCTTCTTGCAATTCTAGTGGGACTGATTTATCATCATTTGCTAACATATCTGTCTCAAAATCTGAGCTTTGATCAGCTTGTATTTTATAACTTACATCTGTTCTATGTTTAACCTTTTGTAATGCTGTTTCTCAAAAATATTATCTAGTATAACAAAAGAATTGTGGCAGACTAAGTATTCTGTTAAACCTAAAGGAAAAAAAAAAAAAAAAGAGAAAATCCTACTTACCTGCCTATTTTGCTGTATTTTTATTACTGTTGCATAGTTTCTTTTTCAGGAAATCTGTAAATCTGTCACACTTCAACTTTTCCTGTGACTGCTGCTGAACTATAAATTCCATCTTCCTTTCCTCCCTTTTCTTATCACAACTACAGCTTCTTGAGCTTCACAGCATCCCACCAGCAGCATCACTGCTCTGGCCTATTTGCTGCTTCAGAACCCAGCTCCAGCTTCCAAAAAACTAAATATGATGATTAAAAGCACTCCCACAATGGGCTGCAGGGGACAGCAGAAAGCTTTTGTCTTGAATAAAACCTAAAAGTTCTGTCCGGGCCTAACTCACTGACATTAATCCTCCCACAAAGATGAGTCCTTGAGGTAAGCTAGATGGACAGTAGGTTTGGGGAAGCGCTGAGGCTGATCTGTATATTCTGTTGCTACCTAACCTGTCTTTGAGAAAGGAGGTTTTGTTTACAAGGACTAACCTCCAGACTGACTCTGTCTTGGGTCAGACTGACTAAAACTGGCACAAAAGTGAGAGACACATGAACAAGACCTTTAGAAAGCTGTCAGCTGTTTCCAAGGTTATATATAAATGAGCCTTGCCAGCACTCATCGGGTTATTAACATTGATAAAATAACAGAACATTTCTGCTTGGGATTTTTTTCTCTTCCTATTTTTCCTTCCTCAGATGCAAGGTGGAAAGTCAGCCCTACTCTCCTTTGCTTCTGAGGGAAACGGAGCTGTCAACCCAAAGGCCCCATGATCCTCAGGGAGAAATGCTGTTGAAACAAGGCTTGTTGAGAAGTCTTGTTCTCTGCACTGATGTGACCACACCAATTGCCTGAGAATAGTCTTAGCTGTTCTCCAGTGTCTACAATGCTTTTGAAGTCCTTTTAGCTAAGTCCACAGCCACAGATAGCAAATGCACAGACTGCCTGACCCTGACTGTACCGGTGTCTGGATGAATTTGGCTGGAGGATCCAATCAGAGAAGAAATACCCACAAAAATGTAATTCCAACTCACGTGTCTTTCCAACAAATTAGACACTTAATACAAATGGAAATTTTATTGGCATAGGGCTGAATTCAGTTTTGGCAGAACGGATTCAGGGGATCTACACTTGCTTTTAACAGAGAACATTTTGGGATCAGGAGTGGAGATATAAAGCACCGAGAAGCTATAAATTTAAAACTAGCAAGGACATTAAAAAGGCAGAAGGATAACCACTAGAGCATCACTTCCTTCAAAAAGATTATGAGCTATGGAAGAAGATTAGCCACTTTTGCTGCAAATAGCTTAGAAAACTTGGGCAGGTATGCTGAATGTACTGAATGGATCAGTGACAGCAAATACACGTGTGTACTGATAATTAGAAACATCAAAACATGGCCTTTTGTAATCAATGTATTCAGAGTATATTTGGATGGAAGGAAAAAAGTGGGATGACAGTCAATAACAGAAGCAGTTAATAAATGAAAGGTGTTGGCAAATCTAGAAGAGAAGAGCAACATTCACTGGTCTTTTGTCACCTGAGCCACTTCCCAAGAAAAGTATGCAGCACTGTCCCCATTTACAGGCATGGAGATAAAGTGGCAAACCCACTGGATCCCTTCTATTGCTGTAAATGCAAGAGACATAGATAGCACTTGACTGTTCTCCTACACACAGATTTCCCCGGTATATGTTTACATAATAGATATTAATCCTATTTATTTTTTGTGTTCTGGGAACTTGCAAGATTCTGTTCTTCATGATTTTGTCTCAGAATTCTATCACCCAGTGTTGCCAAAATGTTAAAATTCATACACGTATATTCTTTTATGGAGTTCTTGTTGGCTTCTTTACTGTTCTAAGAAAATGTAAATATTGAGATAATTCATACCAGATAGAACAGAAAAGCACTATTTTCCGTTCTCTACTTGGCATTTAATGGTGGTGAACTAAAAGTTCAACCTACCTCTAGTAAGTCACCTAGACTAAATTTTTTGTTTTGTTTTGATGTGCACCACACATAGACAGACCAGATCGCATATACCTCTATAACAACTGCTACAACAGCAACCATAAAAGTTGGCTTGTGGGTTTCATGTTGATTTTTATTTTGAAAGCACACCTTCGTATATAACTCCCTTGATAAAGACATTTGAAAAGTACTGGCTAAAAGTTATGGAATATATTTTTTACCCACAGGAGTTCACAAAATGTTTGTCTTTGAAAGATGCAGAAGCCTACTCAAGATAAAAAACATAAACAAGTGTAAGGCACTTCTTAAAAGTCTTTGACAAAGGTCGCTAGTGTAGGGAGGTCAAAGTGATACCTTGTTCTCCTAAATATTTCAACAGAGAGACAGACTTTTGATTGCATTATCTATTAAAAAATTGCTTTGAACCTTCCGCCAATGCAGACCACTTGTGCTTTCTCAAGCCAACAAAGGTTCGGTCAGCAGATAAGAATTTCTGACCGTGAAGTGCAGCTGCTTTCCTTTCATCTTTCTTCTTGTGTGTATATGAAATGTTTGCTTAGCCTGGCCCTGCTATCATGAGGACTTTTTTTTTTCTTAATCCTTCCTCTAATTTGAATCCTACACCCAGTCTGCAAATAAGACATGAAGAAAATTTAGATTTAGATTTGCAGGGTAATCCTGCTGGATGCTGAGTACTTCAGCACCAGTTCAGCACAATACTTAGCCTTATCTGACTATACATATGCTTATCTGTAAGCCTAAACTTAAGCATATGATTAAATGCTCTGATTGATTAGGACTAATGATCCTCACTGAAGTACTAAGCCCTGTGAGAGAAGTTTGTTTTACAAGCAATTTTGCTGTTGTTTTACTTCTATTGTTACTTCCCACCAGAGGAGGTAATTAAGGAAGTGTTTGTTTTAACAGCACCAGAGGAATTTCTGGGGTTTTTTGTTTGGTTTTCGTTTTTTTTCTTTAATCTAATTCTTGAAAATTCACTTGTGACCAGTCTTGTGCTTATTAGTCTTTTATTACATATTTTTCTTCAAAAGTAAACATGATCTCTAGAAACTGTGCCAATGATACCCAGGTATGTCTTTTCCTTCTCAAGAAGCCTAATCTATGTGCAACGTTAATGAGAAAAATATTAAGACAAAATGCATAAAATTGCTTTCTAGAAGTGTTCAATCTATATGTAAATGCAGAGTTGAATACAAGAGAACTTGTTAACAGTATCCTGAAGGAAAGATGGTATTCACATACACCAGATCATTATACTTGTATGCTTTCAGATGCTGCCTGCTTTAACATTATATGGTTTCCTAATAAGAAAAAAATTGTTGTTTGCTCTACTTCCTTCTTGCTGTCAGCCTGTCTTTCAACCTGTCTCTCTCTCATTTTTGCCAGCTAAGCCCAGTGGAGTCAGCAATATCATGAAAACAGGAAGAAAGTTTGAGTTGGAGATTGCCAATTTTTGTGTGACCAGGAAAGGATGAATGGAAGGCAGTAACAGGTCAACTGATGGTTTATGAAATTTTTTGACTGCATAGATGTTTAATAAGGATCTCTTGTCTGCATGCCCTATTGCTTGAAACTGTGGAAATCAAAACTCATTATGTTTGAACAGGGAAAAAGCTGCCATTTGTGCGATGTTGGCAAGTGTAGCCCTCACAAACAAGTCTCCCCAGAGAGACTCCAGTCAGAAAGCTTCAAAGTCGTTCTGTCAGTGTCTTGGAATAAGAGAGTGCACTGGTAGGTGCTTTAAGCACTGATTTCTGAATACCCAGTTCAGTAGCATCAGAATGAAGGATAACAACTCCTCCCATTTTATCCATGAGGAGAGGAAATTCTGTTGGATGGATTTGTTATGAGCAAAGTGTCTTGCTGTCCTGCCTGTGTTATTCTAACCACTACAGTCAAGCTTTTGTGGGATTTTACAAAGGAAGGAATGTAGGGAGTTTGAAGACATGAAAGACAAGGCAGCAATCAAACCTTACATATTCTGAAGGCTGAGGGTATCTATTTTTCCTAGCAGTATTCCATTAAGATTTCTTAGCATTAAACTGCAAGTATTTTAAGCTACTGCACTCAGGAAGAGGAGCCACGTGCTTTCATGATACTCAAACTTTGATCCTAAGTTGCTGTAAAGCTCCAGTTCCACAAAATGCTTGTGAGTGCTTGATTTTAAATACATGAATACTTACAGTGACAGGATGGTGAAGAGCAGTATGAAGTCTACTTTACTTCACAGCTAAGCCACTATGTAACTTATGAGTATGGTGTATTATCAGTCTAGTGCACCTATTTCTATACAACCCTGCCTTGGAAATGCATTCCCTGGAGTTGGTGGGATTTAAGTGCATACTTAATTTAGGAAGAGTAGGGGAAGAGTGCAAATGCTTGATTTATATGCAGTTTATCTCCTGGTGGCCTAAATAACTTCTCACATCCTGATTCAAATTCTTAGGCTGTGTAAATATTTTTCCCTCTGAGACTTGGAGCTTTTCTGAAAACACTGTGTTGTTTCTTTCATAAAGTCATTATACTGTGGCTTTCAGATTTTTTTAATCGCTCTTTTAACATCTGTGCATTTAATGAATAATGGCTGAGGTCTTTTTTCCTCATCTTTTATTGACTGAGGGCATTTCGTGTGCCTTGTATAGGACTACATGTTTTTGCTCTAATGCCTTGCATATGGAAGTCCATGTGTGGTTATTTTCCAGATTTGTGTAAATAATAAAATCTGAGATGGCTGGTTTGATGTTGAAAATTTGTGTTATTTGAGTGCAAAATCACTAACTCAGACTTCAGAGGGAACGGTGGTAATCCTGTGCAGAGAACCATGTTCTCTTTGCTGGTGAGTCTGATGTCTGAGCATTACAACCTCTGTGATAGATGGACCTGGATTTTTTCACAGGGGTAAATTTCAAATAATAATCCTGAACTGTTACCAGTGAAATCAACAAGAGCTTGCTAATTTACTTCACGCTATGCAGAATCACAAGCAATTGAAAAGCGTAAATTAGGAAACCCAAACACTTTAGAAATAAGTCTCCATAGAGCAACAGTATTTCACCATTTGGGTTTTTGTTTTCTTGTTGGTTTTTTTTTTTTTTTGGTTTTTTGGTTGTTTTTTTTTCCATGTCCTCTGGTGCCATTAAGCTTTCTCTGTAAGGAAGATAAAAGATCTGCCATGGCTTTCTTTGCGTATTTTCCTTAACACCGAGTTTTTCATAAGAGAATAAATGTTTTTGACTTACATTTATCTGTTGTCAGGGCTATCATTGATGATACAGCATATGTACCATCTGACATGTAAGGGGATATTGCTGTTTTAGTGTCAACTGCAACTGTAAGCATTGCAGCCTGATTTCCTGTATTACACAGGTCACAGAATTTGATAAGGGTCACAGGAGGACCCCATAATAGCTCTATGTGGACAGAAGCAAAATACCAAGGGGAAAAATTATCATCAAGAGTATTAGTCAACAGTGTGCTGAGATCCTGCTTTTGTTTTGATCATTTAACGCATGGAGGTACCGGCAGGTCTGTGGTGCCAATGATGGCAAACCTCTAGAAAAAGAACTGGATGGGGGTTCTGCCTCTCAAGGGTCTGTAGCTCTCTTGATTCTGTCCACATGGTGAAACATGGTCCATATCAGCTCTGATGGGAAAATGTGCCATTACTGCATCTAGACTTGTTGCACTTACCAAGTCATGCATGTACTCCCCAAGTGTTTGTGTTCAAAGTTTAATTTCTGCGATCACCATGACAGCATTTTGTTACTTTTGCAACATTTCAGTTGTTGAGATGCATTTTGATGATGCTGATCAAAGAGTCATTGAGCACTGGAAGTTCATATTGGTTGTGATTCTGTCTGACGTATTTTGCACTATGTCATGTCTAACTCTTTGTGATGATTAAACATTCATTTGAGCTGACTGGGGTGCCTGACAGTCTTACATCATAAAGCATTTTATTCAGTGCAAATTAGGATTCAGTATGCTCCTCTGTGGGGGATTTTCCCACTAATAACATATGTAAATAGCACTCATTCATTCTAATATTAAGGGGAAAAGTACAGAAGCATGCAGATCTCCTAATGAATGTGTGTTATACCTCAGATGAAAAGAAAACAATGTGTTTTTCAGATGTTAATTTTTTTATCTGCACATACTGTGTTCCCCTCCCTCAAAGTTGAGATACATAGAATCAGATTTATAGAGCCTTTATGTTCACAAAGATGGTTTGTCAGAGAGGTACCCATGCATGTACACTTCCTGTAACAATATGGAATCCCTTACTTCCATGAAGAAAAGAAATACAGCCATATTATTCAGATGTAAACCCTAATAAACTAGCCCTGTCTTTGTGCATGTGCAAAACAGTGAAACTCCTTGAGTCTTAACATTTTAAGAGTGATGAGACGAGTTACTGTTCTTTGCCCTTTCACTGCTGAAGGCCTTCCTCTTCCTATTTTTTCTTAGGGCTCTCGTGGAGGCCCAGGTGTCGGGGGAGGCTCTCCCGCAGCGCTGCTGAGATGCGTCCCAGGCCCGAGCTGGTGCTGCGGGGCTAGCCGGGGTCTCCGGATCCTGTCGGTAAGCTGAGGGCCGACAGAGGTTCTCTCCGTCGGCGTAAGCCTCTGCCAGTGGGAGCCCCGTGGCGCTGGGCCGCAGTCGGCGCTCCCGGAAGCAGCCGTAACTGCAAACAACGTTAACCCACAAGGTCAAGCGGCAGAAAGAGCCGAGGCGCAGCAGAAAAAGCCGAGGCGCGGCGGAAAAAGCTGAGGCCCGGCAGGCCTTTCTGGTACCGCGGCCCCGGAGGGACAGCTGAGATAAGACCCGACCTGCGCCTCTCCTCTCCCCCTGCCCGTGCGGCAGGGCCAAGAATGCGCTACCCTCCCGGCTGTCCCGTCGCCCACCCGGTACCTCTGGCAGCAGAGGGGCGGTGAAGTAGCCACCGCCTCCGGACTCGTCCGCGGGCGAGGGCCAAGCGTTTGCCCGTTTGCTGTGCTCTGCCTCCGACAGCTCCTGCTGTCCGCTTACTGGGCGCTGGGCTGATTTATTCTTCCTTGCTCCTGTGCCCGGGCAGCCCCCGGCAACGGGCAGGGACTGCGATCCGCATTCAAGGGGTTCAGTTACACGAGGTGCCTCATGGCCGAGCCAGCTCGAAGTCAGGCCCCGTCCTCGTCAAGACTTAATAATGTTTCAGTGAAAGTCAGTGGCAAAGGTTTTTTTGGGGGAAAAAATAAGCCCTAATCTTCGTAATCATTGTATTGCTGACTAGCTGGCACTGGGGCTGCCTGTCAGTAAAAGGAGGAGGATGACCCTGACTCTTTATTTGCTTCATTTGAAAAGGGGTCTGAGTTGCCTGTTGTGAATTTTGTACTTCCCTTGTTGTTCATTGGAGAAAAGCAATAAATTCACTTTAGAAAAAAAGATACTTTTTTTTTGTTTGTCTTTTAACCAAGATTTAAATGTTTACATTTAATAAACCCATCTGTTTAATGCTTTTAACCTCTACAGGCAGAGTAGTTATGAATGGTATTCATTCTTTCTTTTGGCTGTGAGGAATGACTGTTGTTCCTTCAGTTTTGTTTTGAGCTAAACTTGAGGCAGACGTTGGCTGTCAATGGGTCAGGCAGTCACTGAAGTGAACAGTTGGCTACATTTGTGCTAACTCTAGTCTTTCTGGGTATTGCCAGAGGAAAAAGAATTCTAATTTCTATCAGTCTAAATTGCACTGGGCAGCATTATCAGCTGGAAAGACCCCTCTGATTTGACAGGCTCCACTGTATGATGATTAATTACTACTCAGCTTCATTGGACTTTTCTAATTTCCTTTTGCCACTAGCTGTAGGCAACAAGCGATAAGTACTGCTCTTATTATTTTGTGCAAAGGAAAATGTCTATTACTGCTCTGTCCTACAAGTAATCAGAATAAAAAGACAGCTGATCGGAAAACCTGTGAGGATCATTCTGTCTTTATTTTTCCTACCCTTGCTTTATTCCTGTGCTGCTTCTACACGGAAGTTGTTTTACACAGTTGCCTGTCAAAATAAGAAGATAAAATCATAAGCTCTGTTGAAGTAGTTGACATTTTGAAATTTGTATAATGATTTCATGGGAATTAATCCTCAATTGCCAAATAAATCCTCCTCAAAATGCTAATGTAACTAGGAATCTTATACCACAGAATGTAAAACAATTCTTAATCTTCCTTTTCTATTTCGCCATAAAATTATTATATTAGAAGGCTGCCATGTTGAAAAAATCACAGCATTATCACCAGATGCAAGAAGAGTAAGTACTTTATGTAACACATTATAACAATGATTTTTTTGAGACACTGAATTGCTCTCAAGTAGACCAAGAAAAAGCAGTATTACTAAAAACTTGTCAAGGACTTCACTGTTGGACAGAAAAATTGAAGCTTGCAACTTTTATATCTTTGTTTTTAATGAATCTTCTCAACTCATTAGGCAACTTCCAGTGAATTAAATCTAGAAGAGTCATCCGAGTTGCTTCTATACTCTACACATTTAGTGATGACGATAAGTGCATACTGAGTAACAGTAAAGCATGTCTGCACAGTGCATGGGAATGCAATGCCAGGATGGAGGAGTGTATGACTGTAGTAGTTACGTGCTGTCTGGACAAATTATCTGAAAATACGGCTTCTTACCTGTAGGCTTGGCATTTGATGCTGCAGTTTCAGCTTAAAGGCTGACTCAGTCACATTTGACAGGGATCTGTGTCCTTTTTCCTTTTTTGCAGCAGATTTTTGGAATGTTTCCAAATAGAAATTATGAACCTAAAAGTCTGCATCATGTTGGAAAAGGGATTTTTCTAAGCTGTTTCACATGCTTCTGAATGTTACACTGCTTTTTCTACCTGGAGACTTCTGTGAAAGGATAAATATTGATACACAAGCGAAAGCACTTGAAAAGTCTTCCAGGGAATTGTATTTGTCTTGTTTCCGTAAGATTTGTTATTCTAGCTGATTCAAAAATGTTTATTTTGAACAGGTCCTTCCTGCTCTTTGTGCATGTAGTTAGAATTTCAGGTATTTACATGATTTCAATCAGATGTATGCAGCAACCACAAGAGTGATGTTTGGGGGATGCATGTGAAGCTGCAGTTGCTTGGGTTTTTTTTTTTTTGGGTTCTGTTTTTAAACTGAAATTGAAGATGTTAGCAAGATTCCTCCCTTAAAAAAAAAAAAAAGAAAAAGAAAAAATTTAGAAACTAGTTGACTTGAGGCCTGAAGTAGTGGGGGAGGAGACATTTCCTATCTTGAAATGTCTCCCATCAGGAGCACACAGCACTTACCAGGCCATCCTTTCTGAGGATGTAAATTCCAGGCCTACTGCCGTCTTTGTAAACATGGATGGGCTTTTGTGTGGAAGATGTATTCTGCTAGCAAGGGGGAGAGAGAATGGATATTTGCATGCAACTTTCACATCTGCTACTGAACCCAAGAGCCTGATTAGTAGCTGCATTCCTTTCTCCAAATAAACAGAGAAGCAAATGGCTTGCAGATCTGAAACTCCTCTTTCCCAATCCCCAAAGCCTTCTCTATCCTCTTCCTTAGGCATCTGCAGGGTAAGATTCAGTGACTGGTCAAGAGACCACAGGTGCCACGTATGGCTTATTTTCCATGGTCACAGCAGGAAGGGACAGGAACTGAGCCTCTCTGGATAGAAAAGCTGGGAAATTGTTTCAAGGTGGCTTCCTGACCACTGAAAATGAGCCAGTTTGCTTAGCACATGCTCAGCATATCTCTGATTCACATCACATGATTCAGAATATTGTGTAGAGTTACTTTTTTTCACAGCTGTAATTACTTTTATTCTTGTTTTGCAGCCAACAAAAGTAAATATATTGGCACTATATGGGCAACATAGCTGCCAGTACTGTTTTGCTTGACACAAACACAGCATTGTTATTCACAATAAAGCACTTGTGATACTGTTTTCAGACTGGTAGCATTACTTTAATAGTT
Organism: Pezoporus flaviventris; assembly: GCF_033815535.1. Lineage (NCBI taxonomy): Eukaryota > Metazoa > Chordata > Aves > Psittaciformes > Psittacidae > Pezoporus > Pezoporus flaviventris. Next base: position 3,490,305 of record NW_026892602.1, read on the forward strand.
AGAGACTTCACACAGTTAATCTAAACCAACTGCATTATATTCTTTCCTCACACTTTATCCCCTTAAGAATCTGGTGGTTATTGTTCTTTTGGTTTAGGGTAGCTCACCCTCAATGGAAGGGAACAATGAGCTGAGTGTTTCATTTGCGGAAAGAAATGTTCAGGCCACTGTGTTGCAGTGGAAAATGTATGAGTATGTCCATTGAAAGCATCTCTTAATTATATAGTCTTACTGGTAGCAAATCAGAGGTTAATAAGTATCTCAACAGGTATTGTGAAGCGCTCTTTAGTTGCTAATGTTTCTAGTTGGAAATACTGTATACACTACTGTGTTGCAGTATAAAGTATAGCATACTCATCCAGCAACTGTAATTATGGTATTCTGTTCTATCATTACAACCTGAATAGGATAGCATGTTTAGAGTTTGTTCATTCATTTAAAACAGCAATAACTTCTTTGTAGAGATCTGGATGGCTATGTGCACTAAAGAGCTCTTATCTTGGGGTCAACAACTATTAAGCAAATTAACTTCTTTTAGTAAGTAAACTGTAATATTCGTATGCTTTTGACAGGCACAATTTTTCTCCTGTATTTGTGTACAGTTCTATTTTACCATTTGTATCTTTTTATACCTAAACAACGTATAGGTAGGTTCCTGAGAAGTGTCAAAAAGTGGCACCAAGCACAGCGATAGCAAGGCAGGCAAAATTTCTGCATCCCTTTGACAAAAGAGTCTACCCCAAGTACTAACAAGGGGATGGGAAAGAAGTGGGCAACTGGCCCTCCCACCTAACATGGGCCTGCAGATGCACAAAGGGAGATGTGCTGCTTTAACAGTTCAGAGAACTCCAGGGAGCGTCATGCCTCCCTTCAGTACAGGGACTCGGGATTCACCTGCTGCAAGTTGGTTCTGGCACCACCAGTGACTACTACTGCTGCTACTGAAGCTTCCTCTTTAGGTGCAGCAATGAGTTCATAGTGTCCAAGGTCAGACAATGAATAAGTCTGTATCAGAAATATGAAAAAGAAGGTAGAATTCATTTCTGGTGATACCTTCTAGGCTCCTTTGTTATTCCAACAATTAATATTTGAATAGATTAAAAAATGTACTCCTTTGCTACATATGAAAGTGGGATCTTCCAGCTCTTTCTAGGGTATTGCTTCTACTTTTCTACACTGCTGTTTAACACAAACTTTGTTTTTATGCTGAGCAGTATTTACTGTTGCTGTAAAATAGTGTATGTTGTAGTGGTTGTCATATCAATGCAAAGTGATACAAAGCATCCTCAAATTAACTGCTCTTTAGAGAAAGAAAATAAAACCAGTCTCTGGGTAGGTGTTGGAGAAAAAGGAATTTCCAATATTATTATTTGTTTGAAGTGAATGATTTTGAAATACAGACTAATTCAGTAAGCCTAATATTTCTGTCAGATGCAGGCCAGGTAATTATAGTATAGAGTTTAGCAATTTAATTTGGAATAATTTAGAAAGTGAAATATGTAATGGTGCAACTGCTTTGTTCTTTTTCTAATAAAAGGTAGGAGCTTTTGAGTGTTATTAGACTGAGATAAGCTAGATTTCTATATAGCACAATTTTGTATGTCTGAACTAGCAAAAGCCTTTGAAGTCCCGTGAATCTTTCTGCTTGTTAATTCTTCCATTTGTTTGATTTTTGGTACAAAGAAAATGAAAGAATATGATGAGATTATGGCATTTTAAGTCAATATTTATTAAAAAATCAATCTCGATGAAAATCTGCCCATCCCTCTAATTAGATGAGGCAACTCTAGGTTGATTTTTAATTGCAAAAGTAATTACATGGAGCAGATAGCCAGTGACATTTGATTATCTAGGTGATTGATTAAAAAGCCTAGCTCACAGAGCAGATTGTCAGCCAGGGGAATCGAGACAAAAGAGCAAATTAAAAAAGTTGTCCTGTTAGTAATCACAAAATTCAAGGATGAAATTACACAGCTAAACACCTCCAATCCTCATCATCTTCATCACTCAAATGTCTGCAGCATGCCTGAGCTCAAAAAGCAGCAATAAAGAAATGGATTACTTTTAAAAGTAGGAAGTATTTAAGAAATATAAAAATGAAAGAGCAAAAGCACTGCTGAGAACAGGGACTTCAGCCACACAAGCAAAGAAACAAAAATTTCTCTTAATTGTGACAGAGTTAGTATTCCCTGTGCTCTTATGAAAGCTCATTAAAACCAAGCAGGGTTAGTCAAATTAAAAAATGTTGGGTAAGAAAATGCATTTTTAGTGACAAATCTTAATGATTATTTAAGAATCTTGTCTAGATTATCCCTTCCTCCTCCAATATGTGTATTCTACAGTGGACGTTAATTTAATTTTCTAATGGTTTGGATTCATTTAATGTTATTTTAACTGATTGCAGTCTCTAACTGGAAGGGGTACCACCAATGCCTTTCAGCAAAGGACGTTATAAAATGTTTGTGAAATTCATTTATAAGGTAATATGAATAAAGCAGAAAACAGCAGGAAAATAATTATTCCATTTTATTTTTAATTTTATGGTGCTTACCTTTTTGTGCTGCACTGTTCTTGTGATTTGGTCCAATGAGTTAATGAGCTACAAATCCTAAATTGTGACACAGATCCCTACAACAGAAGGTTTTGATGTCTGTAGCATGTTGTACACTGTGCTTCCATTGACTCCGGAGGTTTAGAACAAGACCAATGTATGCCTGTTTTGGTTTTGTTTTGTTTTTTTTTCTTTTTTTTTCTTTTCCATGGCAAAATACTGCTGTACTTTTTCTGAGTTATCAGATTGTTTTGGCCAAATAGTCTTTGACAGAACCTTCCACCCTGGCCCCTAGTCAGCTCAAAATGGTATTTCAGCCTGAAACTCATTCATGAAAAATAGTTGTATTTACTGAAACATCATGTGAATTCTTGCTACCACTTTTCTGTCATTCAGAAAAGTGTCTGTCATTTTCTATACCACAGTTGCTTGAAAAGTGGTGCAATAGCAAGGGGTGAGATAGAACAGCAATTATTCTTTAATTGAAACCAGAAATACATGCATTGTAATATTATAATCTATTTTATTAGACTAAAACAACCCAGAAAAGAGGATAAAGGCAGTGAAAGTGTTGTAGGCATCCCATCCAGGGTCAGTGAATGTACAGCCTGTCAGCCGTTAGAGTCCTTCAGAGCTCAAGTGCAGCTACCATCAACTGGTACCAAGTGGTGGATTTACCACTGTGGGTGTCAGCATCAGGCCCTTCTATCTGCTGTCTGGCAGTCATTCAGTGAAATCTTTGTGATAGAGTTACTAATTCCATAGAAACAACCTGTTTTCTTCTTCCATAGTGGTGTCATTGAGAAAAAGAAATAATTACTAGGCTGTTGGATTTGTTAAATGCCAGCTCTGTATTGTTCTTTTATGAGGCTCTGTTACCTGTCACCCATTAAAATGTAATCTGACAGCGTAAAAAAAAAATACAATTGAATAAATGTGCTTCTTGCATATTACAACACTGTAGTTTTCCAGGTTCTTGATAGGCTTTTTGCATAAAAGCACGTGAACACAGAAACGGAGATGGGTGAAGGCCTTGGTGTGTTCCTAGATCCCTGATTTAAAAAAATAAAAATTCAAAAATAAAAAATGCAGGAAAGGCAAATTAATAAGCAACGAGAGGGTCAAGTCAGATTTGGAAATGTGCAATTCGTAACTTCAAGAGAACAATTTGAGTAGAGTATTGCTATAGAAAATCAGTATCCATTTTCAGTACATCAAAATGTGTAAGGGTGAGTTGGGTAGTTTATAGAATTACAACAATTGTCTTTTTTCTGCATTTTGAGGAGGTGGGGTGAAGGCAGCAGAAGGACTTTTCTACAAGAGCAACTGCTTCTTTGGTTAACAAACACAATGTTGAAAAATTCAAAGATTTTGTTAATTTCAAAGCTTTCTGTGGACATTCTCATCTCTCTGCTACTTTTGAGACTCAACTCAAAATCAAAAACTCAATCTTGCATATTGCAGCTTTGTGAAGTCCAATATTAATACATCTATTTATGATGTTTACAGTTTACGTATCATTTTAGAGACAGCGTCTTTGTTTGCAAGGTAAATATTCTTTACATGATTGTATTTACAATTATCTCAATTTCTCATATGGAAACTGCTTCAAAAAAATGGACTCCTATGTTTTATGGACATGGAACCCTTATCCCAGGATTCCAAAATAGCTGCTTTGGGTGATCTAATGTCTCTGATTTTGCTGATCTGTTTTCAGTCCTCCTCAATCTCAGTACCTCTATTTTTGCCTTTGCTGGCATTAAGCAAGAAATTCAGATGTTGGTAATTAACTGGAGTTCCCCTGCTGCCAGCCCAAATTCAGTTCCAAAAAGCCCTGTATATGGTTACTTCTGCATTTGTTAACAATGTCCAGATAACAGGTCTGCAATTAGATTCCCATCTGTTAGGTTGAGCATTTAGCATAGCCAATGGATGCAGATGAACTTGGGTCCCTCAATGGCGTGGATCCCTAACTAGGAGTATTTATATTTGAAAAGAAATTTAGCAGTAAATGACAGGGAAGGAGATGAGGCTTTTAATAATACAGCAGCTCTAAAATGTTTAAATGAAAACAATAAAATACTGTTGATACATGTGGTGGTTGCTCCAACAAATTGAAAAATATATTCAGATATTCCACTGTTTTCCTCAGTGTCTCGAACACTGCATTTGATTGAGGGGGAAAATGTGAACTTTAGGTGTAGTTCTTACTGCATAAAGTAATACTGCATGATTATATAAATGTTAGAATTCTACACCAATCGTTTGAGATTCTTAAAGGAATGCTTCAAAATATTAGATATTTTCACAAGATAACATGGAAAAGGCAGAGAGATGCATTTTTAGAAATTCTTCTATTTAATCTCAAACTGCATTTCTGTATCAGCTCTAACAGCGTTATAATAAGGGATAATCCTACGAAGTCCATAGGCTGTGTGTTGGAGGATTAGCTAAATCTTGCATATTTAAGTGTTTCATTTTCTACTGGAATGTCTATAAAATAGACAGTAAAACCCACTTAAAGTAATACCTGTTAAAGGGCTAAAACAGTAAAGAAAAACCTCTATGCAAACTCAGATTTTCTTGAAGTATTCATTATATTACTCTTTTGCCTTTTCAGAATTTGCAGATCAAAAAGTAAACTATATAGTGCATTAATATAGAGTTTAAAAGGCTTTTTTCTCATACATTAAAAACATAATAATTTTGGTTTAAAATGAGTTTACATTTTTATATTAAACTTCAAATAATATAGCTTAGAATAAACAAAATCCTAAACTAATAGTAAAAGATGCATTTCTAATGTAAAACAATTATTTCAGTGCTTAATAAAAGAATATTTCTACATTATAAAACCAGGGAAATGGGTTTTGATGGAGTTTATTATGTACAGAGTTCAAATTTACACAGGTTAGTTTTTATTGTGGCTTCTTTATTCTCTTTGGTAGTGGTAATGAGCATCTGAAATTGTCTTGTGACTTGTTTCAGCAAGAGTTTTGTCATATTTGTTGGTGGGATCTGGATTGCACCCCGTGTTTTGTAGCAGAGCAAACACCAGAGTGACAGAAAGAATCCCAAGGATACCAAACCGATTGGCAATATTACAATTTAGGTAAAAAAATACTGAGTTTGTTCTACCTGCCATATAAGATGGTTCCTACCTCCCACATCTATACATCCAAGGCAGATAAAGGCGTGAGCACAGAGGACCAGCCTGGCAGAGTGGAAATGGGAATATTCAAATGCCATATTCTCAGTGCAGAGCAATGCACTGGCCACCAGTTGCACCAATAAAGCATATTATTGCTTCGGAAAGCAACTCAGGTTTCCTGGTGTACAGAAGTTACAAGAAATCAGAATGTCCCGTTGGTTCACAGTTAGAGCTTTACATTACCAGGGAACTCTACTAAGTCTTCTTTCTGGCTTAAGTTTCTGAAAGCAGGAGAGTGAGCTTCAATCATTGAACAGCTGATTGAAGAGCTATGTCAGCCAGGGCTATACTGTGCTCTCAGCTTGAGCATAGCACTGTATTGCTTGCATGCTTGGGGCAGGATGGAAGTGTGCCTGTTAGAAGGATGTGCCCTGCTCTGCAGAACCAAGTATGACTTTTGCATTGAATAAAGTAAATGGACTTAGGGATTTTTTGGGCCCTTTGAGAAAAATTGCATCCCATTTGTATGAACCGAGCTAGCATGGTGGAGTTGCTTAGGATGAGATGTGTGCTGCTTGTCACCATGACATAAGTACAGATCTCTGCCTCTGTGTCAGGGTCTGACAGAAGATGTGTGGGATCAGAATTCCCTGCCGGGCAAGCCGTTGGTCCAAGCATGCTACAGACAGGGTGGGAGCTTGTGATTGCCTGGTCTGTAGCCTGCTAATCTTCCAGATTGGTCTATGCTTTCTCCCCTGGGGGATAGAAGGCCATCAGCAGAAAGCAAGAACAATTCGTTGCTCTTTCACTGACAGTAAACAGGTAGTGACAGCAGCTAGAAATCTTGTTGCAGTGCTGTAGAGATCTGGGATTGTGGGTATGGTGTTTAGTTAATCACATTTTTCTTTCTGTTCTTAAATAGAAAATTATTCGTATACACAGGTGATGGAGGAGCTCTGTATGGGAGGGAGGGACTACAGGAGTGCGTAGGTGCATGAAAAGGTGGTTCCAGCAGGAAAGTTTGTCTGCTGCATCTGTACTTGGCTTATGCTATGCTATTATGCCATTAGTATCTCCCCCCAGCAGTAAACTGGGGACATCTTCTGGTTCTTGTGCTTTAAAGGAAGCACTGGTTTAGGTAGATGCATGTAATGAGGCATAGCTCTGATAGCTCCGGGGAGTATCACGTGCTTATGTGTTCAGACAGCTGGCAATGAAGAGCTACAAGCATGGAGGGCCTCTACTGTCGCAGATGGTGCAAAGGACCAGTGGTAGAGTTAATCCTTTGTCCAGCTCTGATGGTGGCTATAAGCCATGAGAGGCAGTGGGTTCCCTCACCAACCTACCTGCTGCCCCATTAGCTAGCAACATGGTGTGTGGGCATGGCCGGGAGCATGGACACCTCTGGACTTGGAATGGGAGCCTTTCCACACCTGATAACTTTACTTACACTTTCAGATGATCTGTTGATATTTCTGCCTTCTAAATCAAGAACTAGCAGCTCCACACCATGCTAAATGTACTTTCTCCAGTTCTCTTTTTGTGCATCACTTTGCTTGGTTTAAAGATTGGTCTCATGTGAAATAGCCTCTTCTACTGAGAGCAGACATGAATTCACGGCTGGAACACAGGTTTTTGGTATGTAGTTCTTGCTGTGGCATGGATAATTCCAGAGTTTGAGCAAGTGTAGTTTTGCTCTCCATCTCTTCCCTGGCTGTATGCTTTATGGGGAAGTGAACTCTTTAGTGCTGTCACAGTACAAGTGCTAATTAGCTGCTTAATCTGTGTGTTTTCAGAAATATTTTCTTACCACACATGACCGATGTTTTCTCATTCTCGATCTTTTATTTTTGAATTCTTCTACTTCCATAGATTTTTCTTGGATAGCTTCATGTTGTTTAATGTTTTGGTTTTTTTTTTTAAGTTATATATATATGTATATATACATATAAAGCTTTCTACTTTAATGATAAGCAGTTCAAGTTTTCCAGCGCAGTGTCCACCAGCCAGCTTCTTTCTTACTTCACTTGCATTGTTATTACCTGGAGGTAGGTCTAATAACAGGAGTGCAGCATCAGTGTCCTGCATGCAAGTAAGGAAATTAACCTAATAATTGTCTTTTAAATGCATTCTTTCATTACCCAACTCGGGGGGGGGGGGGGGGGGGGGGGGGTGGAGAGGGGCAGAGGTCATTTAACTCGCACAGTGATCACATTTGCATCAGCATAGAAAACCATTATCTCAGTAGGCTACAGCTAATCCTACTGATATCATTTTAATTGGCCTGATTTTTCTAATAAAGAAAAATATTGATGAGGTAACAAAAATTGGTCAAAAGAACCTGCTTAATGAACACCAACTAATCAGCATGCCTAGAATTTCTTGCAAGTGTAGACAATTTTCATTCCATTCCCACTGGAAATACACCTGCCAGCCCTCTATAATCTCTTACTAGCATTTATTCTTCTGCTTGGTTTGTGGCATGGAAGACAGCTTGGCTTTTAGTATAAATTTGTTATTGCATGTCTTCCTGCTTGCTTTCTGCCATGAAGGTTATGTCCACAATGATGTCAGGAGGTGACTGCAGCCTATTTAGACATGGCTGAATAAGATTTGTATCGTAACTGAAGGACTGGTAACAATCCAGCCATTTTGCTGCAAGGTGCAGGTTACAAAGTGCACTCTCCTGAGTGAGCACAGGCTGCACTGAGGTCTGTGTGCTGCAGATCTGCCACAGGCTGCCCTTGAGCGGGCAAGTGTAAAGCTGGCTCTGGTTTAGCTAAACATGCTTCAGTTACCCTTCACTGCCATGTAAACATACTCTCGATGAGTTGAGCTGCTTTGCTTCAGCTCTGTTCCTGGCATACAGCCTTGTTCTTCTACGTTTGTCTTAATGGAGTTTACTTTTCTGTGTTTGAACCCTGGTTTGCTGCTTCCTAGGGCAGGGTCTTACCTGTCCTCACTGTCCTTCTCAGTGTTGCCTTTTCTGTCCTCTGGAAAGCATCTGAGCCCTTCCTGTTGCTCCTTTGTTTTCCTCTCTGAGCATGAAATGCCAATGTTTTTGAGATTGTTTAGTGTTGTGGAGGCAGGAGCCGAGATGATGGATCTACATTAGCTATATTTCTGAATACCTGGATAACAAAACTTGCATTCAGAAAGTGTTGTGCCTTGACACACCAAACATTTTAAGTCTCCAACACAGCTTGTGAGTGGTTCAGGCTGTATTGGATCAACACTTCTAATTTGGTAGGAGGTTGTCTTCCAGCAATCGTTCTTTGTTTTCAGAAGGGTTGGATTTGCTTTGTCTTTGGGAAGTCAGTATTTTTCTCTACATTGGGATGTTGCCTCAGGACAAACTGTATTTATTCTGATAGTCTTGCTTTGTGATCTCAGCCTGTACCTAGGTGGCTGCACACCATACAGAGAGGGGAGGGCTGAGGCAGCATTTGACTACTCTTTGTGGTCCCACTTCAGACTGCCCAGGGAACCTGAGACACAAGATAGATGCTAGTGCATTTTGGTTTTCTGTATTAATGGCCCTACTGTGATCCCTGTCCTGCAGGTGCTACAGCCTTCCTGCGCAGTCCAAAATAATCCTATTGTTATAAAGAAGAGTTAGGATGGGAGAAAGCTAAGTAAGACAGAGGTAAACATAGATGGCGTATAACAAGAAGAGTGTAACAATAGTGGCATGGGAGCCATAGGAAGAATTCTGGTTGCTGCCTGGATGAAAAAGGGGGGAAGAAAAACATAACTTTTCTGGTTATAATTTGCCATTTAATACCCCCTATCTTGTTGACAAAGAGGAAGAGAGCTTCTACTATAATTAGTTGCTTATTATCGCTAAAGTGCTATTGAAGCATGCTGGAAGATCATGTACGATCTCTTTGACATTCTCTGTCACATAGGGAATCAATATTCTAGCAAGACTGTCACCTCCAGAAGTAACCCACAGTACCAGCTTCCTTCAAACACTTTTTACATTAAGCATTGCCCCCTGGCACATACACTTTCCCCAGCCTCACTCCACCCTGGCTCCACTAGTCTTGTGGTCAAAGCGTTAGGCAACAGTTTTTATTAACTGTAATAACAATATTGCAGAGATGGCCAATTTAAACTGAAGTCCCAGCATAGCCCTGCATTTCACAGCTGATTCATATTGACGAGTGCTGCTTACCCTGTGAACTGTAAGCTGCTGGAATGAGCAGAGCGGCTGCGGTTTTCTTTCAAGTTACAGGATCCAAAGGCAGCAGTAATTGTTTTTGAAATGTTTCTTTTTATGATTATTAAATAAGTTCATTGTATATGTTGAAACCTGGATTGTTCCTGCTTTGATTTTCTTCACTTTTCATTGCCGGGCATAAAGTGCAGGAACAGTGTGTGTGTGTGTGTTTTGGAATGCTTCTAAGCCATAATAAAAATATCCTTTCTGCAGCGAGGGGGTGCCATCTCTGCCATTTCCTCAGAAATATGTAATACATAATTAATCAGGATTTCCAACTCAGAGTGCTAAATGGAAGAGACAGGATGAACAGGAAACCCAACAAAATAACTAGATTTTATTTAAGCAAACATAAAAGTGCAGAAATGCGTTAGTCATATATCATGACAGATTCTAGCCCAGCCTAATTCAGTTCTTCATGTGTGTATTGGCACAGGGAATCAAAGACTGTTTGAAAAGATGTGCTTACAAAGTAAGGCACTTTACCAACTGTCAGGAACTGCTTTGAAACACGTCTTTACCTCTAGATACTATTTACCTTGAGGATGTACACTGTATATGCTCTCTTCAGCTTAAAGGCCTCAGGCTTGAGTAGCAGCAGTTACTGTATCTTTCAGAAACCCCATGTAAATTATCACATATGTGCCTTGCAGCACAAGGCCGTTTGCTCAGCAGGCAAACACAATGCAGCAGCATTATTAAATTTCCATGAAGTTTACCAAATTTGCAGGATCTGTAGGGTGGACCCAACAGGGAAGGTCTCCTACTGCCTACAGCACCTTTAGAGCAGCTGATGGTGCTGCTGATACTTTGCATTCTGCTGTTACTGTACTGCTGTAGCCATCTACTTAATCTCCACAGCCAGGATTAGTTTATTCGATTAAGTCTGTTCCCTATAGACCATCTCTGTAGCTCCTTGGAAGGCATCAAGACTCTGTGTCTCCAACCTTTTACCAGCTAAAAAGATTCAATAAAGTAATCTTTTCCCCCTCCTTTTATATGATTGGAAAATAAATTGAAAATGAATTTCAGTTATTGCTTGTGTTTTAAATATGAGATAAAGGTCAGCCCCCTCTAGCTATCTCTACAGATGGAGATTAACATGAGCATGTTCCATTATAAAATCATATAGGAGTTTTGTAAATCTGTCAAGTCATCTACAAATATATAATTAGTCTGTTAGATTTTGAAATCAATAAACAATGACTTTTTCAGTCCTGTGCATGGAAAGCTTTACTAGAGAGTGCTTTGGGCATAGGAGTCCAAATAGCAAAATATTTGCACTGTATACATTATTTTCTTGATCAGTTTAGATGTTGAATGTTAACTGAAAATTAGCTCTGTGTGCTTTGTTTTTTTTAATTACTTTTTTTTTTAACTCCATTTAAGGAAAGAAGCCAATTTTTAACATGGATTTTTTTAGTTAAAGCAGCGTGTCAGGCAGTGGATGTTCAAAGTGTAGACTTCTGTAGTTGGCTATAGCAGCGTGGTGACTGAATGTTTGTAAGGCAGCATTTATAGACATATTTATACAAGGCATGTATTCACTGTTTGTCATCACTGTCACAGAACATGATTTCCCGGGTCAGAAAATTGACTTCAAAGCTTGACCCTGAAGATTTGACTTGCCTGTTTGCTTATTCTGGTTCAAGATGTGATGTCAAAAGCTGTCCTATTAGTGGCACCTTTTCACATTTAGTTTGCTCAGGTTGATAATAATGATACTGAAAGGACCGCATTTTGATGTTGAAAGAGATAGGGGAAGGAGCACTGCTGAAATTGATGGTGTTGACAGTAGGAGGTGAGATTGTGAAGATACATTAAAATGTGGGTATTACTTTAAATGACAACATTCCTTTGGTAAAATGCTCTAGATCAGCATGAAATTAATTTTATTGGTGTATCCTATTCCTAAATTAAGATCAATTTTTTAATACAGTATAAACACTGTTTATATACGAGTTGCAAATATATACATAACTATGGTTCGAATGCAGTTTTTAAAGCAAATTACTCAGAATACACCAATTAGGATGCATTGCACTATGTTTATTTTAATTATTCGTTTTAGTATAGAATTTTGATATGCAGAAATTCATTGTTTCTAAAGTCTATTTGCTTTAGAAATAAGCTAGTATAATTTTAGCTGCAACTCTTAAAATCAGAACTACTATCATTCACCTGATTATGTTAATGTGGCATTGTTACAAGTTGCTGGATATACAAAATGGTCTGTCAGAATAAAAAAAAATAAAATTAGATTATTGAAACACTTAGGATATTTGTGGCAGGATGTCAAATCAATAACTTAATGCTCAAGTATCAAGGGTTTTAACTACTGATTATGTGTTTATTGATCTACCTTGTGACACCAAAGTATAGCAATATTGTCATATTCTTTTTTTTTTTTTTAAAGGAAAGCAAGGGAAATCTTATGCAGCATAATGTTTATATCAGTGATAGTTTTCATTTCATAGCATGTTGATAGCATGACATGGTTGAGTTTATTAGTATCTTTTATTGCTAGTAAAGTTAAAATAGAGAGGCTTCCCATTTTAATACACCCTCATAACAATTACTTTGCGTAAGGTCATATTCTGAAAGTTTCCAAAGTACTTAGCTGGCATAGACCACAATGGAATTTAAAGTAGCCAGTGTATAAGGTCACTCACAGAAGAGAATCACCATCATGAGCCTTGCTTAGGGCACACACTTCATCAGCCCTTGAACTCCCATGTTGTATGTTAATAACAGGTTTCACTTGTCAATTTAGAACACTTACTAATAATATCATTCTTGTGTTTGCTTGATTTTAGAATTTTGCAGTGACTAACAATCACATTTACTTTATTGTTTTTTTTCTTTCATCTCACCATTTTAGCTGGTGTAAGATTCCCATTCATTAAGATCCAGGATTTACAGCGTTGTCCATTTCTTCCCTAAATGTTTGTGGGTACTGATCCCTTTGCATTGTCAGGCAACAGCTGAAGTTGCCTCTCTGTGTACAGTGCTTTGTGGGTACTTCTTTAGGTGTGGTGCAGCCTGGCTATTGACAATGCTGCTGTTGGCATGGGGTCTGAAAGCTTCTGAGCATCAAAATTGTAATTTTCATTTTATCAATTGTTCATTTTCAGCCTTTTTATTTTTCTGTCTTTTCATTTCTTGATGTTCAGAGTGTGGTGTGTAGGGTTTTATTGTTGGGTTTTTTTTTTGTTGTTGTTTGTTTTAAATAATTTCTTCCTGTGCAGTTTATATATATTAAAAGAAAAAACAAAACCAAAATACTTCATCTCTGTAAGTACCAGGGGAATGTGCTCCCTGGGCCTCTGGTATGTGTTCAGTTCACCTAGCAGTAAAATGGGAACGGGAACGGGCAAGAGAAACTGGCTGACTAGTCACATCATAGTCAGGGTCTAGGGCAAATCCAGAGAAGTGCTTACTTGGCAATAGTCACTTGACTCCTATGGCAAATATTCTGATTTTTAAATGGTTATTGGTTATGTTTTTCATGTTCTACATAATTTTAGTTTGAGAAATCAACTGAAGATCTCAATTTTAAGTTTTTTTTACATATATAGAATAACTATTTCATAATACTGCCACATGCCAGCAATAAGAAAAGCAGACCAACTTTTGGCAAAATAGAAACTAGGGAACAAGTATCTCTGGGCAGTGTTCATGTGTCTGTATGTGTTTATGTCTGTGGTCTGCAGAACCTGCACTTTCTGATAGTGTGCAATTTATATTGTGCAACGAAAATATAAAGCAGACCTACAGTGGCCCTGTAAAAATAGTCAAATTCTGCCAGTTTTCCTTTGAAGTAGGTTGCAGTCTCACAAAAAAAAAAAGACCTTCAGTGCACGACTATGGATTGCACAAGTGGACCTTGTAGACAAACATCATCAAACTGTTAGCAGGGTTTGATGGAATTAAATTTGACTAATGGTCTCTTTTTATTGACGTAGCTGCTTAGGCGGTGTAAAATGATATAATATCCTCTACATCAAGGTGATTACTCAGGAATTTGTAACCTAAGGAAGTTTTATCTTACTCACTTAGCTTGTGTGTGTGTACAGATTTATACAGACAAAATTCAGTGAGAGGCCCAAATGCTGCATTTGTTGCGTAAAAGCTTAGGTGAGACTAAATCACAGACAATTCTCCTGAATACATTCCTTAAAAAATTCCTATTTGAACAGAAATGTTACTAAAACTGCAAACAGTAAATACCCAATCATCTTCATATTGTTTGTTCCACCTATCCCTCTTCAAATTAACAAAAGATTCTGACACGTTTCCAGTGAAGAAATCTGGGGGGAAAGGGAGGAAATGTGTAGAACTAAATCAGTAAAAAAAACTATTAGGTGTGACACACACACTTCAGTTGTAATTAGATAATTTTGCTTTCAAGAAAAGTCACCTTGACTTTAAAAGCTAAAAAGTACTGAATTATATGCTAATTATGATGCATCTTTGACGAAATGGTTGAGTAAGTTTTTAAGCACTCTGCTTAAATAGTTCACATGAAATTCTTCCTTCCTTACTCCCCCTTCTTTCCCCCCAAACAGAGGTGGTTGGTCAAGTTGATCTCTTGTTTGAAATTCAATCAAGGGCATTAAAGTGTAAACCAGTTGGAAAAACAAATTGCTTAGGGAAATCATTTGCTTAAACAACAACAAACAAGCACTGGTAATCTTCTTACAGAAATTAATGAAGGGAAAACCCCCTCAGCTTGGGTGGATAATGATCCTTAGCTATCATGTAACAAGCCTAGAAGGTTTAGGGAGAAGGTGAAAATTAAGAAAGCTGGATTAAACTGAACTTCCAGATGAACAAAAAGAAATTCAGGATAAAGATCAGTTCTCCCAATTTGAGATTGAAAAGCAGTTTTGAACTGGAGGGAGCTTAATCCTTTATCATCTCAGAACGTTTTTTATTTCTATGGTAGATCTACTAAATTAAATACTTAATTCAGACAACTGTCTTGTTAAGAGTTACTTTATACAATGAAAGCTTTTTCATCACGTAGAGCTATAAAACTAGTATATGTAAAAAAAATTACCTTTATCTTCTCATGATTGTCTTTAATGCTTACTCTTTACTAATTAATCTCTTCAAATTATTTAACCACAAAATTGAGATCTCTTCACATTACAGCCTACCCCAGAGGACATTCATAAGGGACTTCCTGATAACTCCACAAAATTTAATTAGTTTTCTCAGTACCTACATGTTTATCTTTTAGTAATGATAGGAGCTAGCTTCACTTCCATTTAGTAAGAAACTAAACTTCCATTTCAGTTGGTCTTCATTGAAACAAATAAGCTACCATTATGCCATATATACTTTTACTTACTAAATATTAATACCTATTTCAGCGAAAGTTTTTAATTATCCTGTCTCTGTTTAATGTGGAAAAAGAGCATTGAATACTGCAGTTAATTTTCTCTTCCTCTAGGAAAAAAAAAAAAAAGGTGCTAAGTTGTCTTCTGCTTTTTCCCTTATCTTAAAGCTCATCATTGCTCAAGGTTTGGTTTAAGTCAGTGGAAGCGCTGAAAAGCAAAGTGATGGAAATACATGCTTTGTAACTTTGCTAGGGCAGGTGGAACAATTCTCTGTCAAAATATCACACGAAAGCTTTACTAATTAAATGAAAACGTGATATTTGGGGATCTGAGCTCTGTGTCCAGGTAGACCCTGGGGGAAGCCAGCTGATAGTCTTCAGCCACCCTAAACTCAGTTCTAACACAGTGGAAGTTATAGGTGGGTGTTCATTTAGGCTCCAAGCCCACAAGCATTTACAGGCGTACTCAGATTTATGGGACTATTTGCAGTCAAATTAACCCCATAGCTAGGCATACATTTATAGGATTGGAGCACTGCTTTTTCTACTTATACATAGCTCACCTGTTTTCAGAGTAATGGTGACATCAGGAGGTATGAGAATTTCAGGACATCAAGTGGACAGGTCTGAAATCTGCTGGTATGAAGCCTGCTGAAAAAAACAGGATTTAATCTTGAGGAATAGGGAGGAAGAGTGCAGCAGAAAATTGCCTTTAAAATAAGAGCAGTAATAATTACTTTAAAGATTTGTACTGTGCTATCACCTTGCCATTAAGCCTGATGTCCTCCTTTTGCAGAATTTCTCTTGGCTTATTCTCAAATACATTTAAAGTGTCAAGTAATATGAAGTCAATGAAGCTGGTGATACTTTAAAGTTCTTAGAGACTGTTTTACATTTCAGTGTAGATTAGATGAGACTGAGCAGAAGTCACTTCATGTGAAATATCCTCGAGTAATCTATTGATTTAATTTGTAGCCTCAATCTAGAATTTAAGTGAGAAGACAAATAAGAAGTCCTTCACATTTACTTCACTGAATCTCTCTTCATGGCTTGTCAATAGTTCCCTATAAAAACAGAGAGGAAATCATACACATTTTGAAACTTTGGGTAGCTGTCTGAAATATTCCAGTTCAAATCTGTTTATTCCTTTTCTTTCTAAAAGAACTTCCAAGACTATCAGAAGGAATTTTTAAAATCATGCTTAAATTAGTGATCATATATCAGTGTTTACAGAGCTTTTGAAATAAAAGCCCAGACTTGCACAAGTATTTGCCTTCAGATCTCTCTTAAGTACAAAATAATAAAAAAAAACAAAACCAAAAACCTTCAACAGATAATTTTTAAGAGCTGTTTCCCTTTCAACCGTATTAATATAGGAACAGAATTATACTAAACCATGTTTCTTTAAACTGGCATATTTAAGGTCCTTATCTTATCCACATCTATAACCTTGAGTGCTTCCCAGTCTGTGAGGCATTTACACTCTGAATATCCCTGCCATGAATGCAGTTGTCCTTGTTTGACAGTCAGGAAACTGGGGCACAGAGTCTCAAGTCCTGATCCTCAAAGACATTTAGATGCTTAGTACATTTTTCACAAAAATTTAGAAGTCTTACTTATTTTCATTGAGATTTAGGAGCGTAATGGGAGTATGAATTCTAAATAAACTTTAGTATCTCAATCTAAAAAATCAAGAGATGCTTTTACAGTAGGGATTTGATTTTTTTTCCCAAATGTTAGTCTTGATGCTTTAACTACTGGGCCACTCTCTACTGTAACCATGCTCCCACAGATTAATTCCCAAATCTTATTGTGGAGTAGGTGAAACTCAGACATGAAATATGTTCATTGTTAGTGATGCAAGTGTCCCTTGTACTTTGTACTTACAACATGGCATACTTTCTGTTTTCCAATTCATTTCAATGTCTAGCAAAACTTAGCCATGAACCAAGAGGCCACTGGTCAGCCTAAGAAACACAGACACATCCATCCAAATAATGGCTAGTAAGTCCAGGTTTACTGTCTGCTTTCCCTTGAAGCCCTGATAATTTTGAATGCAATGTGTAATTGATGCAGTGTAGTCCAAGTCAAATGGCTCTTAAAATAAGAAAGCTAATAGTTCAAAGGTTTTTGGACTCAAGATGGGGTAAATATAGTAGTGTCTTTTCATCTTTAAAATTTTCTAGCACATTTGCATATGACTTTTAGGCACTGAGTAAAATTAACATGGAGTTTATTGAGATCCTCTTCAGCACTTGTGTCAGTGGTTATATCCCAAAAGAAACTGTGTGCAGAAAAGTGAAAATCTGGGGATTCTGTTAGGAAAAAGACCTAGTCGAAGGTGCTTGTAAGTTGAACATAGGAAGAACTACAAATTACCAAGTGGGTGAGCAGCCCACATCAGTTAAGTGCTGCTAGCTCTTTCTTTCAGCTAGTTCTTTGCTAGCTTAAAGTTCTACAATAAAAATCTGTGTATATGTAGCATCTAGGAACTGTTGCATTATTAGTACACTAATAACCTAACATGCTTTTCTGTATGTAGTGTACCTTCTGGTCTTCGGATTCACTCTTCACAGAATCCTTACCTCAGTGGATAAACACCCCTTTTTAGCTTTCAGATAAGTTTTGGACTCAAGTAAGCTTTATTGATGTGACTCGTGTCTGCTTACTGTTTACTCAGCTTTTATGCCAGCAGCTAAATATACTTGTTCAGCCCCTTTCTAATTTCAGTTTGCTCTCACCTGCCTGGTCTCATGAAAGACTCGAAGGTTTTAAATGGCGCTTAGAAGCTATGCTTTTACAGAGAATGTAATTAAGAAAATAAAAAGTACTAATTTCAAATGCTGAATTACTAAAAACAAGTACATATAATGAAACCTTAGATACCTGTATGAAGCATCTGTAAGGAACACTATCTTCTAAGCTTGACCATGGTCACATAATGATGCTCATTTTTCTCTCTGCAAATAACCCAAACCAAAAAGAGGTTGAGAGATCAGTTCTGAAAGAGTTAAAGTGCTTGCAGTTCTTGGATGCCTCAGGTGTGTTACGTGTAGCATAATGGTCAAAGCTGAAATTCAGATAGCTGCTTTTATGGCAAGAAGTTGTCTTGGACTTTTTTCTAACTCTTTTCTTTCCTGATCTTTGACACATTATTACTAATGGTCTCATCTTACACAGAATTGAGTATCTTTTATGTCACCATCACTAGACAACAAGACTTATCAAAGCTGACCAAGGAACTTTTAATAAGTAGGTTTATTTGGGATTGTATTTGTTGACAAAGATTCAGAGTTGCCTACCTGTTAAAAGAGAGAGCTGTAGTGCCTTCATGGAGCTTGGGCTGTTCATCAGCAGCCAAGGCTTACTGATAAGTGGGTAATGTTGGCTATTATGATACAGTGAATGTTTTCATATACATTTTATTTAATCTACAAAGCCCAAGGAGGGCTTGACTTGAGGAACGATCCCAGTGCTCCAGAGGTAGACCCCAGCATCCAAAAGTAGGAGTAATAGCAAAAGTCTAAGCTACGTAAATCATAGGATCATAGAGTTATAGAACAGTCAGGGTTGGAAAGGACCTTAAGATCATCTGGTTCCAACCCCCCTGCCATGGGCGGAGACACCTCACAGTAAACCATACCACCCAAGGCTCTGTCCAACCTGGCCTTGAACACCAACAGGGATGGAGCATTCACAACTTCCCTGGGCAACCCATTCCAGTGCCTCACCACCCTCACAGTAAAAAACTTCCTCCTTATGTCCAGTCTAAACTTCCCTTGTTTAAGTTTTAACCTGTTACCCCTTGTCCTATCACTACAGTCCCTAATGAAGAGTCCCTCCCCAGCATCCCTATACTCCCCCTTCAGATACTGGAAGGCTGCTATGAGGTCTCCACGCAGCCTTCTCTTCTCCAGGCTGAACAGCCCCAACTTTCTCAGCCTGTCTTCATACGGGAGATGCTCCCTGATCATCCTCGTGGCCTCCTCTGGACTTGTTCAAACAGCTCCATGCCCTTTTTACGTTGAGGACACCAGAACTGTACACAATACTCCAAGTGAGGTCTCATGAGAGCTGAGTAGAGTGGCAGGATCACCTCCTTCGACCTGCTGGTCACGCTCCTTTTGATGCAGCCCAGGATATGGTTGGCTTTCTGGGCTTATCCATCGTTATCTTCTTAAGGCATTCTATCTTGAGTACTCCCCACTGCATCAAACCAGCACTGCCACGGTCACACAAGCAAGACTAACAAGTGGCTCAAGCTTGGGAGTAGCTATAATCATCAAGGACAATTGAGTAGGTTTTGCTTCAGACTGTAAAACTCGAACTAAAAGGCCTCAGGCTTTCTGTAAAAAGCCTCTGTCTAGTTTAGCAGGAGCTCCTGGATGATTCCCAAGAGCTCCTATATGTCTTTGCTGCCAGTGTTTTTGCTGGTTCCCATTTAATGCTGTGTTTTGCATGCTACTTCATGTGAGGGCTTTCCTAAGGTCATTGCTACTGAAGAACTGGCTGTTCTGGCTGAGAAAATGATCAAGCTGAGAGGGATACTCTAAATCTGATATTGCTTTGTGGTCAGATAGATCTGGATCACAGTGAAGCAATCAAAGGTCTTTCATTTCTATTTTCTTGCCACTATCTGAGTAGCATATTGGAAGACTGAGAAAGCATCATTGTAGTAGTATCTTGCTATAGGCAAAACTCTAAGACTTTAAGTTATTTTTGGGCACTTACGGAATCTACATCTCTTTCTGTAAATCAGGACCAGTGACATGATCGTCGAGTGAAAAAAAAGAGTAAAAAAAGATGTAATATATATATATATGCTCTTAGTATAATTGTAACATGTACTATGCTTATAATGTGTAATTATTCCAATTTTACGTATAGGGGAATCGGGGTGCAGAAAATGATGTGTCATGTGAAATAACACAAGGGTTTAGTTATGAAATTGCTTTTTTCTGCTCCTGTGAGCTATAAGAAAGCTGCACTACTCTTCTCTTTTGTTCACAAGATACATACATTAGGACTCAAATACTTCCCTAGCATGAATCTTATGTTGTTTTGACCTTCTTTCATACATTTATTATCCACTTAAAGGTAGTAAAAAATCTGGGAGGAAGTTTTGAAATGTCTCATATGTCTTATTTAAAATATAGTTGTCAATTCACTTTCACATCTCATAACCTATACAATGCATAACTATGATTGCAGATTGTAACCTCAATTTTTCACATTTATGGGCTTTCTGTAGATTAATCTAATGAAAAGTAAGGATTGGGCAGTTGTATCTAAAGCTTCATAAATAATAGTGCTTGAGGCTGCTGCCTGAGTTGTGAAAGAAACACTGCTTTTCTCCTATGACATGAAGCTTTAAGGACTTTATGTCCTGATCAAGAAGGAGTGCTTTAATAAGCATCCATGTTAGAGGGTTTGTGCTGTGTAAGCTTGGTAGAGACCATATGGGCAAAAAGGCACATTGTGTGGCAACAACTGCCCTGCTTGTCATCTCCAATCATACTTGCTCTAATCCTTGTTTTAATTTACTCTGCTTGTACAGCACCAATCCTTCCAGTGCGGTCCTTAGGGTCCCTTCATTCCTGCCATTTATGACAAGGAATATGCAAAGGCACAATTATTCATCCACTAAGGTGACAGAGAAGGGCTCTGCTTGGGAATATGTTCCCAGACTTGCAGCATCATAATGTCAGTTGTTAAAGCACTTTACAGTTGCAAGCAATTCTTGAGAGACTTTTTTTTTTAAAAATATAGATATTTCTGAACAGAGAAGTGCTAAGGCTAAATTAATCCTTACTGATTAGAAAGTTCAGTGCTGGGAAGTTTTTATATAACATTCCCCAAACTTTATCTTTTATTCAAATGGGATGCTTTTTGTCTTGCTCTTATCATTCATTTAACTTTAGACAAAGGATAGTATGTTGAGCCACCCTTATTAAGTCTTGCAGATTGTATATTGTTTATATTCTGCTGTACACCACATTCCTAAACAGACCAGGAAAAAAAAAAAATAAGGCAAACAAAAAGCCCTCAAGTGTAGCATTCAGCCTCTTAAGTCCATGATGTATTTCATTTGCTACGGTCAGAGCAATTTTAACAATGCCTTTCATTTTCTTATAGCCTAAAATGATTTTCTTTCTGTGAGGCCATTCTCAAAAACTTCTCTTCCCCTTTCAGGGTATCATTTGCAATTTAAAGCTAACCTGGTGAGTGTACTCACAATAGGCTTGCCCATAAAATGGTTCAAGGCCTGCCTGCATGCCTAATGAGGTTGATGTTGAGCTATTTAGCTCTTTGTCCTTCCATAATATCTACTTAATGCAGTTCAATGGGAGTGGATTGTTAGAAGCATTAAAGATTCTATTAAGTCTTTACTAAAGCCACTCTATTCTAGTCCAGCTGTATAGTGGCAAGAGCATTAAATTTGAGAATGTAGTGGGAACAAGGGGCCTGAAAAAGCACCTATAAAAAAAGGACAAATTTCCTAACGAAGTAAGACCACACTCAATTTAAGACCTGTTACTTTTGTATCTAGATCGAAAGCGTTTCTCAATGTGCATCTCACAGTGTTCTGAATTAACTCTAGTTTCCCTTAATGAATGAACAAGGTATAGTTTTAAATCTTCCCTTTAAATCCAACGCACGTGAGTCAATGTTTGCTTTGCCACACTATTGAAAACAAATAATGTTATAATTTTAATCTCAGAGAAACTACCAAATTCTTGCAAAGGCCTCCTTTCAGATGACATTTCAACGAAATGTATTTTCCCATTTGCTTAAATACTTTAATGAGATTGGCCTGCATCATGAATTCAGGAATCTGTGCACTTTGGGGGGAAGATAACACTTCTGACAAAATAATATTCATTCAACACATTGTTTTGGTGAAGGGATTGTTTTTTTATCAGGCCTGTATGGTGCTAGCCACCAGCATTGAGAAGAGGGAAGAAAAAAAAAAGGAGAAGGGGTAGAATGGGCAGGATTTCACACAGTTGGCATTGACTTGGCTTGAAGAGGCAAGCACTAAGCTGTCTTTTCAGCCATAGTAAAAACCCTCCATCTGGCCACCCTGAAACTCTGTTAGCTTGTTCAACTCGCTGTCGGCTGATTGGGCTTTGTGAAGCAGAAGTAACAGCATCAATAGTATAAACC
Organism: Pezoporus flaviventris; assembly: GCF_033815535.1. Taxonomy (NCBI): domain Eukaryota; kingdom Metazoa; phylum Chordata; class Aves; order Psittaciformes; family Psittacidae; genus Pezoporus; species Pezoporus flaviventris. The sequence continues at coordinate 3,512,740 of NW_026892602.1, forward strand.
CTTGCCACTTGAGAGTATTACATTTCATTTCATGCTTGACTTAATCAAAACTGGGGAAATGAAATTTACACCTTTTTGATGTTCTTTTCCCTGCTGTTTAAGGAGAAGAATCTTAACCCATTTGATCCTCACATGCACCCAGTAAATGACCAAATATGCCAAGCTGCCAAAAGCAGACGGCTGCCAGTTGCCAGTTTATGTCAGGTCACTGTGAGAGAGCTTAAGCAAAAGGTCTTGAGTTTCACACCAAATACCTCAATTTGCAGTACCGTACTTTGGTTGCAGTGTCAACAATTTAGCTCCCCTCCCTATTAATATTAAATTATTATAAAGAAAGCAAAAATGTCATTTTACTGGAGGGAAATATGTTAGCAGGCGGCTGTTGTGTGACAGAGTCAGGAGAGTGACAGAGATGAAATGAAGCTGGGTTTGAATTGCTGCTTCAAACCCTTGACATTTGTTCCTTTCTTTTCTGGCTCTGATCTACATGATATAAGTAGTTGTTGTTGTTGTTGTTCCTGCGAATAACAAGACAGTGCAGTAGCAGATTAGTGATTGAGTGAGTGAAAAATGGGACTGGTGAAGGGATTTTTGCTTCTGCCTGGGGAGAGGCTCATTAAGCAGATCAGATTGCTACCAAAATACATACATACATAAAATCAACAGCTAACAAAGTTCTCTCTTGCAACTTGCTGGTGGAGAAAGCTTTTATATTCAGCAAAGGCGGGCCTGGGAAGAGGCTTTGCTGCTCGCCTTGCTGCAAGATTCAGCATGTAGCTTGGACTTTGCCGTGGGGTGAATCTGTGACATCTTGTCACCACCTGCACTGGGGTGGACCCGTGTGGAAAACAATCAAACAAACACAACACAACAGGTTTCTGCTTCCCAGTTGCCGCCCTGCTCTCTTGAAAGACCTTTTGCCTTTTGTCAAGGGCCCTAGTTTATGACTTGATGAAAACATTTGTAATAGATCATCAAATACTGATACATTCTAAGGGACAATATCCCATTTGTTAAATATAAATTAACATTAACACAGATCCCCCGTCGCAGAAAGGCGAAGGGTTTTGACACCTTTTCAACAGGACAGGCCGGGCCCCAGCAAAGAAAGCCAAGGGCCTGTAAAGGAACTTGTCCCGAATGGTGATCCTTGCAGCTCTTGTGTGACAAGGTACATAGTTTCTATTCAGGAACAGGCAGATTATCGGTTACTATAGTTTCCCTAATGCTCAAATGGAGCTAAGGCCTAAGCTGAACAGAATAGGTTAAAAGGTGCCGATGTTTGGGCCTGCGAAACCACATGTTGAGAGTCAGAGACCAAACAAAACAAAGAGCACATCTCTCTGGTCTTTGATGTCTTCTCTGAGGGATGCGGAGGGACAAAAATGCAGCCGTGCCCAGCGGCCGGCCGGCTGGGACAATGCGCCAGTGTGGGAGCACAGGGCGCCGCGGGGTAGTCGGAGCACCCGGCTCCTCTGCCGTGGAGGTGGGGTGTTCCTAGAGGAAAGCAATGAGATACTGTCACAGCCTGTCTCGGAAAATCCTTGTAACCGCACATGTTTATTCTCCCATATTTTTCCCCCTACAAGACACGCGCTGTGGTCTCAAACACAAACAAACTCAGTATTCTTGGAGCACTAAGTTTAACGAGGCTTAATTTGCTGTTTTCTGCATGTGTTTCTTTTTAGTCTGTCCTGAGTATTGCATTTGTGTTGTGTGCTTTGAAAACTCTTTACAGTGCTTCAGCTAACAGCTTTTTATTTCACAGCTTGCCTCAGTCTGCTTTGACTCCGGTGCTACGGCTGCTTGCATGAATCACTGATTCTGCTCTTTTTTCCATTTGTGACTATAGTGTTTTCAAACAATTCATCTTCACCTTAAAAATGTTCCATGTAGGATATCCCCTGATAGCACAGGCAACGCTTTTGCATTTTTCATAAGCAGGATTAAAATACTCGCTACTTGCATTTACCACGAAGGTTTCTCCATTCTGTTGAATCTCAGTTTAGTATTTTAATTTTTTATTAAAACTCTTGTAAGCAAGATAAATGTGCATCGGCACTAAAGGGAGACTGCCAGCTTTGATAGATTACATTGCCACAATTTGCTGCTGCTCTGTAAGTATTCAAGCACTTGAGATCCAAGTATTATGCAAAGCAAAATTAATCAGCACCTGCATCTTTTAAAATAATAGAATTCATGAATTCTAAAGTTTTATCGGCGTTATTGTAATTCTGATTGTCGTCAGTTCTTTTTACCATTATAGAAAAATATCTAATTGTAACAACTGTATTCCTATAGTGAACATATTACTTGAATTCAAACCCTAACAATGGCAATAGGATAACTGTCCTTGAATTTGAGCCTTTTGTGATACATCAATAGGCTTACAATGTGCTGAATTAGCAGGCATATTAATGGGCAGATGCAGCACCAGCCCATTCTTTTTACCCAAATCTTCTTATGCAAATACCCCATGAATCCAGTTCAAAGAGCTAGCTTTAAAATGAGCTTCTACACACATTCAGATGGGTCCTTTCACAACTGGCAATGGGACTTAGATAGAAAGTGACATGAGAAAAGTTTAGACACTTGTTTTTATAACTGAACATGATCTTGTTATCATAATCTGATACTGGTAACTGGCATGGTCTGGTTGTAGAATTTTAAGCCTTTAACAGAGGGAGATAATCTAGGCCTTTGTGCTACAATGTACTGAATCCTGCACTTGGTGAAAGCTATCAATGAGAATCACAGTTCATGCTTTTTCAAACAAAACTTTTTCATGGTAAAAGCTTTTATCCTATGATAATTACTTAACTGACTGTAGCAGTGTCTTTAACGTTAGTGAGCGCATAACAAGGGCACATAAAAAAGGTTTCGTTATTTTTGAATAAATAAATTATCAAATAAACAGGTTTTGTTTGCTTGTTGAACTAAATGGTAATGAGGTCATTATTAAAAATGCTAATGTGTGGTATCATGGCTAGTAAAAGTTAATGTGTTTTGTGATCTTTCTTTTGTTTGCTGTGTTTCTTGTGATTATTTCTCATCAACAGCATCTGGGTGAGAGTGTTTTTAGTGATTTAATTGCAAATTTAGGAAAACTTGACAAAGGAAAAGAAGGCGAATAGTTTTACTAAATTTTTGATGTTGAAGCCCCTTCCTTTAAAGTTATTTTAAATTTGCCAGCCATTTTAATGAAAACCTAAGTGGTGGTTTGGATTTTTTTGAACTGTTTATTTTAAGTAGTGCAAAAGATGGTGACAAGGAATTTCATGTTGACGTTTCCCATACATTCTGACCAAGCTTTATTAAGGCAATGCTTCCTACAGAATATTCTGTAGGAAGTGTAAAGGCAACTGAGAATCGATTCTCAGCTGGAGAAAATTGGCATAACTAATTGACTTCTGTGAATCTGGTCAACACTGTTTCAGCCTTGGCCACTATGTGGAGTTGGTATATGTAGATAATTTAAACTACATGAGATTATTGTAAAAAATGAGGGGAGAAATAATCTGCTCTTTTATCATTGCATTTAGAGAATCACAGTTTCTATTAGACTAGTCCTGTACAGCATTATTGATCACTTTATAATTTTTTTCTGAAATGGATATTTATAGTGTGTTCTGAAGCATTAATGAGGTGATTCTTATACCAAGATGTGTAGTGTAATAAATAAGCACAAAAGCAAATATATCTCTTAAACAGTTATGTACAGAGCAATACAACAATTACATATAGATGCAAACTGGCAAAAATATTATAGGTTGTGCTTATCAGCCTTCATGGAGGAGTTCTCTATTAAGATTTAATAGTAACAAACATAAGAGTTCTACTGAGTCTTCTTCTGGACATGTTGTGTTTCAGCATTAATTAACAGTATTCTTTAGGGACATGAATACATTTGGTAAATGCTTTGATTTTTAGTATTGTTTTCTATGTACGGTAAACCTGCAATAATAAACTAATGTGCTGAAACAATATGTCAGATTAATATTCATACACATAGAGGGCCTAATTCTATACTCAGATGTATGTAAGTAGACCCTTCCTATCGCAGAAGTATAACCCATCACCACTGATCCTGTTGAGCCACTACTGCCTTACTCATCTTCAATAAACTTAATCTTTCAAATGAACATACTGCTCATCAATAAATGTAGTTAAATGTAAAGGAACACATTAGGACAGTCACTGACAGCTGGGAATCTGCTCCAAAGACCATGGTTCTGGGTGGAGCTCCTTCGGGGAAGCTTCAGCCACCTCAGCCAGCCCCACTCTGCAGGAGAGGTTTTTCAGGGACTTTGTAATGTTTGTGTTCCTAGAGCATATACACAAGTAACTGTACATGTTATGCTTTTGTAATATTTCAGAATATTTATATATATAGCTCTATCAATCACTATTAGACTGTGATATTTAAAGTAACTGCTTAAATTTCTCAAATTTTCATACGCTTTCTTTGCTTTATGGATGAAGCTGGAGTGATTAAACAAATATTTATTTTCTTGCCCTTTTTGCTGTATCTGGGAATGTTTAACCACAGCATGGAAAAAGGCACGTAAGGAAATCAGTGTAGGAAAACCACTGAAAGGTTGAAGTGTCAAAGGTAATGCAGAGGGGAACATAAATGGCACAGAACAGTAAAATACCTGGAGGGCAAAATAGGTGGTAGAGCAGTGGAAGGAGAGATAAGGAATCATCTAGAACATGAGTATCAAACTGTCAAACTGAAAAACAGGAAAGGAAAAAAAGGGTGTAAATTAATGCCAGATAATATCATCTGTAAAACAAACAGTAAAACAAAAGGAAACTCCAGCCTCAGTTTATTCTTGTGAAAGATTTTGTGCCTTATTTTACAGGTATGTAAAATGGGGACAATAATAGCAACTCTGAAAATGGATCTGGGGACTCAGATTGGGAATTTTCAAGAATGTGGAACCTACTAATTCCTGTTATTTTACTGCAGTTCACCAACACAGAGTTAATTTTTTGTAATGTCAACAGTAACAAAGGTAAGGAAAAGCAGCTTGTACAAATTAAATTAATTTGAATGTGTTTCTGTCCCATTAATAAATCTGTGTGCCTCAAGACTGACACAAAACCAGATCTGAGTAGGGAGAAGACAAAATGAAATGTGATGGGTTTAGAAATTATTTTGTGAAAAGTAGAATGGCTCTGAACATGGTTCAGTATAAGAAAGCAGAATTAAATGTTAATATACTGGCATGAAAATCAAGTCCGTAAGTTGTTTTTCTCAAGGAACAGATATTCTCTGAAAAGAAAGTTTAATGATGGTGGATACTTGCAATTTTAAGTATAATTTTCAGAATACGTTTTAAAAAGAGGTGCAGGGTAACCATTTCTGGTGGGGCAAACCATTTCTGTAAATGAAAACCAGACAAAATATTTGCAGCCACATTGCATTTTGATATTTTGCGAATTAAATGGAATGTTTAGACAGTTTGAAATAGAAATTTTTCTTTTCCAAATGGCATTTTCCATTAAAGTAATATTAATCCATCTCGAAGAAGAGGGTTTCAATATCATTCCTTGCACCTGTCTCCTTGACTTTTACACATTTTAGTACTTTCAGAACCTGGGATAAGCATGTATTTTTGTGCTTTGAGGAGCTGGATCCTACAGTGTTTGAGATAAGCCTTAGTTTTTTCTTATAGACAAAGCTGAAATTCATCCCCAAGAGATTCAAATTCTTGATTTTCTTGTTTTGACATCTGGCTCTGAAATAATAGTTTCATGCCTGTTTTTCTATTTCTTTTTGTGCACAGGAGGTTTTTTTACTATTTTAAATGCTTATTTTTCAAATCTTCTTCCAGGGAACAGTTTGGCATGCTTTGGGCCCTCTAAGCAAACCGGTGTTTTCTATCTACAGGTGTTCACCCAGCAGTAACGTTGCACTGCGCTGCGTTCCAGCCAGAACAAAAAAATGAATTATACTCACAAAATATGCCAATGTTCCCAGCCTCATGCCTTCATCAGGGCTGAAATGTTAGTATACTCTGCTAAATCCAAGTCAACAATAAAAGAATCATGAGAAGTGCGAATGGAATTGTTTCTCAGCCAAGCGGAGTGCAGTGAGGCTTTACTGTTTGATGAACAGCTGTAAATTCTCTAGATTACCCCATTGCATTCGTGCTGTGTAGATAGTAATGCCGGTGCTTTCTCTCTAACATCACCAGTCACTATCATTACACTCAGTTTGCTGCGATTTTATAGCTTCTCTATTTTTATTTTTTTTTTGCCTTCTAGGTATTAGATGGGCAATGTCTTATAGCAAATGCAACTAGAGTCTGAGCAAATCTCACCCTTTCTTTGTAATTTCAGAGCAAATTTTACAGCAAAACCAGCATTCCTCCCATTAAACTGCCATCTATGGGGATTTCCACGTGCAGGGAACACCTCAGAATTGAGTGACCTCTTCGAAGTCATACAAGAATTTGGTGATGAGTTTAACAGTGCAGCCCAAATCATCTTATTCCTCATGTGTGGTTCAGCTTGTATCTTTCACTTACACCTGACAGGTGGGGAGGAAAAGAATTATTTACTTTGTAATAAATAACTTCTGTTTTCTGAGGTGTTCATCCGAGTAGCACTAGGGATTTACATGGATGTCTTAAGCGCGCAATCAGATTAAAAACTTTCATGTAACAGTAAGGTTCTTTTGCATGGGTATTGGTATAACTTTGGAGCCTGCCTGTAAGCCCCGCGCTATGGCTGTCCATAGGATAAAGTAGTAACAGAGCTCCTTGGATACACTAGCCATTTTCTCTTGGAAATACTTGGCATGCTAGAAGAGGAGCTCAGTTACGAATTTAAAGATAAGACAGCTGTGGTTTCATGATATCACCATAGCCATGGGGCTTTCTTTGTCAAAGCTTAGTGCTCTGGTTTGGTTTAAAATAAAGGTATAGGTATTCACAAGACCCCTTAGAGGTAAAACCACTGGGATGGTAGGCTTGTGTTAGACCACATAATGATCAAATGTCATGTCTGGAGCATGAATGTCCTCAGCTGAATGATAATATGAAAGAGGCAACACAGCTCAGAAGACTTAGAGGAAGAATTGCTTCACTGTTGATGATACGTCTACAAACACACAGCTCATATAGAAGACTGACAGAGAGAAGAAGGGAGATCAGCTCCTTAATCAGGATCTCTGAAAGAGGATGGAAAAAACAATCTGAACATGTTACAGTAATTCAAATCCCTGTAAATACTCTGCTGAATACTGAAAACATGTAAAATTATTATTGCTCCAAGGCAGCCTATAAATATTATTATTGTTTTGGCTGAATCCAGACATAAAATATTTTCTCCCTGGTTTATGAAACAGTTGACAAGATGCCACTAGCCAACTCTTACTCTTGCTTTTAAGACTTAGGTTTGCTCTAGCTATCAGAGTTAACACTGGTTAGACTACATGATAGATTTCTGTTCTACAAGTGAAATATCCCCTCTTCAGAAGCAATTCCCTTCTTAAATCACCTAGTCTGTGACATCCCCTTAATTCCTTTATTTTTCTTGAATTTAGCATAAATACTTCCCTTTTTTACACCTCCATCTGTTTGTTCTACTTTTCTGCCGTGGTTCCTGTCTATGAGGCATTGAGCTCTGTTCTCAGTCATAAGGGCATTAGCTAAAGCGGTAGTTTCCTGGAGTTGGTGCCAGAGAAGTAGACTGAACATCTTGAGAATGGTGAAAGACATAAATATACAGAGACATATATTGATCTGTATGCGTGCAGGAGTGGAGACGGATGGGTAGATAGACACATACACAAATAAATAATAGAGCCAGTGAATGTGCATACACATCCATCAGAAAAGTCATAGAATTCTAAAACGCTCTCACTAATAGTCTGGTTAATGAATACAAATGCAGCGCAAACTCAAGCAGGTAAAGAGGAGAATTAACATAGGATTATCATATTTTACACATAGACATACTTGCCAATCCTTTTAAGAATAGTTTAAGGACAGATCTAAGTATTTGGAAGTAAGAATCTCTAAATATAGATTGTGCAAACCACTTAGCTGTAATTCTTTTGAATCACTTGCAGAATGTCATGACTTCATGTTCACTGGACTTCTGTATAATCAAATGAGCCATTTTAATTTTAGCAGTCCATAAGCTATCCTAAGTATTTAGCAAACTTTCATTTGATTAGCTAAGCCACATTTGGCACTATGAGAAACTGTCCACAACTTCAATATTAGCAAAAATCTGCTTTGAAAGTGAATGCACATTTTCCTGAGTTTCAGGATTCAACACATGTAAGGCACATTCCACAGATGCTGGAGGTTTTATGCAGGTACAATCAAGTATCTATAAGATCACCTGCTGCATTATGCAGCTGTCTGACAATGTGGGCTGTGGTTTCATGATTGTTAATATCTGATCTATGTGCTATCAAAACACTCAGGGTGTAAATTTGATCTGGATAAAGGGAAAGCACATGACTACGTTTCTGTATACTTGGATTAGCTTAGAATATGCAGTTTTTGCTGGCTGTGGTCGAACAAACTAATCTGCCATAAAGGCTGCTGATACATTTGTTTGGGTTGTTGTTTTTTTTTAATTATCTACAAAAATAAGAGGGCAGAATGAATTTTTTCCACAGTGTCCCTTTGCATCTTGTGACCACAGTCACAGCTTTTTATGTGGTATTAGTTATCTAAAATCATGGTTTTAGCATATTGTAAAGTGAATCCTCAGACGCAGATCCTGTTAAAAATATATAACAAACTGCCTATCTAAATGTTAGTATTGCTTTTGTTGAGGTGGATAGAATATTTGCTTTCTTTTAATCATTTATTAACATTATCTGAAAGACTTATATGTGTAATTTATGGGAGTGCTTTTCAGATATGTTTCAGAGTAGGTTTTGGCATAGGGAAAAGTAAGTTTAGAGCACACGTGAGTAGAAAAGTTTTGCTTCTTCAAAGCTTTAAGTTGTATCATGGACAGAGTTGTTTAGGGATACTGTGTCTTGAAGGATTTTGCTGTGTGTTATTTCTCACCTTTTTACCTCTTCCCTGTGGAGGAAAGTAAGAAGGGTAGTTAGGAAAGGGGAGAGCCACACTGCTCAGTGGCAGACAATCTAGTAAGGTGCAACAACCACAGAGGTGTCTTGGGAAGGTTCAAAGTGCTTGTTGGGAGAAACATTTTCCCTATTGTACTGGGAGGTGGTCTGAGACCCTTGAAGGTTTTCAGGAGCTGGCTAGACCAAGTCTTGTCTTGTCTAGTGTTCATGACAGTTCTGGGGAAGATTGGAATAGAAACCTTAGAGTTTCTTCCACTAATATTTCTATGATTATGTTGATCTGTACCAATATTGCAGAGGTACCAGCAAGTAATTTGTTCAGGTAAATTTATTTAGGTGGGATTTTCATTGCTGATGAGTTTTCTCTGTTGGTGAAACTTTTCAGTGGGATTTCAATGATTTTGTATGGGGCTCATATCTTAGCTGTGAAATAAACTCCATGGTTCTAATACAAACCCTATATATTTTATATCAGTCACAATTCCCACAACATACTGGTCATACTAAATGCCAAAAATGTTAAAAATCTTATTTCCCATTGAAATCCATTACTTAACCCCATTCTGTACATATCCTTGAAAGTCCGCTTTCATATGGACATCCTGTCAGCTTTATTTAAAGAAAAAAAAAATCCCTCAAACTAGAGCAGAGCAATTTGTACTCTTTCTGCATCAGGACCAGCCTGAGATTCTGTATTTTTTTCCATGTTCATCTTCAGAGTTTGGCTTTAAAAGCCATTAGTGATACTTTTAAAACATTTTGAAAGGTACATGGTCAGATCAGATTCCTTCTGTTGTGTCTCTGACTCTAGCTTACAACGAATGCTTATCAGTGTAAGAGCAGTGTGTCATACTTTCCCTGGTATATCTTTCCAATAATCAGTGGTTCACTCTTCACTGTGCTAGGTGTGATCTGAGAAAGCATCTCACAGCAGTGTTCAGCACTTTGCATGTTTAAACACATTGAAACATAGTATTAATTATGGTGGTGCATCTAATGGTGTTGTCATTAGCCTCTGATGGATTTTTCCAGAAGACCCAGCAACCAGATTTCATTTGGTCGGTTTCCAAAAGAAATATGCTTTTCTATACATCTGTCATTTGGCATTTAGTGACGTTTTCACAGCTATGCACTTGCAATTAAGAATCTTTTGATTGAATTTGTGGGTTAGTTTTGGTTTATTTATTTATTTTTTTTTTTTTGGGGGGGGGGTTTACACAGCAATGAGCTCAACTGAGTTTACAGTTGAAGTGTTTGAAATTGCATCAGGCAATGACTTAGTCACTCTTCAGCTGCTCTGAATTCTCAAATGCTTGTTAAATCAGTTTTGGTTTCTTTTGATTTATGGATGGGTGATTAAATAAGGAGGCTGGAACAGCAGAAAGTATCTGCTGCTGTTTGGGAAGCCCAAGCCCTAGGAGCTGGCAGATGCGGGCTCTGCAGCACATCAGCCTAGTTGGAGCAAAGGTCATCCTCTAATGGAAAGAAAAACAAAAATAAAACACTCCCACCATGAGGAGATACTGAGCTACCAGGGAGAGCTCCTGTAATATACTGCTGTGACACCTGTGCTGTACAGATCTTTATGGTGCTGTACTCCTCTTTCCTCCCACTGGCAAATTACAAAGTCTGAAGGGTCTTTGGCAGGCCTGAGCAATAGTGGAACAGGCTACTGTCAGCCTCTGCCTGCAGCATGATTCAGAACCTGCCCCACTCAGTGGTGGTTCCCTCCATTCTTAGCCTCCTTCTGTGATGCCAGCTTGTGTCCTGATCCATTATGGGCAGCCTTCATCAGCAAGAGGTCTGTAAATGACCCTCTATTCGGTTCAGTCTGGAGAGCTCAAGAGGAGCTTTGGTTTGTGCATGGAGAAATGGTAGACCTGCCCACTTCTGGCCATGCTCTTCCTGTTTGATGGAATCAGTATGTCACAGCCAGCATTCAATTCAGTACTTTCTTGATGGCTGTTGTCCAGGCTGTGGCACAGAATCTGTCTGATGGTCCTATGCTGTTTCTTCTCAGTGGCAGACAGCAGAGTGCTGTGATGCTTCCTGTAGTCTGTGGCTGGTTCTAGCAGAGGTCCAAATTCTAAAACATGGAAACTTGTACTGTTAAGCCTTGATGTAGTCTTTCACTGCTTACTGATATGCAGTGTGACATCAATGACATTAAAATCTTCTTACCAGGTATGTGTATTTTCATTATCTTATGCCTTTGTGATGCTCTGGAAGAGTGCCTGATTCTGTGCTAGCGAAGCTGTACAAGTCAACTTTCTCCCTTGTCCTCTGGGACTGGGAAATAAGGGCAAACATGTCTGGTCTTTGAAACTAGGAGATACTACCATGGTAGTCCATGTGACCTCTTGCATAGCTCAGGAAAGGGCTATGCTATTGTGAAGGGTGCTTAGCATCGGATGAAGGAGTGCTCTCTGGAAAACCACATTTCAAATGACAGGAACAATTGATTTGCACTACTGAGGATCTGAACATCACATTTTCGTTGTCAAGGAGGCATATTTTTTAGGATCTGATTATTATTTTTTTCCTTTGTGGTTCACTTACCTTTCATTTTTATAATTACTGTATTTAAATGCCAGACTTAAAATTCCCAGTTTTGTGTGGCTCTGGGCTTGGGGGAAGTGTGTCAATTTTTGTAAACAATTTTTTTCCTAAGTGAAGACTTAGTCTTGGCCAGGTGAACCTTTGCTGTGTGAGTCCAGGATTTAAACTGCATTTTTTCATTTCCATTTTGTAGTAATTTTGTGGTCACACAAGTGTTATTTACAGAGGAAATCTGACTGAGGTTTTTCTGTTGCCTGGGCCACTATTATTCAATACTGTTGTTGCTCTTGTTTAAGACTATAGGGACTGTGCTCAAGTTATGGAAACAGAAAGAAATGCTTGGGCATTCTTAGGTGTGGGCATACAGTGAAAATTCTATGTGCAGTGAAATAAGAAACACCACACTTTCAGTTACATCTGCACTCCAGGCTATGGGAAGAAGGGATTCCCCACTTACTAATAACTGCTAGTTCCGAGATACTGTTGCTGTTTGGTTAAAATGAACAAAATAGCAAATCACACTCCCTTGTTCTCATTAAAAGGGTGCTGGTTTGCAACCACAGCCACAGTTGTTGCCTATCACATGCATTTACATTATAGTTCTTGATTTTGCTTTCTGTAGCTCTGCTCCTTCCAAAAGCCCAGTGATTAGTGTGCAAAATTTCTGTGCCTTTGAAGCTAAAGACATACTCCTGAGTATTGTCATCAGTTATAACTTTGGTGTTCTGCCCAGAATCTTACGAATAAAATCCCTAGCTAAATACTTATCCTGTTATTAAGGTCCTAAAGTAAAGGAGCTAACTAAAGGAGTCATGCAATGTGACTGACTTTTTTTCCTTTTTTTTTTTCTCTGTTACTTTTCGACAGTTCCACTTACTTCAATAAAGCTAATGCCAGCTTTTAAGCAAGAGCAAGTTGTACAATACATGGGTGTGTGTCTGTCCATATAAATTTAATTTCTTTAAATTAAAACCCCAATAAATGAAAACTGTCCAGATGCACTGGTTATAAATGAAAGGCTGACTCAATGTCTGCTGTGGCCATTAATGAGCCTTTCCTACACTGTCTAATCATATTGATTGCCTTATTGAATGAAACTTGTGACACAGACTTTGTGCAGAATCTCAGTGGTGCTCAAGCACACACTTTAGTATGTTGTAGAGTAAGTGGTGATTTTCTCCTGGCACCTTTTCAAATGGCAGCTCTTTAAATTTGTGGTCTGCAGTTGAATCTAACCTATACACTTAGTTTCTCAGAGCACCAGTTATCTTCAAGTTGTTAATACCCCATCAGGTGTTAATATCAGAAAAGCCATACAAAGCTCTTGGTTGGCATACCATTTTGCTTGTTCAATATGAAGTCTACGTACTTCCCCCAAGAGGGAATTGGCTGAAGTGGAAGACAGCTGCATAGGTTCCTACTTTTATAGCTTTTGAAAAAAAGGATCTACATGTTTTTAACCAAAATATTATTTATCGCTACTTAATAAAAGTTTTATTAGCATAAAGCCAGTCTTTAATCATTCCAAAGTTATTTGGGTAGGCCATTTAATCTAAGACTGTGGCCCTATTATGTATCTAGTGAAAAACTATTATCCTGCAGCCCTTCATACTGTGTGAGTGCTATGAGTTTCCTGTTGATGTTTACAATTGCAGGAAAAAGTTGAAGTTTACAATGGAAGTGGAAAGGGAAATGGATGAATAAGCTTTGAAAACTAAACTACTCTTCGTCCTTCAAAGAAATCCTTCTGGGCATGGCTAGAAAGAGGTAGAGTACAATGGCAAGGAAGTCTACTAAACTTAAACTTCTGGTGTTCTCATACTTGCTACCGGGTATTTACATGCTTAGTGGAACTCATTCATCCTTGTTAAAAGTGACAGTGTTAAGTAGTAATTAACTACATTGTTAACAACTTATAGTTTCTAGTATTCTGGTTGCTTTGATTTTGTTTTACAGACAGCACTGTCCAAATTTGATCCATATTGATGAAGCAGATTTTTCTGAATGTTGTTCCTTTAACGGTCTAGCAAGGGTAGACAGTTAATGTTTTAAAACTAAACTTCAACTACATACGTTCTGTATTTTCAAATGTGTGCTTGTCCTTATTTTAGATCTTACTGAAGATGAAAGTAAACTGCTCTTGCAGATGCAAAATAATAAGTATTTGGTTTGACTTCCCATCATAGTTCTGCTTCCGTGTCACCATTTTCCAGTTGTGCATGTCTGATCAGCCCATGGGGTGCTAACATGGAGAGCTCTCATAGTTTACCTAATATTCTGGAGAGGACAATCTGTTAGAATGGGTTTTCTTAGCAACAGTGTTCCCATTTCAAAAGGTTGACCTATCTCGTAATGTAATGAATTGTTAATATGTAGGGTGAGAGGGTGTGTTGCACATGGATGCCCAGGAGCTAGGCTTTGTACATACCTGTTGTCCTCCAAGAGGCTGCAGTGTAAACAAAGCATGGGGAGAGGAAAGTAAGGGACCTTGGCGGACAACAGTGAGCCATGCAGAGGAAATAGAGAAATGGTGTAAGAGAAACAAACAGTTAAGGGGAAAAAACAACATTAAAACCGACAGAAGATGAAGAAAAGAGAACTAGGGAAGGGTAAAGACAAGGAAAATGAAAATAAGATGTAAAATGAAAACAATGGGAGGAGCGGACTGTGCACAATCAAGGAAAATAACAGTGGAGAGAAATATATTGTCTGGAGATGTCCATTGCACATGTAAAGCATGCATGAAGCATTTGTATTCTTAAGTGTTCTGTGTAGATTTCTAGTCTGCTTCTTTAAATATTTAAAAATTTATATGCATTTCATACAGCTGGTTGACAAGGGGGGTTTATTTTGATACTATTTTTTTTTTCCTAATGTTGAAATATACACAGAAAAAAGAATAGGATGTGTATTAGTTCAACAGGAACTCAGGATGACTTGTTTTATGTGAAAAAGAGTGTTGGGTATTGTGAAGTGTAAAAACATTTCATTGTTAGGCAAGAAGAGTTAAATGCATCACTTTTAGCAATCTGCCAAATTAAACAACCAAGTTTTGCTCCTCTCTCTGTCAATATGACACCATTGTGTTTATACTAAAGAAAAAGTATTTTAGAGGTACATCTTGAGTTGGAAGAGGTTTTTGGGTGTGGCAAGAACTCATAAAAAGTTCTTAGAAGTTTTCATTTTTGTCTCAGTAAGAGGAAGTCAAAACATTTTCAGGTATTTAAGCCGTATACTTTAAACGTTGCTCTTAGTGTTGCATTTTTGGGTTTGTTTTGTTTTGTTTCCTGAAAGCACAAAAACATTAATCATATACATTAGTGCACAGGGAAAAAAAGTAAGAGGAATAAGCTGTACATCTGTACAAGAGGGTTGTCTATATTATGTGCTTATTCCAGTGATGAACTTCAGCCTTCCATCATTCAATACTTCAGTATTTTCTATTCTAGTTTACTTTTCAGTTCCTTTAAAAAAGGGCAGTTAATAATCACAGTTGCTTGAGGACTGGTTCTCATTTTGTTTCTTCCTGATAGGACATTTCTGCTCATTTTGCCCTCTTCTACTGAAACCCAAGTGCCCCTAAATGCTGCTCATTGATATTGGAAGGGGGAGATCTATTCATTCAGACTCAGCTGCCATGGCATCACTTTTCTAAGGTAAATTGCTGTAACGACATTTAAAGCATATAACACCAACATGACAAAGTGCTCCTGTAGCTGGAGCTTTAGGTGACATCTTAATATCTTCATGAAGCAGGCAGATCTGGCTCTACGTATGTGAGCTATAAGGAGCTCTGCCTGTGAGGATAATGCCGAGATGTCTGGTAATGGTAACCAGCAAGGCAGCAAAGTCACTTCTAAAAGTATTGCGTTGCAGCACGAAGTTTTCTGGCCTGATGTCAGGCAGCTCTCGTGAACCCCGACTGCTTCGCAGCAGCTATGGTTATTTTTACAGACACTTCCTATTCCTTAGGAAAAGCTACTGTGAGCAGCTTAGTTGGCTTTTATCTTTACAAAGGAACATTTAAATGTTGGACTAATTTGTAGCTCATTCACAGCTCAGCTGAAGCCCTGCCAGCTGCTCTGGGATCAGTGACAAGCCTTTCTTCCACCTCCAAAGCACACTTGCAGACAGATCCAGGGCCTAAAAGCACATTGCCCCAGAGGCAACTCAGCTTTTTCACAAGCATGTAGCTGCCTGGGGGAGTTTTCTAGAGCAAGTAGCATATTAGACATTCTCTAGCAAAGAAAGACCTTATACACACATAGAAACCTTGCTGGTTTCATGAACATTGGTTTGGTGATGCTGGAGACCACTCTTGTGTTTGGAGATGGAGAGGGTTGTTAACCATGAAGTTAAAGATTGCCCCAGTGGGGCTATGCAGCTTAGAGACAGAGGCATGAACTGGCAAACCAGGTGGCAAAAAGAGAATGAGAGGAAAACCCTCTATCCCCTCAATGGATGTTGATTTTAAAAGGGAGGAGCAACATATATTTACCCAAACCATCTTTTCTCTTGGTTGAATGGCCAGCTGTGACCGTGGGATAGCATTCTTGCAGAACAGCTGAGTTAGAGACAGCCTCTCATGTGTTGGACTGCAAGAAAAAAAGTTCTTTTTTGGGTGGACATCAGAAAATTAGTTAATGAAACTAAGTAGGAATTAGCTATACAGGGAGATGTCTGACTGTGCAGCTTAGCAATTATTTGGCAGTACAAAGGCTTGTTCCCACAAATTTATGGAGAAGCCTGTTGTATCCTTCATTCCTGTCCCATCCATCTCTTCTGGTTTTGGGGAATGAGGTTAGGAATGCTTTTGCCCTCCCAGATATGGAAAGTTTCTCTGTCCATTCTTGTAGTCTAATGAATAACAAATACACCTACTCGGAAGCCCAGCAGCCTCTTCTTTCCAAGGCCCTGCTGCCAGTCATGGACAAGCTGGACAAGCCCTGGGGCATCAAATGCAGGCATAGGCCTCCCTAGGCTGTGAACCTTTCTTGACAAAGGGCAGGAAAAGGCAATGGGTCCATCCTTGACCTGGCAATGGGATGAGCCACCACCTTCAGTTTTGCTTCATTGCAAAAACAGATAAATAAATCTTAATTTCATGTTCACATGGGGCTGCCCACCTGAGGGAACAGAAATGAAATAGCATCTCTGTCTCTTGGCACAATCCAGCCTAGGCAGTAAACAAACATAAATTTAAGAGAAGAATATTTATCTTTTCTCCTTGTTTACACCACTGTTAACTTCAGTCCATTTTATAGGCACACAAGATGCTTCCTTGTAATCCCATTCTTCTTTTAAGAACCAAGAAAGTGTGAAGGAGTAAAAACAACCAATCACTTGCTGTTAACATGAGCTGCTGAAATGATTATATTAGTTCATGATAACTGTCCAGATGCTCTAAGCACTGGGGTCTCACCGCCGGCTGGGAGATTCCCATTGCAAGCGTCAGTAATAGATAGTGTGAGAAAAAGAAACATGATAAGGGCTCTTCTTAAGGAGAGTAAAATATACACCCAGCAGGGATGAGAATATCCTAGAAACAAACAGCAGGGAGCTGAAATGAGGAAGAAACGGTGCAGGAAATGGAGCTACAATTCTGATTCCATCAGATTAGCAGAAGCCAAACAGGCAAGGAACCAGAAGATTTCTGTGAAAGTGGGCGAGCACCGTGTTAGAGTTATCCTTGACCAGTAAACCCAGTTTTCACACCAGGTCTGTGTGAAAGAGCAGAAGAGGCATAGAAATGACGAGTGAGATGTCAGCTCGTCATGAAATGGTTGGTTTCTTTCATATTTAATTTTTGTTTTCTAAAGTTTCATCTTTTTTTCTCAACTTCAGATCCATTTTTTTTAAACTAAGACACATCTTTCTTTGCAACCGAGCCTTCAAAAAAAGTTGTTTACTAAACTGACAGTTTCCTTAATAGCTTTGATCTTCCTAAGCAATGATTTTGAACAGGTTTTTTTACTGAAATATGGTCCTGGCAGCTCTCTATTGTCTCATATTGACCCTTTTTGGATTTTATTCATTATTGTATTTCAAGTACAACATATACAGAATCAACTAAATGAGCCTTTAAAAGGATATTGCTCTTAAATAGAAACTTTGAACACACTAGTTGAACTGGGTGAGATTCACCAAGAGCAATAAATAAATTTTATCTATTTAGTGTTTTAAGCAACTTTTAATTATTTCTCAAACAAAATTCAGTTGATTTTCAAAATGAGGACAAAGGGTGGAAGTAATGGTAGTGTAAGGTCAATGAATGGTCCTATAAGAGCTCTGAATTGGCAGATGGAACGGAACAAATTGTGAAGTAGAAAGGAAAGGGAGATTTCTCATTAAGGTGTTATGTTAACCTGAAATTATTAAATGTGAGGCCATGTAGGAGCTGATTTTTCATTTCTGTAGAAACCAGGGATTGTAAGCAAAACTAGAAGAAGGAATTAAAGCAACAGAGGACCCTCAGCCACATCGTGTCGTGGGTCTTAGGACCTTGGCAAAGTCAAGCTTCCTGAATAAAAGATGGAAAGTCATCCTTAGTATGTTTAATTAAAGAGGAGATTGAGATTTATTTGAATATAAAGTGATTTAATGATTAACAGTATTTGAGTATAAGGTTTAATTTCCCTGAAAGTAAATCATGGCTAAGGATGAGAAACTTTACATATGACTGGGAGACCCCTGCGTGGAAGGGGAGATCAGAAGCTCTGCATCTGCCACAGCCCTCAGAGAGCTGGCCCTGATGCTGGTGTGCTGGATGTGCATGCTGGATGTGTCACTGCTGCATCTGCTGAGCTGTGCAAGGCTGGAACAATATTACAGGTTGTGTAATAACATGCAAGACTTCCATTTTCCCTGGAAGAATGAGGAAACTGTGACATACAGTTGATTGCTGCGTAGAGAATGTAATCAACACTATTGAATTGAGGAAACATTTGGTTTAAGAATGGTTACTTAAAAATGGTTACTTTTCTCCTTATTTTCATTTTTTTAATCCACCAGTTTAGGGTACTTTATTTTTCCTAGCCCCCAGCATTCATAAAAGATGATCAGAAGGAATATAAAAAATAATTTTAGGATGCATTTTAGCTGAATTTTGGGTAAACTTGGAAAAAATATTCACAAGAAAAGTTTTGAATCATTTTTGACACAAGATACATTTAAGAAAAATATTAAATACTTACAAAATACAATATATGATTTGTTGTATTTGATAGGCCTAATGGACACAGTTTTCACACAGGAGGTTTTTTGTGGATTGGAGACAAGTTCTGCTGGCTGTGCTGGGCTCAGGAGTCAGGACTCAGCAAATTCCCTTGGGCTGTTTTCCGTCTGCTGCTGTTACAAAACTTTGAGCACTCCTGCTCTTAGCACTTTTGTGAGTGTTTTAGGAAATGTGTTCGTTGTTTCAGACTAAAGGTGAGGAAGGCAGTTCTTTCTCCAACGCTTCACAGTATGGTGGGGAATCACAGTCACTTACAAGTAGGGAACTCAGATAAAAAAAGGGAGGACAGTGCCCACATGCCACTGAATATACCTACACTACCTTTCCTTCTTTCAAAAAAGCAGGGAGTTAGCCAGGAGAGTTGTGCTATCAGCATTTGCCAGCTTCTGGTGCCTGAGCAAGCCGTCGTGGATACCTCCGTGCAGCACGGTACTGTGCTGCGTGCATGCATTTCTGCAGTCATAATCTGAGTTAAACTGTAGGTCCTGGATCTACACTAGCCTCATAGCTTCCCAGCTATCTTACTCGTCTCCTGTGTTGTTTTGTCTACTGATATTAAATGTTCTTTCAGGCAAAAAGTGCAATAGAAAGCCAGGTCACCTCTGTTATAGGTATTGCGTTTCTGACCTAGAACAGCGCATAAGTAAGGAAAGCCTTTATAAGTCTGCTGTCTTTGAGGGAGCAGGTACCTCTTGGTTTTTTTAGCCATCAAATAACTGCTTTTATTCTGACAACATATTTAAATGCAGCAAGGAAGGACCAACATAAACACAAGGTAACATTTTGTGTGGTAATATGAACTATTTCAGAAGAAACCTGCAGTGCGTAATTCTTCGCCAAGCAAAAGCTGGGGTACAACTTTCTCATGAATATGAAATTAGTTCATGTTTTTCCTTTCTTTTACGGTGTTGGCAATTATTCATTGTACCATAAGCCCTGTGTCCTAAATTTCTTGATTCATGTCTAAACGTTGCTTGTATTAGCTGTACTCTAATTAATCCTTTTGTGCCACAAGCTGAATTTGCCCAGCATGCTTTCTGTTGCCAGGAATGAATGCACCAAATCTGCTGATGCCAAAGAGGTAACATGTATTTAACACGCATCAGCACTCGCTCTCCCTTTTATAATAGCTGATGCTCCTGCACTTAATAATACACTGCTACGTTAAGGTTACACACAGCTCAAGCAGTGCTGTCAGGGTGTGTGTTTATTCTATAATAACCACAATTTAGGGTGTGTTTCAATTTTACAGGGCAGTCATTTACTTCAAATTACTTTGTCATTCCTTAAAGTAATTCCTTTATTAAAGGAAAAGAGAAAAAATATAATTTGATTTTTAAAGATGCAGTAAATAATACTAATTATAATGCTTAACTCTTAGCATGTTTTTCATCCTTAGTTTTTTATAGCCATTTTACTAATTAATTTTTACAGCATCCTTGTGGTGAACAACTAGCTGTACCTCTGGCTGAAGGTTAGGAATGCTGAGGCAGGGTAGTCATGTGGTTTGCCCCAGATTACTGTGATTTGCCCAGGATTTGCTTTTAGAGTCAGTAATAGTATTTGGTTGGTTTTGACTGCCAGGTCACAAATCCTTCTTTTGCCCCAAACTATATAAGTAGTCCCAAGAATTATTTAATCTTTAAAAGAGATAAAAACAAAGCCTTAAAATAGCACAAGTCATCTCTGTAGTCAACAGGATCCTGGCTGTGTGAATGAAGATTTGCTTTTAAACAGCTCCACTTGAAAAATAAAATTCCTGTACATCACTGGTCTTTGGAGGCAGCAAAAATTCACGTAAGTGTCCCACAGTTCTTTTCTTGAAGTTTCATGAACTAATTAGTGTCTGCGAGGCAGTAATCTGTGTTTCTGTTGCCTGCTTTAAGCCTTTTCAGTCTTCAGTCTAACTACTAGAGGTTGGCCTGTGATTAAATTTCTGAGCTGCCTTTAGTCCCAAGAGCGTTCAGTGCAGTAAAAAGAAATGTCTTCAGCTGCAGCCTTCTAGCAGGTTAGGTCTCTCATTTGTAGGTGCACCATCTTGAATGGGGGAGGGAAGGGAGAGGTAGTAAACAGAAAGTAAAATGACTGAAGTAGGAGCAGCTAGGTGCCAAGGACTTATGAAATAGCAAACCAGCATATTTAGGCAAACATACAGAGTAAAAAGCCTTTTTTAAATCAGTTTATCCAGACAACAACTTGAAGAAAATCTTACTGGAACAGTTTTATCAATATTGTCAATTTTCTTAGAGTATTCATAACACAGGGAAATATTAATACATATGTGTATATATGTCAGTACTGTTACATTCTGATATGTAATATAATGTATCTATGAAATCGTGATTTTATAAGACTTAATTTCCATTTATTAAAAAAGTCAATCTGAAAATGTGTTTAACAATGCTACAAGGTGAGTTAGAACTACTCACAACATTTAAATGCTTGTGTTTGACAGTGTCATGGATATATTTATTTTCGAAATGTGGACTTGATAATATTTTACCCATATTTACCACAGCTGGATCATTTTCAAGTGCTTGAGCTTTCTTGTTTGTTGATTGTAACTTTGGTTTCAGTACTGATGGCATTCAAATGGAATCCTCCTGTTCACCCAAATTTTGAAGTTAATTACTCTAAAACTTCCAGCACATTTATCTTTGGCTTGGGTATAATGTTAACACTGCTAATACTAAATAGCCATTGAAAAGGAAAAGGTGACTCTTGTAATTTTCTTAGAGGTCCTAATTCTCCTGTGAGATCATGGTCTAATATCCTGTAGTTGGCTTCAGAGGAGCCTTGTGCAGAAGCAAAGTCCAAGACACGCCTCCTTCAGGAGCACAGCCTTAACAATATGGGATTTAATACTGATAGGGCTTTGGGTTTTTTTTTTTTTTTTTTCCACTGCTTTGTCACTAATGGTATTTTGAAACAATATAAACTTCAAGGGCTTTAAGGTAAGACAGAATGGAAACTGTAAAATATTAGTGGTATTGACTTGCTGAAAGACTGTACTTTGTATATATTTACCATAAACAAGAAGAAATATCTGCATAATGCCAACATCTCAAATGCTGCTTCCTTGAGAGTTCAAAAAGAGCCTCACCAGAGCCTGCCTTGTTGAAATCTCCTCAAGCAACCTTTCTTTAACAACACTGCTTACTATAGCTGTGTCTGGCCATTCCTACAAAATGCAGTCCCTGGTAAAGTTA
Organism: Pezoporus flaviventris; assembly: GCF_033815535.1. Taxonomy (NCBI): domain Eukaryota; kingdom Metazoa; phylum Chordata; class Aves; order Psittaciformes; family Psittacidae; genus Pezoporus; species Pezoporus flaviventris. The sequence goes on from NW_026892602.1 coordinate 3,534,809, forward strand.
GAAGGGTGATTCAAACACCTGGAGAAGGAATTGAATATTCAAGTCACTTGTCAGGCTGGCAGGTTTAAATTATATAACAGGAAGCTTTCTATTCATATGTAATGTAACTGAATCACCACTTCTTTATTGATAATTCATTATCTGTTGCTACTATCACTCTGCAGCTCTGCAATGCTTTTTACTATAATGATTTTATACCATACTAGTATAATGGCCTTCTGACTGTGTCAACCAGCACTCCTCGTGTGTACAATAATATTATTCTGCAATCTGTCTTGGGAGAATGCTTAAAAGCTTTCTCTCATTTTCTCCATTTAACTCATGTATTATCTGAGTTTTTACATTAAATGGCCATACTTAATATCCCATGACATGTCACCTATTTTCTAGGGAGGATACTGATACAGTACTTACCAATTCCAGAATCTATACTAATCAAATTACAGCTGCCCACTTCAGCCAAGAGCAGTTAGTTCAGTGCATCAGCATTTAATCTGTAGGAAGAACTTATGAGAAGGAACTAAAACAACGTGAACTGTAGTTGGCTAAATGTGGGCATGGTTGATGCAATTTGTTTTGTGAAGAGGGATTAGGAGATATTGAAGTCAATCTGAGGTACAGGAGTCAATTTGCATAGAGATTTATTGCCAGAACTTTGCCTACACTGGTAGGCAAAAGACAAGGCCTAATCCAGTAAATATTTATGCTATTTCTGATATGCACTTTGTGGTAGGTGCTTCTCCTAAATGAATCTTCCTGGTGGTAGAATTAAACATGTGTGCAAAATTAACAAACTCAATCACAGTTTTGCACTGAAAGACTGCTTAGGAATCTCAAATAGTTACTCAAAACCCCTTCCACAATCAAGTTAAGGTACTGGAAATTTTAAGACTTGAATTGCCAGCTGCTGAGCACAAAATCCTACATTGGAACCAGTGCGAAGGCATTTAATGTGTTTGACATAGATGTTTTCCCTAAAACTACCGGATACACTTAATCTTATTTGTTGTCCAATCCAGTCAATGCCATGGTGTGACTGACTTCTGTGTTAAAGAATAAAAGACTGTTTACCAGACACTTGTGAAAATTTAATGTTTGCAAGTGTCCATTTATACTCATGTTTCCTTATAATATTCCATCTACTCTGCATACGAGAACTTCAGGCAAAGTTAATACAGCAAATGTGTAGTCTCCAAGTACAGGCAGCATTAATTTGCTCGCCCACACAAGAAGAATGGCAAGGTGGAAAAGCATTGGTTTAATTAGGCCACAACCTTATGAACTCATATGACAATAAATGGTACTGTTCACATTGCTGTTCTTTCCTTGATCTATTTTTAAGCCAGCTCACCTTAGGAATTGGATATTCCTGCGTGAGCACTTGCAGCTGTAAATGGAGGAGACTTTTAGTTGAAGAACTCATACAAAGGTGCAGGAGAAGATCCTAAACACTCAGGAAAGGATATTTTTGTGACTTATGAATGGGAATGTGCATAATAATGTATAGGTTAGTAGCTTTTCTTGCTTCTGCTGACAAAACAACACCCACTTGGGTCTCTCCTTAATTCCTGCCTGCACATTGACAAAAATAATAATAAGGAATATCCTTTACTAGTGCACATTTGGCAGGAAAATATCCACAAACAAACTGTATATCAATGTTGAAAAGGTGAGAAATAGTTGTCAAAACCTCTCATAGCTTGTTTTCTTTTGCCACTGTTTCCTCCACGTTGTTAACCTGCCAGTCTTGCTTTTGCAGCCCCTCACAGGCTTTCAGAAGCTCTGGACATGCAGGGCTGCATGGGTGGCATAGGCATCATCACATCATGGGTCCATATCCTTTCCTCATCTGTGTCTTTCTGTGAGGACAAATCTCAACCTAAATTATTTTGATTTCCTCCAGCAATCCAGTGACAACACTGAATGGAGACAGCATGCTCTGCATTGCAGTCTCATGGTGTTTTGCCAAGGCAAGCAAGCAGCTTTACCCTGTAACCTTGGAATCAGAGTAAATGCCTTATGTGGTGTCAGAAGTCTACAGCAGCAGGGACACCAAAGTATAAAGTTTAGTGGACATGGGCAGCTTGTCATGATGGGTGCCCCAATTCCATCCGCAGGCTGTGGCCAGTCTTTACCCCATGCCTGAAGACAGTAGGACCTGCCACAACCCTTCTTCTAGCACTTCACTCTAATCCTTGCCTCCCAGAAATAGAGCAAGTGTCTTTGGCTTCTAAAGTACACTAATTATTCATTTTATTGTTCTGTTGTAACACACAGTATGTGTTTGATTGCCTTGGTATTAGTATAACTAATAACCCAAAGAGGAAGTAGTGCTTACTTATGGATAAGTTAAATGTAAAAATGTAAAATAAAGAGATGAGGAACTCCAGGCAGAAAGTTCTTAGGAATTAAAAATATTGGTTTTCTTTTAATGTGTTTATTTTATAATTTGATAGAAATAAACTGTTACTATGGCAACTGTCATATTGCAGGCAACACACCGAGAAAGGAAGATACAGTATATGTATGAATTAGTAGAATGAGTTTTAATATTTTTAAAGAGACATGTTGCCTGCTAATGTGATGATAAATCTTACCTTGGCCTTCAAAAGGGAAGTCAGAGTTTGCTCCTGTACATCCTCTTCACAGTAGCATTAGCTATCGCTTCTTGATGTTGCACCCCTCTTTCTGGTGTTCTCTTCTTTGAAGGTTCTCACTGCTCCTTGGTGAGCCGGTGCATCACAGGATCCATCACGGGGAAGGCACCCCATCTGTGTGGACAGTGTTCCAAACCTGGTGATCACAGCCCACCAGAAGATGGGAAGGAATGATAATTTACAGTCTTGTGACACCCAAGATGCTCAAAGCACATGATTGCTGTTAATTAATCATTGCAGTGGTCTGATGAGGTAGGTGAGCATTATTTTCCTAGGATTTTTTATTTTTATTATAATTTTTAATACATAAGGCAGCTAAAGTTTGTTTAAGTGTTTTCAAGGTCAGGGAGAAGTGGAAGTAGTCTCTGGTTTCCAGCCCTGCATCTTGGCCACTCTTCATCTCTCCTAGTTTTTCTTTGATGAACTCTCATATACCTTTTTACTACTATTATTAATTATAATAATAATAACAATAATTATTGATATTATTATTGGAAAAGCAAAATGCTGTAGTGCACATGGGACTGTTTCCATTCTTTATTTTTTGTTTTCAAAGGACTTTGAAACACAGTAGCACAGCAGCTGTCATGCATATACAAATTATAGTCATATGTATGCCTCATTTTCAAGGTTTGGAGGTTTCCTTCCTCTTTTTTTATTTTCCTTCTGAAAGAAGGAGGGGGCATTTTGGTTGCTCTGCGGGCAGTCTGTGTATGTGTAAAATTATCGTTATATGCAAAGTAGTTCACAGTGTCATGTTTAATCTATGTATTCATGTGTTGCATAATTTTCATTTACACATGCACATCTACTTTAAATTTTTTGCATATATATACTTATTTGTATTTATTTTATACAAATGCACATATATATTATTTCTATCCTGGCTATAACACATGGAACTACTGACTGTGCTCTTTTTCTTCCCTTGAAAGAGCATTAGTACCAGTGAATTTTATTTGTTTATTTATGTCATCTCTGCAAGATACAATATTTACCAATATATTTTTTACTCTAGCACCACATTCACAGGAGGTTGTGTTTCAAAGCTGACATATTCCTACTCCCTAAAGAAGAAATGTAGTGCTGCAATTTATCTTTTTAGCTAAGCTATGTGGGTCTGGGTAGCATAAAAAGAAGGAAAAAAAAACCAAACTGTTGTCCTTGTCACCTGCCATTTTTCTTGCCGACTTGACACCCCCAGGCTTCCCAACAGCTCTTTCCAGCAGGAGCTGTCTCGGAGCTCTTAGCATCACCAAATAATTGAGGTTGTCACATCTCTTGTTCATTGTTTTTTCCAGGCCCGGAAAAAATGCAAATATTTCATTGTAGTCATTAATTTTCCCATCCTTTTCTTCAAGCATCTCATTGGTTTGATCTGATGAAAAGGGCTGAAGGCATTATTGCAAACAGTGGCATCCAGGTCTGCCTATAGTGGGGAAGAATCTCATCAGATAAAGTCTCAGGGAGGTCATCAATCACAGTTGCTGACAACCATTTTGCCTTCGTTTGTTACAGATGTGAACATGCTTAATTATTTGTAGTGTAATTAGTTCATGAAATGTCAGGAAATGTCAAACTGTGTTCACAGCACAGATTTTTGCAGCAAAGAGCAATGAGAGCAAGTGTCAGTGGGAGATCTGGAGGACTGATGGGGAAACTGTGTCTGCAGGCAAATGAGGGAAATGGCTTGGGGGACAAATGAGGGTCAAAAAATTAAGATTAAAGTTTTTAGAGGGAAACCTTCAAGGGAGCCAAGTAAAGCAGGACATGAATGATGTCACTACACAGCAGCTTTTCAAGTATATGTCTAGAGTGGGAGGAGAGAAGGTAAATCAATATTTACACTTGTTTTAATTTGATTTTTGTAAACATTGGCTTTTGATGGCAGATTCTAAGTGAGAAGAATTTCAGCAAAAGTCTACCACAAGTCTCTGTCACTGAAAAGGCAACTTGATAGAAGAGAGAAAATTTTAGCAAAAAGAGATTTCTAACACTTCCTACATTTTTTAATTTTAAAATTATAAAATTGACATGCACAATGATTATGGAGAAATCATAAGAATCAAATGTTTATATTTTCTAAAATTACTGAAATACTACTTTATCAGTAATTGTATATTAGTTTGGCTTTCTGTACCTGCAGGTTGACCTACACAACAGTAGTATCTCCATGCTTGAACCCCAGGTACCGAGCTGAGCATTGCCTCCCAGTAGAGCCTTTGGACTAGTTTCCCCACAAAAAGGGAAAGGGAGTTTAATAAATGGGCCAGGTGTGTAATCCAACATCAATTTAGCCAGCAAATTCTTCTGGCTCAATGGTTGGATCTATCTCAAGTGTTCATTGTACGAGAGCCTGCGGTAGTATTACACGGGTGTCACTCACGCGCAGATAATGAAAAATATTTTCTTTTTTTTCCTTTTTTTTTGGGGGGGGGGAGGGGAATGACTGTTATGGTGTAATGTAAATGCATGGCTAGGCTAGCACACGGAAGGAATTAATGATGACATCCCAAATATCATGCTTTGGAAACC